>NW_004567119.1:22599778-22693009 GCF_000260355.1 Condylura cristata | reverse complement strand
CAGTTCTCTCCCTGGTACTGCTGGGAGTTGTAGTTTGCAATCACTGGAGTAGGGGGCAGAGTCCAGAAAGCTGGAGTAGGGGGTGGAGTCCACAAGACTCTGCAGAGTTCCTTTAGGACATCCTTCCTCTTAACAATAGCATTTCAAGAATAAAGTTATTCTCATCACTTTCTCCCTAAAATAGAAATGAAAAACATGTTAGACACTTTACATTTACACAGTGCCTTGTATTTAACACCAGCCTCACTTCACATTCTGGAAACTGAAGCCCCCAAAGGTTAGGCAAGTTAGCCAAGGCCAAGTAGCAAGAAAATATCAGGGACCCCATTCTTGAACAGGTCACTTAATCATTCTCCCTCTACTCCCTCAACTCTAAAATGTAGCTAAAATACATAGTGAGAGAGCACAAATGTATTTAAAGTGCCTTCTATGTTATAGATGGCCCATTACTGGTGGCACTAGCTCATTATTGTTTCTAACCTACCCAAATTGCTATGTGTTTCTATAGAAAATATCTGACTGTTGGCCGTAGGTACTCACCCACCCGTCCTTGGATGGGAATGTCCTGGCATTGGTATTTTCTGCACTTGCTTGGTTAGCAGGTATTAGCTGTGTTTTCAAGTAAACACTGCTTTAATGACAATTTCCAGATTATCTTCTCTTGAAGCACAGGTGAGATACATCCTCTTATTTGAAGCAGTCTTTCCTTCACTCTGAATATTTTACTGGGCTTCTTGCCTGATGTGATTTTCCTAGATATTCTTTCAGCCTGGATTACATTTGTCTTCATAGCAGTACAGTTATCAAATTTAACTTTATGTTTTTGTTTTTTTTTTTTTCCTTAAGGAAAGAAGAGGTACATGTGGACAAAATGCCTAGGACCCACAAATGTCCGCGTGGCCCTGAACCACTGTTATTCTAGGGCAAGAGCTATGGGCCAGGCTACAAGGACGGTGACAGTCTAACACGAGATTTCTTGAAAATGGAAGGGCCATGGAGGTCCGAGGGCAAGTGGACAGATGAGTGAATTAAAGAGTGAAACAATGAACGAACAAAGACACATTTGTGAAGGTGCACAGATGAATCATTTGTTAGGACTGCAAGTTGAGGAGATTTAGTGCACTGCAAATTCAGAGGGTGACCTTGTGTGGCAAGGTCAAGCTAAAATTGCTGCTCTGTTGTACCCCATCGTTCTTAACCCAACTAGGAATTGTTTTGAAAAATCTTCCTCTGAGGTTGGCTTGTATCTCTCACTAGATGTATGCATATGTTTATTATTATTATTGAATATCGTATTATAGCATTTATGTAAGTTTCAGGTGTTCATGGCTGAGAAGCAATGTGTGCATATATTAATATACTATCTCATATGTATATATGTGAGATAGATAGATGTTTACATTATTGTTTATTTTACAACAATGTTTACTTTCTGCTTCCCCCACCCATCTTAAGGTCACTGCTAAAATCCCAACTCTGTCCTTCACTGTACCATCGCCTCCTTCTTCTACATTGACACACCTCCTGGCCCCTTTTCCTTCTTATAACCACTACTTAGCCTTCTATAGTTCAAAAGTTTATTTTTGTTTTATTTGTTTATTTTTAAAGATTTATTTATTTATGCATACCTCTGGTACAGGCCAGAGGTGCGGGGGTTTGAGAGGACTCACTAGAGACAGAGTGGGGAGCAGAACAGGCAGACTGATGAAGTACACTGCTGAGGGGAGCAGCGGGCAGGTCAGGAGAGGTCTGCCGTGCCAAGTGTGGACAGCTTCCCAGTACTTCACTTTAACCTGTTGCACCACGGGGAGAGGGGTCTTATTTTTTATTTATTTAGTTCAACTGTTTGTTTTTTCTACATGCCACCCAGGAATGAAATCACGTGGCATTTGTTTTTTCTCTGTGTGTTTTAGTTCACTTGGTTTTCCGTCTAGGTCCATTCATGTTGCTACAAATGGTAGGGTTTCACACTTTTTCTATAGCTAACCAGTATTCCGTTGTGTATATAGCACAACTTTTTTATCCATCCACCAACTGATGAGCACTTAGGCAGTTTGCAGTTCCTGGCTTTTGTAAATATTGCAACAGTCAACATGGGGCTGTCTGTATCCCTTTCAATTAGTGTTTTCGTAATTTCCTGGTAAATACCCAAGAAGTAGAGTGACTGGTTCATACAGAATTTCCATGTTTAATTTTTTTGAGGAACCTCCATTCTGCTTTTCATATGGCTGCACCAATTCACATTCCCACCAAAAACCTCTTTCTCCTACACTTGTTGTTTCTTGTCTTTTGGGTAATACCCATTCTCACAGTTGTGAAGCAATATTTCATGGTTGTCTTGATTTGCATTTGTCTAATAGTAAGTGATGATAAACACCTTTTCATGTGCTTATTGCTCATCTGTGTGTCTTCTTTGGAGAAGTGCTATTTAGAACCTTTGACCGTGTTTTAATCAGGTTGGCTGTTTAGTGTTCTTAAATTTTATGAGTTCTGTGTCTATTTTCCATATTAACCCCTTGTTGGATATATGATGTGCAAATATTTATTTGATCCAGTAGAATGTTTTCAGTTTTGATACAAATTCTTTCAGATGTAGAAGTTTTTTGACATAGTTCCATTTGTTTATTTTTGCTTTTGTTTCCCTTGTCATTGAAATAAAATACTTAAATATATCTCTAAGGCTGATGTCACAGAGCTCACTGTCGATGTTTTATTTTCCAAGTACTTTGTGGTTTCCAATCTTACATTCCAGACTTGAACTATCTCAAGTTAGTTTTTGTGCATGTGTAAGACTGTGGTCTAGGGTCATCCTTTTGCTTGCAGTTGTCCACTTAAGAGATTTTCCTTGCTTCATTGTGAGTTTTTGTCACAATATTATCATATATTATTTGTCATATATTATTATATATGATATATAATTATCATATATTATTGTAGTTGTCCACATGTACTTATTTTGGGGATCTCAATCCTGCTTCACTGATCTGTATGTCTGCTTTTATTCCAATTATAACTGCTATGAGCATAGCTTAAAGTTGGGGACATGACACATCTATTCTCCACTCCTCCAGGAGTGGTATTTAAGCATACATCTCTACAAGTCACATTTAACCTAGTTGTGTGTGTAATTCAAAAGGCCAGAACTGGCCCTTAGGCAAGTATGTGCCAAATCTAAACTGAATGCTTTAGTTGCTAACTACTGTTAGGTAGTATTTTGAGAGACTATAGTTTTCCACTTGACACTACATGCAAAAGAATGAAACTAGGCCACAACCTTACACCAACTCCAATATCAAAATAAAATGGACCAAAGACTTGGGTATAAGACCTAAAACCGTAAAATACACAGGAGCAAACATAGGCAAGACATTTCATAACATAAGTTTTAGTGATGCCTTTAGGAATTGTACCCAACAACAAGGTAAAACCAAGAGAACATAACAACCTGGGACTACATCAAGCTAAAAAGCTTCTGTACAGTGAAAGAAACCATAACTACAATGAAAAAAAAAACACCCTATTGAATCGGAGAAAATCTTTGCACCATACATCTGCCAAAGTACTGATGTCAAAGATATACAAAGAACTCAAAAAAAAAAAAAAAAAGACCTTCTACAAAAACAAAAACAAATAACACAATTAAGAAAAAAAAAAAAGCAAAAGAACTAAACGGACACTGGACACTTCTTAGAGAAGCCATTTAAGTGGCCAGTACTCATGAAAAGGTGTTTGCAATCACTTACTAGAGAAATGCAAATGAAGACCACAGTGAGCTAACAACTCACACCTGTGAAAATGGCCTCTCTCAAAAAGACTAGAAATAGCAGAGTGGTAGTGAAGATGTGGAGAAAAGGAAACCCTCCTACATTTGCCATTTGATCCAATTAATTCCACTCTTAGGCATCTACCCCCAATTCAAAAATGCTTAATTTGAAATTTGCCCTCCCATGTTTATTATCGCACTATTTGCTATAGCTAAGTTAAGGGAAATGACTGAAGTGCCCCAGAACAATGGATCAAGAAGATACGGCATTCATCCATGAGCCATGATGAAATATTACTCAGCAATCAAAAAAGACAAACTCATGCGATGTGTGGCCACATGGATGGAGCTTGCAACGATTATGCTAAGAGAAACAAGCCAGAAGGGGGAAGACAAATACCAAACAGTATCTCTAATACATGAAAAATACTGTAACTAAATTAATAGTCAGATAAAGACAAGCTTAAAAAGTAGCCCTTGACAGCTGACTACAGAACAAAGCCCCAAGTGGGAGTGGGAATATGGTACTGTTAAAAACAAAGGCGGGGCCCTCCCTGGTGGCGCAGTGGGTTAAAGCACTGCGCTGGGAAACTAAGGCCACTTCCGCATGAGTTCGATTCCCGCCTGCCCTGGAGGTGACCACATGGCGTGGCAGACCTCTCCTGACCCGCCCGCTGCTCCCCTCAGCAGTGTACTTCATTGATCTGCCTGTTCTGCTTCCCGCTCTGTCTCTGGTGAATCCTCTCACCCTCCGCATCTCTGGCCTGCACCCCAGTTCTGTATGAATAGATAAATAAATTTTTAAAAAAAAAAAGGCGGAAGAAGGCACAATGGCGTACGGTGGTGGAAGATGGGTCAGTTGGTGGTGGGTGCTCGATGCTGGTAATACTTGATGGGGTACCCCACAATTACCTCAATTAAAAAAAATCACTAAATAATGATTTTATGGTGAAAAAATCAATAATACATTGTTGTTTTTTTTTTTTTTTTAAGAAAAGAATCTAACGTTTTCTTTCCTTAATACCACACATTATTTCATTTGACGTAATGACAAGAACCAGCTTCAATTTAAAGCAGGGAAGGCAAAGCCATGGTGGCAACCTATACACCAAAAAATACACCCTATGTTTTCTGAGATAAACTTGTTAAAATGTATAGACACCTGTTATAAATAATGTAGATAAGGAACAAAAATGAAGGCACTTTTCCCCCAAGCTATGGTGAGACAAGATGGACGATGCAGAGCATACAAGCATCAAGGAGAGCTGGACACTTGGGGCTCCTCCCACTGGCCCTCTGAGAATTGCTTAGTGGCAGCCTCTTACTTACCCACTGTCCTCTGCCCATCTCTACCTGGGAGCTTCCTAAATGCCCAGGTTTCTTCTAGCTGCTTAGCTTCCTCGTCTGCCCTCCTCACGCCGCCCTTTCTGTACATCCACACTCCTGCTCCTGCTACGTCATAAGCCATATTTAATAAATTTTGGCGCCTCAGGAAGCTATGGTGAATGATGATAACATCTCTGATGATAACCAGACATTGAAAGGGACACATTAAAACTAATGAATAAATGGGCCAATTTGCACTAAAACACAATTGTAAATAAGCAACTTCAGAAGCGAGAAGGGCAGGGCTGTTTATTCTCATTCCTAGTGAGAGGCAGAGATAAATTGGGTGCAAATGGAGATCTGATAGGTGCTGGCAGCAACAGATTAAGATCTATGAAAATGGGGGATCCTTTAATGTGTTATGCTGACCAGATGCAAGAGGAATTGACCGCTCAGGGAGCTCCGGGGTCCTTCCTTGCCTGGGTTCGTAGCGTGTCTCTCAAGCTGTAATGGCCTTGATACATGAATGTTCTGCTGTCCTTACTGGGTTGGTCACAAGATCACGTTTGTGTTTTCCTCCACTGCAAAACACAGCTTCTTCACAAGAGCATGATCTTTTTCTCACGTGTCTCAGTCTTGTTATCCCTACCATGGAAGTAATTAAATCACACTTACTAACCTTATGGTGGATGAGGCAGATGAATATGATAATGAATGTGAAAGAACCTTATAAACAGGGGGCAGGGTCCCAGGCTCCAGAGACGGTGCTGACAAAGTGCAACCATGTGATCTCTGCTGGGCGATTGCTTTCACCTCTGGGGGCCTAAAGTTTCCTCATCTGTAAAATGAGCTGGGACTGGTCAGTGGTTCTCACCCTTGGCTGCACTTTAGAATCATTTGGGGAGCTTTTCAACAGAAGTGAAGCCTGGATTCCTCCTCAAACCAAATAAAGTAGAATCCCTGGGGGTGGGTTCCAGACATCAGTCTGCATTAGAGCTCCCAGGTGATTCTCTTTTTCAGCCTAGATTGTGAACTACTGAACTAGGTGATCTCTCTAGTTTCTTTCCCTCTAACATTCTGTGATTCTGTAATTTGCTTTATAATTGCTAGAGATGGATTGGCCTTGATCCAGAGTCATTCCTACATTAAGGAGAAATGTCCCCCAAATAACAATAGAAGGGCGGCAGAAGGACGAGACACACAGCCAGGTGCTGGACCGTGGGTTCCATCTGTTTCAGGACCACGGTCCATATAAAGAGCTGGACATAATCACTGGCGTGCATAAAATCATCGGTTTTAGTATTTTCTATTAAAAATGAAGGGATTTTATAGAACCAGGATCATATAATATGTAAGCTTTTGAGTTTGGCTTTATTCACTCTGTAATTTCCTTGAGATCCACCCAGGTCATTGCACCCCTCAGTACTGAGTTCCCTTCTGTTGTTGAGTAGTGTGCGTGGTGAGGATGCACACAATTTGTCTAGCTGGTCACACACTGAAAAAAATGGAAAGTTTCCAGCATGGGGCTGTTATAAATAAACTGCTATAACATTTGTGTGCAGGTGTTTATGTGAACCTAAGATTTGTATTTGGGGGGATAAATGCCCAGGATTGCAATTTTAGCACCACATCAGTGAACCTTGCAAGGTGCTGCCTGCCTGTCTCCAGCTGTACATGTTATAGTCTCACTATCCATACGTGAGCAATCCAGCTTCTCTGCATCATCACTGAGGTCGGGTGTTGTTATCTCTACTCTTTATTTTAGCTATTCTGTTAAGTATGTAGTGATATCTCATATGTTTTTAATTTGCATTTTCCTGATGGTTAAGTGTGCTAACCATCTTTTATGACTTTCATTCTTTTAAATTTATGGATGTTTTGTTTCTGTTTTAGTGGCTCACGATGTAATGTGTCATATTGAATGTTTCATGGGAGCTTGTGCCCTTTGAGAGCCCTTGTTTTCTTATCCATCAAATGAGGATTATCATACAACCCTCACACAGAGCTCCTTACCATGCTCCGTCCAAGCCTCAGATCCCCTGCCCCTTCCTACTCTCTGACCACCTGGGTCACAGGGCTGACCTCACCTCACGGCTTTTACCTTATGGTGCCTGTCTTACTCTTAAGTCCCTTTTAGGATAGACACTAGCTTTCACGGTTGCATTTCTTTTGCCTGGAACATAATATGTGCTCAACAAATGTCTAGTGGAAGAATAACTAAATTGTGAAAAAGACAACCCAGAGCTTTCAACGTGATAAGCGCTGCACAGTCCTGACTGCGATTTTCACTGCGGCACCGACACATGGCTCTGGGCCACATTAATGTCTAGTGGATTAACCTGCTGTGGATGGTGACCTGCTACCTGGAAGTCTCCCAAGAGGAGCCTGTGAAGCCAGGTCAACCTCCCCAGGACTGAGAGCTCTGACTCTTGGGCTGGGCCACTGATACTGTTGTTCTGAGATCCTCCAGCTGTCATTCACTGTCCTAGATAATAAGGAGGTCACAAAGAACAGTCATCAGGCCCAGACGGGCAAAACTCAAAATACTTGGCATATCCTTCCCCCACTCCCAAGCACCATACACCCAGCCATGTGGGGGCCCAGGTCTTGTAAAGTAGCAAGTAGAGGCCATGGACTTCAAGTTGAGGCCCAATGGGAGTATGAAAGTTACCTGGGGCAGGAGAGGGGGTGCTGGAGCCCCGAGATATGTCACCTGAAGACAGAGTGATCAAAAAGACTGCCATGCAGTGGGTGAGACTTGCCTTGTAGGTGTGTAGGGAAGAGAAAGGGGCCAGAGAAAACTGCCCGTTACAGGCAGCAAATGCAGATGAGCACAAGGTCAAAGGGGCAGTTACTCCCTGTAGACATCGGAAGGGCCACCTTTGGAAGAGAAACAGGAGCAGGACTTCCTTTCCTCTTCCTTGGAGCCAGGTGAAGTCTACTTTGGTCCCCAGATAATAGGAGCTGATTTCCTTGACAACCCAAGATGCTGCCACTATATCAGAGCAAGAATTACAGTCAGCTTTCGTAGCCTCAGGCCATGTGTAAAAGGGGAAATCAGTTCTGCATTAAAGGGAAATGAGTGTTTGTTTTGAAATGTATTTAAAAGCTCTGGCTGCTTAATTATTTAAGGACCAGCGGGCATCTCAGCTACCATGGAAACCTCTGGCTTTCTGATTCCTTTTTGGGCCCATCAGATACCTCCCTCCAACACCTCAGACAGACACACTCACACAGACACATCCGCTCACATGTGCACCTTTCCCCGCCCCCTCCCCAGCCCCTGCCCCCCACACAGCTCTGTCAGCCCGAGGGAAAGACTGGTCTGAAGTGCATGATGCATGAGCTACTCAGAGGCAGCCCAGCCCCAGGACTTTTGCAAGATGACCTGGGAACTGCCCTTCGGCCCCTTAGATTCTAGGCAGGTTGTCACTTGCACATAGAGTAAGACAACATGGAGACTACAGGGATCGGTTGTAGCACCGACTACTTTGCCGCCTCCTGCCAAAGTCCAGAGATAAGCAAATAACAGATTAGACACATTAGGGGCTAGAATCCTGCCTAACATCACTTCTGGGTGTGTATCCTTGAATAAGGTCTCTAGCTGCTCCGAGTCATAATTTCTTCATTTGACAATACTATTTTACTTGGATTATTCCATTTGGTTCAATATGCAGGCCTTGAAGCAGGTGTGATTTCAGTCCTAATTTGCTAGATGAAAACAGGCACTGGTTCAGAAAGGATGAGGAGCTTCCCCAAAGTTCCCCTAAGTGGTTACTGCAGGAGACCATGGCCACACTGCCTGACTCTGCTGCAAACTCTAGGCTATATCCCTGGCACATGAGGGTGGCTCCCCTTCCCCGCACCCCTTAAGACATGAAGAGTCTGGGAGGATGACCCCTGCTCAGGGCAGAGGCTCATGCTGGCTCCAGCGGGGAGGAGTCCCTGGCTGGGAAGAAAGTCAAATCCAGGGCCCAAAGTTAGTTTCCCAAGGAACCTTCCAAGAACTGGCAGCCCACTCCCTCGCTGCTGTGACACTGCACCACTGAACTATATAATTGCATATTTGCTCCTGTTGACTCTTGAAATAGTAGGGCCCAGTGTATAATTCCAGGGCTTTGCACTGAAAAGACTGCCATGTAACTACACAGACGTGGCCGGGACTGCAGACGATACAGATCAGCGCAATTAATAGATGTTATTAAGCACACACAGAACACAGCGGAACCTCTAGGGCCCAGGGGCTCCTTCGAGGGGTGGTGGTGTCTTTTGAAGAGGCGCCACGGTCTTCATCATGCCTGGTGTGGGTGGCTCTTGGGTGCTGGCTGGTGTGCAGAGGGCAGACCAGGTCCACATTGGCACTGCAGAGGCTAAGACCAAGGGCCAGGAGGACTTTGGAATCCACCGGAAACCTGGTGGATTTTCGGGTTGTAGGGACCTTCACCTCCAAGGTTAAAGTCACTTGCACATCAGGAAAAAAGATCTGGATGTAGAGAAATGGAAAGAAGTCGTTGTGCATGTGACTATAGCAATGTATTAACAAACACATAGGCAGGAGGGGGCAGGAAAAACGAGCCCTGGAGTTGGAAGAATAGAGGGAGGCAGAGGGTGAACTCAGATGGGTAGGACAAAACCAGGGGAGCAAAGGCCCGGGGAACTCAATGAGCCAAGGAGCAGCACGTTCCCTGCTGCAGCCCAGAGACAGCCAGGGACAGCTACCCGGGAGAGGAGATCAGGTGTCCAGGGAGCATTCCTCACCTTGGGAGCGCAGGGCCTGGGGGCCAAGTCCCACTGGTCAGAGCGTCATTCACCGACTGGGCGCTGAAGCAGCCTCACCTCCTGCCAGCCACTGCGCCGAGGACGCTGCGGAGTCACTCAGGCGGCATCGCCAGCGGCCAAGTCCAATCCACCTCTCTCTCGGGTTACAGGTGAGGGTGCTGCAGCACCCAAGGGCACACAGGCAGCAAAACAACAACCATCGATGTATCTGTCATGGTTCGAAGGAAAGTGGGGTGACTGAAGGGTGGTCCCTCCTCACCAAAGCCTGGACACATGGGGGATCAGACAGGCAGACAGAACAAAGTCTCTCTCCCTCTGCATCTCCACACTGCACTGGCAGTGAGGGCGGGAAGAATAAACACATGACAGATTGGCAAAATTGTGTCTGACGGGGGTGTCACTTCCCACGTGTGCCTCGACCTGCCAGCAGCTCTTTCCGCAGCGCCGACGGCAAGGCCCACGGAACAGCCCCTCTGCTAGACTGGTCTCCACGCGCACCTTGCCTTCCCACCTGTGGGAAACCGGAGCCAAGACTCCAGCTTAAATCCCGTGGCCGTTTCTGTCTTGGTTGAAAAGATACTGAAAGGGAGACGCATTGGCTCTGAAGACAGTGAGTGGGGAGTGTCTCGACTGGCATAGGGGATGGGTGCAGGGCAGGTGGCGTGATGGCCTGTGTCCTCAGGGTCTCTTCTGGAGGTCTGACGTCAGCACGGGTCCTGCTAGAAGTGGGGCACCGAGTTCGGGGCCCCCAGCCATCCCAGGTCACTGCCAGGTGGTGAGACGAGGTCTCGAGGAGGCCGGCAATGGGGAGCCAGCTGGGGAGCCTTGTCTGTGGCAACTGGGGCTCTTCGTCCCTTTGCTGTCTGTACAACCTTCCGACTTGCTGAATTCTGTTTCTGGAGAAAATCCTTTGGTCTCTCAAGCTTTCATTTCCATCAGTGTCCAAAAGCCGCGGTGTTTGCTCTCTGCTTGGGGGGGGGGGGGGGGGGGAGATCCCTGGCCCTGTGTGAATGAACGTAGTCAGTTGCCAAGGGCTGGCGTCTGCTCCCCTGGCTTCCGTTCCACCAACTAGTTGGCTCTCGGTGAACTGGAGAGCTGAGACCCCTTTTCAACTCCTTAGTGCAAACCACAAAAACGAGTTCCCTAGGGACCCCCAAATCTCTTCGCAGAAGAAAAACTGAAAGCATTTTTAAATATCACATCCTCAAAGCCAAACTTAGGAAGCCAAGAGTCCCCGGGCCCCAGGCAGAGCTCTGCCTCGGACACTCAAGAACTGGCGTGGCTGGGTAAAGCCTGCGTGGAGCCTCAGACTCTTTCCAGGCAACCTTCTGGCCGCTGTTTAAGCTGCTCTGGCACCTCTGCTTATGATCTGTCTCAGGAAAATTACTTCCTGAAGCCAGACCCCTAGCTTCTAACAGGAGACTTCTTCAACCCTAAAGTTCCCTCTGGTGCCCCATGGTGCCCTTCATTCTAGTAGAGATGCCCAGATAGAGACCAAGATGACCCAGTGAATGCCCCACCACTTGGCAAGCTGGGCCAAGGGGCTCTCCTCCCACAGTTATACTCAAAAAGGCCATTTTTTTCCCAGGAAAGAAGCAAATGAAGGAGAATAGGGCACTTACATGGTGAGAGGAAGCTTTCACCATGGTTTCTCGAAATAAAATGACCACTGTCATGCCCCAGGACCCACACTCTCCCTTTGCTACATCGGGGTCCTTACCTCTTACCACACCTCTGTTTTTGTCTTCTGAGGGATCTTGTGTGCTCTTTCCCAGAAGCTGGCGGTGTCCTCCCGTGAAAAGGCCTGTACAAGTTACTAAACAAAATCCAATTAAGCCGCTGGGTGAGAAAAGCAATTGTTATGAACCAAGCATGTCAACTCTATGAAATGCTATTTTTAAAAAAGGTGAAGGCTCTAGGTTTCCATTAGGAGGTTCAGCACGCTGAGGCTTTTAAGGGTAACAGGCACTATTCTTCCAGGAGTCTGAAATCTTAAAGGTCACAAGGTTGCTGCTGTTACAGGAAGGACAGCGCCTGGATGTTCCAGCAAAATGCATGCACGACAGGACCCTGAGCCACTGGAGGGAGAATCAGCACTTTGCCTCTTCCAGACTCATCTCTGCCCTGTTTACACCTTAGACATCTCCCTTGACAGAGCAGACACATGTGGAATGAGAGCATGGCAAATTATTTGAAGGTCAGTTTGGCGGGGGCCCACAGAAGTCCAGTGTCAGAGACATTTTTAAGGTAGTGTGTAGATCTGAAAAACCAGATGAATAATTGCACACTCCTTATTTTTCAACGCTTCCAGCACTGTTCACACATGTTAATTCCCATTTACTTCTATACTCTTCTTTGGAGCCAGGGAGGTAAAGAATGAACACCAATGAACAGAAAGGATGAGGCTCAAATTGGGGGAGCAGAGGGTTCGCAGTGAGCAGACGGGCCACACCATTGAGAGCTGAGCCAGAGCAGAGCCAGCTCGGGCTGGTTCATGGCAGGCCCATGTGCACTGGCGAGGGAGAAAAATCAAACAAACCCAGTACCGACAAGTGTTTTGTGAACCCTGAGTGGGAGCTGGGAATAGATCTGAGCATGTAAAGGCAGGAGGGCTAGCTTCACGGTGGGAAGAGCCCCAGGCGATGGGTCATGGTTCCTCCTCCTCTGGATTCTCTTTGCTGACAGTTGTCTTTTGACCTCAAAACTCCAGGCTTTACCCCAGGGGCATCCCTCTTCAACTCAACAGAACTGGGAGAAGGACCAGTTTAGTAGCTACTAATTAGCCTCAAACCAACTCTTCAGGCCTGCACTGTCCAAAACAGTGCAGCTTTAGAGTGTCTGGAACATCTGAACCGAACTGGGGTGTACAAGTACACTATATATATATAACTTATTTGTGCATACAGAACTGGGGTACAGGCCAGAGGTGCAGGGGTGGTGAGAGGATTCAATAGAGACAGTGCAGGGAGCAGAACAGGCTGATCTGTATGGGTGAGACAGGAGAGGTCTGCTGTGCCATGTAGGTCACCTCTGGGGCTGGGATCGAACTTGCACTGAAGTGGCCGCAGCTTGCTTGCAGTGCTGCACTTTAACACAACGCACCACCAGGGAGGGCCAGTCACACAATATTTTAAGGCCTTAGCATTAAAAAAAAAAAAAAAAGTGAAGTATCTCAATGACTTTTTTATATTGCTTGCATATTAAATTGATATTTTGATTAATTGTATTGAATCAGGCGTATTATTAAAATTAACCTTGTACTTCTTTTTACTTTCTAAAATGTGGTTATTTGAAAGTATAGATTCAATACATGACACGGACTTGTAACTTTTCTTTGGAAGAGCCCCCATCAAGGTTCTTCAGCCTCGTCACTGAGAAATCAGTTAGCCCCTCCCCGGGGGGCGCTGGCATGTCTGGAATAACCCATTTCATCTACTAGAGCACCTTTGCTTTGGCTGGACTAGCCCCCTCTAGCCCCACTGAAAGAGAAACCAAGGCTCAGAGGCAGCAGGAAGCATGCTCCAGGCTGTGGAGCCCCTGGAGGTCAGCCCTGGGCTGACCTATCTCTCCTCACATCTGTGTTCCTCCCACCAGATGTAGAATATTCCTGGCTGTTGAAGGTTCTGTTCTTGGCCTCATTTCTGTAGCCATTGCATAGGCCAGCACAGCTCCTGTTGTTCTCAGAGAGGATCACATGTCCCCATTGACCTGGGATTTCAGAGGAGCCAACCTCATGCTCTAGCATCAGCTAGTTCTTTGTGAATTCTAGCACTTTCTTCCTTCCGCCACCAACATGCTCCCAAGTCCTCTGGTTTAGCATCAAGTAGAGGGAGACGCTAAATCACCTCAGTGCGTGCTCTGAAATCCTATCTGTGTAGCTGTGGTCTGCAGGTCAGGGCACAGCTGACCAAGAGGCAGGGACTCAGCATTCATCATCTTCTCCATCAAAGACCTGTACCTTTGTTGGGTTCCTTAGACATCTGGACACTCTGAAGAATATAAATAATGCTTTTTGTGGCTTCCCACAAAGGTGCATTTATGACTTAAGTATGTCTCAGCAACCCCAAGGAGATCTTATAAGCTAACAATCTCAAATGCAAGTATTTGAATCCTAATTGAGCTTCATTCTAAAGCATCCTGTTTGGGTTTTCCCATTGACTTTTGTTTTGGTGCTATCAAGACTCACATAGTAGGTCATTCCTTGAGGACTCCTCCCACCCACCAGGACTGGAGGTGCTGGTTGGCAGGTTGACACCCATCCTTTTAGATAAGGCTCCTTCAGGCACACATGAACACCCCTTTGGGTCCCTTCTTTGTTCTTCTGCAAGAACGCCATTCACAGAAGCCTCCCAAATGCAGAAGCTTCAATTAGTTGTTTCTCATCCCAGTTGTTATCTCTCCACCACTAGCAATCATCATTCAGGAGGAGACTGAAGAAGCTATTCCACTTCTCCCTAAGTAGCAATGATCACTCTCTGGGCTAAAAGGCAGGGCTTATCTCTATTCTCTGTTTCATCGTGCAGCCAGACACCGACCTGATTTCACAGAGGAACAAGGACCTGGGTCCCAGTCTCTTTGATGAGTCTTCACTCTGGAGAGTGAGTCAATCTCTTGAAACTGTCTTTGGTGAATGTGTAGATGGAGAAACACACATCTACATTGTAGCTCACCTCTCAGAGTGAAAATCAAACAAAACGAAGTGTGGAGGATATGTCCACATACCTAACTAGTGAGTGAAGTTTCCAGGAGGAAATAAATAGGTCCTTGAAGGCCAGGCAGAGTGGCCTCCAGAGGTGAGCGAATACCACAGAGAGTAACGAAGTACAAGACAGATTGAGATGTGTTAAGTGTCTGAAGTAGACAGAAAGAGACAGAGTTGAATTATGGGAGCACGTTGAAAATCCAGGGGTTGTGAAATACGTTTAGAGGCTCTCAGGGCCAAAGCATACTCAGGAGTCAAACATAAAGAAAACCTAGATTATTGAAGTCACTGCTCAAAGTTCCCTCCTCTGTAATACCTTCCGGAACCCCCAGCAGAGTGAATTGCCCTCCAAAATGCCTCTCCTTGCTGGCACCAGAAGCTGTGCACACTTGTCTACTAACACCTGAGCCCACATCTGCTCACGGACTAGGTCATAAGACCCTTAGAGACTGAGGCCAGGTTCATGTTCACGTCACTGGAGCTATTTAAAAAAAAGTGTAAAATGGATATGAAAGGATCTAGTGAGTGAACTTCCAAGGCTCACAAAGCCAAGGAAAGAGCAGAGGGCCTCCCAAGCTGGCCAGGCAAGGGAGGGGGGGTAAGGGGGGGAGGCAGCTTCCAGGTTCATAGGTGTGTTTGCAGAAAGGCTTTGGGTGAGGGAAAGCCCAGTAGTGGCGCCTCACGGTGGCCACACTCGGAGTTATCAGACCTGTCAAGGAGCTTAGCAGTGGCTACACAGAAAGAGATGATGGCCTAGGAAAAATAAAGAGCTGAATCTCCCTCTGGATTACTTTCTGGAAGGCTGACAGACAGGCAGCACTCATGTCCTGAATCTTGGCAGATACTCCAGAGAGGGAGAGGGTCTGGCTGATTTTTCAGGGCTCAGGTGAGTATCATTTGAGAGAGCTCACGTGGTTTTTAAACTCCCTTTTCTCCCAAGATGTGACTGCTGCTCTCTTCTGTGTGTGAGCACATGTAGTTATTAAGTGCCACAGGGGTATCTGGCAAGGTGAGACAAGACATGGACAGAAAGAGGAAGGGGGTGGTCCCTGCTTGTCAGCCTCTTGCAAACCATTCACCTGGCCAGGATATCTCTACATCCAAAAAAACAGGTAATTTGTCATCAGAAGGTCCCTTAAAGTAACAAAGAACAAGCCCTTTCTTTTCTCATCATAACAAAGTACAGGAGTCAGAGGAGTATAATTTGTGATAAAGAACCTTCTAGTAATTATTCTGTGCGACTGGGAACATTATAGGACATTAGACTGGGGAAGAGGCTCTGAATATTGGGTGGGAGAGGTTGAAACCAAGACGAGCTGGGAGGTGTCTACTTGCACCGTCCTGCGTCCTCCTGCTCTGACCCATGCGAAGGCTGCACACTTTCCTGCTTCTGGCATTCTCTGATTTCATGCCTAACCCCCAAGTTTAGGCATAACTCAGCTCTCCTGCTTCCTGTCATTCACTCCTCCACTGACATTATGAAGCCTCTGCCCTGCACTAGACACTGAGTCAGGGGGCTCGAGAGAGGAGCAGGTTTGAAGAGAGCTCAGCAAACCACTCCGCACGCCATCACATGCCGCAGTGTGTGCTGGAAGGCCGGGCACACCTGTTGTGGAGAGGGGGAGCAGAAGGTGTTTGGGCAGATTGTTCTTGAAGACTGTATAAGAGGGAACTCAGTCAGGGAGTCTAAAGAAGTGGTTCCAAGCAGGGGAGACAGTTTGTGCAGACAGGCAAGAGACAACAATGACTATTTAAGGAAGCTCCAGTAGAAGGGAAAGGGCGAAGCACAAGGCACGTGGCAGGAGGTGACATTACATGTCAACAGGGCCAGATCGAGAAGCTCTTGAATGTCATTTTAAGAGTTTGCTGTTTGGAACCCTCCCTGGTGGCGCAACAGGTGAAAGCGCAGCACTATGAAGCTGTCTGCAGCCACCGCTGCAGGAGTTGGGTCCTTGCCAGTGGGGTGACCCACAGGGTGCCGGAGACCTCTCCTGACCCACCCGCTGCTCCCCTCAGCAGTGTGCTTGGTCAGTCTGCCTGTTCTGCTCCCCACTCTGTCTCTGGTGAAACCTCTCTCCCCACCACCTCTGGCCTGTACCCCAGTTCTTGTGTGCAAATAAATAAAATCTTTTTTAAGTTCTTTATTTACTTAAAGAGAATGAGGGAAAAAAGGGCCCTCTCTGGTGGCCAGCGGGTTAAAGCACAGCACTAAGAAGCTAAAGCCACTTCCGCATGAGTTCAATTCCCACCTGCCCCGGAGGTGACCACATGGCGTGGCAGACCTCTCCTGACCCGCCCGCTGCTCCCCTCAGCAGTGTACTTCGTCGATCTGCCTGCTCTGTCCCCGACTCTGTCTCTGGTGAATCCTCTCACCACCCCTGCACCTGTACCCCAGGTAAAGGTATGTATGCATAAATACATAAATACATACATTTATGTATGCATAAATAAATAAATCTTTGTAAAAGAAAAAAAATGAAGAGAGAGAATGAGAATCTTTAAGAAGGGCTCTGAGGGTCAGGAGATGGAGGCAAAGTGAAGTTAGGAGACTTCGTCAGGGATCCAGGCGTAGGCGATAAAAGCCTGGCCAGAGATGAGCTGAGGAGACACACGGTGAGAGATCTTGGGGAGGAAGAAGCATGGTGAGGGGCAGAAGGAAAAATCAGGTTTCCAGCTTGGGAGCCTAACACACAGCACCTGCCTTTTAGGGACAGGACTTACTACAAAATAAGGAGAAAAGTTTCTGAGGAAGGGCTTGCCTTGCCTTTCGAGTACTTTTGCGGCCCAGAAGTCCTGCTAGTCTCACCCCATAGTTTCTGACTGGGGCTTTCAGGGCACACTCTGGCGACACCATTATCTCTGTTTTGTTCACATTTAGGTAAGCATACTTTCCTTCCTTTTTTATTTTGTATTTTCATACATTTCATTTGATTTGGTGCCGTGTGTATTCCATCTTCATCTTGCAGAGCTCACAGTCTGTTTGAGCCCCAAATCCATGACTGGTCTGTACCCCATGGTGTCGAGCACTGTGCTCTGCAGACAGCAAATGCTCCCCAAGTTCCTGCCTTGCTGTCAGGGCTCCAGGAATGGCTGGTGGCTTTGACTCGGGAGGCAACGTAGGCGGGAGAGACGAGAATCCCTTCTCTCTCTTCGAGAACACATGTCCCCCAGCATGGAGGGCAGAATCGAGCTGCTCATTTCATGTTCACTCTTTTATGTTGCTGTTTTGAAATTTGATGTTCAAAAGCTCACAGGCTGTACCAGGCAATCAATCCAAATGGAAATGTGAGGGCTGCTGAGCAGAAGAACACGCTTCTGAGGGTCTGTTTTTTTTTTTTTTTCTCCCTATGATTTTTCTTGTGCCACACAGAAATATCTTTCTAATAACAAAGAGAAAACCCACAAAGATGAATGGGATAATGAGCCCCGTTCTCTTGCCTTTACAGGAGGGAGTGAGCTCCGTGAACCCCACGGGAGCCCAGAGGGAGCAAACACAGGGGCACACGGAGAGAAGGGGGGAGGGACACAGATATGCGGGTGAGAGAGCCAGGGAACCCGTAGAGGGAGGGAGATGTTCCCCTCCCAGAGGCAAGACGGAGAATGAGGAGAAAGGACAGAACAAGTGCCATGTGCTGAGGCCTCCCACATACTTTCCGTTAGTTCTCTCACTAACTCAGAGGCCCTTTTCCATATCATTATTGTCATTGTCATCATCACTATTATTTTAGGGACACCCCTGCCTTGTGCGGGTCTCCAGCAGGTTTAATTCAGGCTTTACTTTCCTCAGCTTGACAGAGCCCACTGGCCCGTGACTGGACGACAGGGTGTCCCGCAGCCTCTGAGGCAAGGGAAGACAGCCACAGGGACACTGACTGGGGATGAACCTGGGCTCAGTCAAGCTCAGGCTGGAGCCACTGCCCTGAGCACCTTCAGGGGAGCCCTGGTGGCCGAGCAATGCCTGTCCAAGCGTGATTCTGAGAGAGAGGAGGGCCGGACGTCGGGCAGTCTGCTTTGGGGGCTCTAGGTAGTGTTGGGGCCCTCCCCCCTGTGCTCTTTGCTGCCTTGGGGTTTTGCTGAGGCCTTGGGGTCAGACGATTCTCTAGGTTCTGCCAACTGGTGACGCCAACGTCTTTAGATTCTTAAATTCGACCACATTCTTCTTCCTCCCTCCAACTCTCGCTGGAGCCTAGAAATGTCCAGAATTTCTCCCAGATATTTTCTTGCGCCCACCCATGCCCATCCCTGTCACTCCCTTGATAAAACTCTCCTTTTCCCTCCTCACTGGTACTCAGTGGATTTTTGCTGGACTGTCTTAGTGGTGATGATGATGGAGACGAGACACAGAGGATGGAGACAAGAACACCCAGGTCTGTATGTTACCAATGAGAGGGTTTCTCAGGGGCGTTGCTGGGCCGTGACACTGGTGGGGGAGGGACACGTGTCCTCAGCCACACTGTTGCTGCCAGCCTCAAGGACTTGATGTGAAGCTTCCAGCACCACCTGGAAGAAGCTTCCTTTGTCCTCCCACTACAACTGCATCCCCTGCTGGTCTGGCCAGTGCTCCTGGAAAGAGTGCGGGTTGCCCAAGTGCTCCCTGGGGCAGGTGAGCAAACCCACATGGGGTGGCTGAAGCTTCACTTTCCAAGGCCAATTTCCAGGACACCATCACTACCCAGCCAACCCCAACATGTCTTCCCAGGAACCCTAATTTCCTTACTCCTGGTCACCTGTAACATCTAGGACCCTAACAAACCTAAGGGAAACCCTAGGAAGGAAGGGTTTAACTTCCAAAGTTCTGGTGAGCAAAAGAAAGGGGAGGGTATTAATATTCATTTTAACTTTAAAGCACTCTTTTCATTTTCCTTTCTTGCTATATAAAGTTCCATGGCATAAAATTGACCATTTCTAACAAATTTGGCTCTGTGCAGTGGTGCTTCTCGCATTTGCTTTATTATGTAACCAACACCACCATTCATCCCAGAACTGCTGCATTTCTCTCCAGCTGGAATTCTTTATTCATTACATAGTAACCCCACATGCCCGCCCGCTCCCTGCTCGCCCCTGATAACTATCCACTTTCTTTTTCTATGAACTTGACTATTGTCTCATATAGGTGCAATCATATAATGTCTGTCTTTTCGTGTCTGGTTTATGTCATTTAGTATAATATCTTCAAGGTCCACCCTTGTTGTAACATATATCAGAATTCCATTTATTTTAAAGACGGACAGATAATTCACTGTATGTGTATCTAACACTTTTTTCTACCCATTCATCTATTAATGTTATGTTGTTTCCATCTTTTGACTGTTGTGAATAATGCTACTGATGTATAAACATATTTGAGTTCCTGTCCTCAATTCTCTTGGCTAAATACCTGGATGTGGAAGTGCTGGATTGTAGATAATTCCATGCCATATTGTTTTTCATAGTGACTGGGTAATTATACAATCCTCACAAAAGTGCACAATGGGCCCAATTTCTCCATATCCCCAACATATTTTCTGTTTTGTTTGCTTTTTCATTATAATAGCCATCATAATCAGTGCAATAAAGCATTCTTAATGATCATACCTGCCAAGCTGGCTTCATTTTATAAATCAGAAGACTAAGAAGGCTCAATACAGTTAATGGACTTTCCTACGAATGTGAAGTTGCTAAAAGAACAGGGGCTCTCCTTGACCCTGCGGGGCCCAACCTAGATTCTCCTCTCTACTTCTCCCTTAGTTAGACATGCATAGAGTCTTGGAAAGTGTTTAAAGGAGAAGTTTGGATATGATATGAACATAACATTGTATTATGCATACACTTCAAGCTGGTCTTCGGAGCACTCAAGGCAAAGAGAAAACAACTCCTTTTCTCAACCGGGGGATGGTCTGAATGCAGATAAAAGCAAGACAGAGAGCGCTCAACTCCCCTGTAAGCCCCAGGACACAGAAGGCTTCTGGAGAACAGAAACTTCATACAGAGCTCCTGCCTCCGGAGAGAACAGCACCTCTGCCAACACGCTGCCCAAGATGGGGGCACTCTTAGTAGGAAGTGGCGATAGAGGCATCACAGGTAACGGCAGTACACTGGATGGTGCCCCTCGGCAACCTCCTCCATCCCATTGCCTCGACTTACAGATGAAGAGGTGGCAAAATGGAGCCAGAATCTGAGCTCTGATCTGGCTGGTTCTGACACCCACATTCTTTGCCCGTCCGCCTCTCTTCGTCCCTGGAGGACTTGTTTAACCAGGAGGCTAGGCTGTGGGCCAGCAGGTAAGTAAGACCATGAGGTAAGGATCTGGCTTCCTGGTGCATCATTCCCCCCTCCAAATTTGGAGAACAACAGAAAAAAAAATCAAAACATCACTTTTTGTGTTATAAAAAAAATACATTATGGAGTAGGATGCAAAATTCACAAAATTTTTTTCTAAGATAAAACACAAGGCTTCAAAGAAATTTCACATTGACAGCCAGCTGCCTTAGGCACTACTCCCGACCCGGGGGGTGAGGGTGTTCATGCCTCTGCTGTTAGGGTTCCTTCAGGGAGAACTTGAAGCTTGCTGCCTGCATTAGAGCATGAGAAATTGGGCTGTGGAGACCACCAATGGGAATCCTGATCCTCATTTGCCAGCCACGGGAACTTGAGCAAATTTATTTTATTTGTTTTTAATATTAGGCAAGTGATTTAACCTTTCTTAGCTTCATTTTCTTCATCGATAAAATAAGGAAAAAAAGTAGTACAATTACTTCGTACGGTTGCTCTGAGGATTAAGTAAGACACAGACCGTCTAATATAAAGGCGCCTGGAACCTAGCAAATGCCATGTGAGGGTTCTCCTTTAGATCAGCAGTTACTCTGAGCCTATACTGGAAAAGGCATGCACACCTTAGGGGCGGCCCGGGACATTCCGGGAGCTCTTACCTGCAAAGCACAGAATAGAGCCTAGAGATACCAAATAGTCCCAAGCAGGAACTGTTCCAATTGTTAGCACATCCGTGTTTTCTTTTCACATTATGTTTATTGAGGCAAGGAGATTCACCTTGTATCTGCTTTGGTGTGTGGGGAATGGGGTGAGGTGGGGGTGGTTTACAGGTTTAAACCTGTACAAATGTGTAATTTCACATCCTGCCCGCCACCAGGGCCCACCACAGTGCGATGGCCCCTCCCCTCCCCCATTGCCATTCTGCCACCCTCCCCCTCTGGTTTTATACTGAGATGATGAGTTTATTATTGGTTTGGTTTTGGGTCTCACACCAGCATGGTTGCAACAGCACTCTTTTCTGGGGAGTTCAACATCACCTTTGTGATGTCAGCTTATCTGCAGAAGACAGAGTCCTGAGTTTTTTGAATCAAACTTAAACCAGCTTGGCATTTCTAAGATTGTTATAAGGGACCTTACTTTCTCTCAGAATCAAAAGGAAAGTGGCAGGCAAGACATGACCCCCGTCCTGTCTCTCCCACATTTCCAGGCCCTCTCCCTCCAGATCCTCCTGCAAGGCTTGCGGGGCACCCCCAAACCCCCATCACATACAAAGCCTCTCCCTTTTAAGTTCTATTTATTTATCTATTTTCTTATGTCCCGTAGCCCCCATAGTTTTCCCACCACCTCTCACCTGTGACCAGCTTGGAACACAAAACTGGATCTCCCATACAGCCCAGCGAGTCCACGCATAGGAATCTACTGGAAGGACACAAAAATACTAAATCAAAAGGAAGCCTGCACACCTCTGCTTGCACACACAAAGCCTCTTCACACTGCACATCATCGCGTTCCTTTGTGTCTGTGAGTGTGTGCCCTGGCACAGGGGCAGGATCACCACCATGTGCCAAGTTGGGACTAAAATCCCAACTTTTTGATCCCTCCTAAGAACTTGGTCTTTTGCAACTGGGAGCACTGTTTTACCACTTGTCTGCCCCCAGGGGGCACCTTCTTATGACTTCCACCAAACCTCTTCCATTCAGCGCAGCAGCCTACCGCGCTTCCCCACAGCGGAAGGTGATGGCAGCACTGGCAGGAAGGCCCGCAGATATCCAGAGAGGGCTTTCACCCATTCTGAATCTGGGTTTTGACTTGCTTTGGCATCGTGAGAAACTAAGAGTATGACAGGCCAGAACCCCATGCTCTCAAACCTGAATCTTCAGTGGTGTGAGGGAAGCCAGTGAGGGATGATCACAGTGAGTGGAATAATGATCTAGAACTAAGACTTTGGGGCTTTGCCACCCGCGGGCATAACGGGCAGGTTCTGTTAACAGTTATCCCCAAATGGCCACGGTGATGCACCCGGACTGCGTGGCACCCTGTCAGGATCCCCTGAAAATCTTCTTGGTCACACCTGTGCTCATTGCCAGCCTCCTGGACAAGGTCCCCCAAACCTCTCTGCAGCTGGTGGGAGGCCCCTGTTCTGCCCGAAGCTGCTCATGATCTGAGGGGCGAGATCATGGGAAGGGTTCAGGGAATGGTCAGGAGGCCTCACCCCCAAACCCTGGCTCCTTACCAGAACTATCTGCACACAGATGGACAAACCCCAGTTTCTTCAACTTTTGGGTCTGACTGCTCCCTCCTCCCTTGCTGGAAAGGGATCACTGGACATCGAGGGGCACTGGCACCTGTCCCCACTATCACACCACAGGCCCCGTCTCCTCTGGTGGCTCTGCCCTGCAATAACAAGAGGAGATGAAAACAAACTAGCCTCCTGGTATCCGAGAGAGGCAAATTTTCTTCTTCATTATTGTAGAAAAAGCCCTAATACCGAGCACATATGCAAATGCCAGGCTCCTTGGATCCCCATCTCACAAAAGAACTGGGGCTCAGCCAGGACACTGGGCTGTAGTTAATTGTTTAGCTCTTTCTGCCCCAGAAAACATGCTCATATATATGATCGCCGATGATCCTTCTATGAACTTTGTGTTGAATTCAGTGTTTATACTAGGTACATTGCTCAGAGTGTGAAAATAATATCATACTAAGGAGGCTTAAGCTTCAGGTGCAGAGGACAGTTCTCAGATTGGAGCTGAAAGTGTCTAAAGCTGATGCAAAAATGTCAGCAAGGGAACAAAGCACTTGGCTCCTAGACCTAGCATACATGTTTGCTTGTGTGTGTGCGTGTGTATAGGCACATGTGTGTGTGTGTGTGAGATGCATGTGGTGGGGGAGGGGCATGGAAGACAGGCTGAGATGCCGTCTTGGAGATCCAGGTTAGCAGACAGAAAAGGTAAATTGCAAAGGCTGAGAGTGTTTTCATTGTTTTGTATCATAACAAGGGCCCTAGAAAGCTCCTAGGCGTGGTGCCACCCATTCTCTGGCCAGGGGACAAGCGATCCTGGCACGGTTTACCCACCTTCTGGCGAAGGTGCCAAGAACTGTTTCTTTACTGACTGTCTTCCCAGTTTCTGTCCGAGAAAAAGGCCAGATGGAGGAGGTCGGGGGAGGGCAGCCATGCCTGGCTCTCCTCCAAGCTGTCAGCCCAAACCATCAGCTGCAGGAAACAGTTTAGCTAAGGTGCTATCACATGCTGGGCAGGATGGGGAACGGAGAGGAGTGGCAGGGGAGGGATGGCACGCTGTCCCCTCCTGCAGGGGCCACACAAAGAGGAGGCAGCAGAGCGAATGACACTTGCTCCTCAGCCACCCCGGCCTCAGCTGACTCCCCACTTGTTCCCAGGACAGGCCGATTGCCCTGACCCAGGTTGTGCACCGTCAGACTCTGTGGTGAGGGCACTAAAAGCAAACCAGAGAAGACGCTACAGGGTATGGGAAGAATTGAGGGAATAAGTGTGGGGTGTAAGGAAATGCCCTGTACCTTCGTGCCCATCACCACGCCGGCAGTCACTGGGCACGTGACAAGGGGCAAAATGACTGGGACATCAGGAAGCAGCATGAAGGGGAGGAGAGGGAGGAGGTCTGGGAGAGAGAGAAGAAAGGACGCTTTGGAACAGTCAAAAGAAAAGCAAGGGCGAAGTGAGGCCTGGAAACCATCACAGTGCAGGCGCGGTGAGCAGGACACAGCCCAGGCAGCTCGGCTGCCGGAGGAGAGTGGGCTGCCTGCGAGGCCCACCGGCCTCCCTGCACCTCAGCTTCCTGGGGTGTGCGACGGAGTTCGAAGACCCCAGCTTTCAGAGAGCCTGGGGGCACCGTGAGGCATAATGGCTGTGCCAGCAGTGAGCTGGCACGACCTCCAAGCACGGATCCAAAGCGCAGCCCGGGTGTCGCTTCAGGTCCCTAACACCCCTAACAAGTCACATCCTCACACTGGGCTGAAACGGCGCACGGTGTAGTTCCCAGTCCCAAGAGGCAGAAGCCTCTGTCCGGCCGCCCCGGGGCAGCCCTGGCCGCGAGCCGGTCCCGTCTCGTCGGAGGCCGGGGCTGGGGTCCTTCTCCAGGCTCCCTAGGTGTGGGCACAGCTCACTGCCCCGTGGCTGTCGGACGGAGACCCTCGGCGCCCAGGGGGTCACCCACAGCCCCCTGCCTCGTGCACCCCCTGCTCCCCAACACACAGGGCAAGGGCCACATAGGAGAGCACGGCCCTCTCCGACTCCTGTATCACAGTCGCACCTGAGGCATCCTAGTCACAGAGTGACCGCTCATTCCTTTGCCATATCTGACTGGCGAGGAGCCCGCCACAGACCCCCAGCACTTAAGGGAGGGGCTCCGCGAGGATGTGGACTCTCAGATGCCCCCCTTGGGTAAGTGGTCAGTCTGTGGGTCCTCATTTCCCTTCTTTGTAAAACGGTGCCCGCCTTTCCACCGTGAAGTAATTAATATCTATAAAGCACTAAAGCAATGCCCGCACCATAGTATGTATTCTATGCATTTACGAAATGTTTTTAAAATATGTTAATTAAAAAAGAATCTGTCATGTAGCAAGCACTCATTAAGGGAGTATGGCCTAAGGCTTTCTCTCTCCCTGGGCTGCCCCCTCTGTTGCAGCTCAGGGGTGGAGGAACCTGAGGACCCTGAGGTTGTGGGTGAGGCAGGTAGGGGACTTTTTTTCTTCCCATCATGGTCGGAGGCATGCATGCATTCCCGTTTCCGTCTGGGGTCCTGGAGCTCGTCTCAGAAGTCCAGCCCTCATAGTACACACCTCTCCCAGCCTCCCCCAGACCCAAGGCAGTCTCCCCGGAGACCACCCCTGCCCTAACTCCCCTTTCTTCTTGCCTGCCTGCCCCTCCTGCCCTTCCCATCCCCCAAGGAGCAGGCCAGACAGCCCCACCCCTGGCCCCGCCCCCTCCTCATCTCTCTTCTACCTGGCACTGCTCATATTTGCAAAACATCAAAACCCCTTAAAACTATGAGATTGTTTTCCATTCCTGAGGTGGGCCCAGTTGCTGCCTCGGCACACTCACACGCATATATTTGAACAAGTTTGATTCAGTGTAGCTGACACAAAAACCACTTAGTCGTTTCTCCTACATCATCCTAAGTTAATACTCCTGACAGGCTGCAGGAGGCCTTTCAGCAATTTTTCTATTTCAGCTTTTTCCCTCTGCCTTCTGCCACTCCCCCCTCCCCCACCTCCTCTCTTTTCTCCTGCAAAATTTGCTTTTCACTCAAAATCTTACCAAACCTTTGCAATTTGTATCCATCGCATCTTAAGACCCATGGAAAGGCCAGCAGCAGCTCTAAATGGGAGCAGGGCAGCCCAGCCCCCAGAGATGGATTCTATCTGTGCTAAATGTGGGGGAATTTAACTGTTCCAGAAAGATAAGAACACACTTGCTGGCCCCAGGGGCCCCGCCACAGCTCCCACTGAGGGGTGCTGCCACCGGCTTCGCGTCCTGCATGGGCTCCGGCGTTCCGCAGAACAGTGGTGTGCAAAGCGCCAGGCCTGTGTCTCGGATTGTGCTGCACAGCTGCATGCACTTCTTCCCCATCTCCCTCTGCCTTGCGCTCCTCTGTCTTGCACACACACACAAACACCCTCACACGCATGGGCCTGAGACCCTGGTGCACACTTGCCTTCAGCGCCCTCCTCACTCTTTCCACCTATCTCCTCCCCCTTCTCCTTTGCCACATCAACCTGCCCCTGGCATTAATTTTCAGCTCGAGAGTGACAGTGTAGGCAGGAGGTCTGCAGCTTGACCACCAATGCGACCCCACCCTTGAAGCCACTGCCTCCTGCCAGTGGCCACCCCACCTCGGATCTCCCCACTTCAGCCAAGCTGGTGCTGCCCGACCCCTGACTCTGCAGCCGCAAGGAGGCTGCCTCTTCAAGGGCTGAGCTGCCAGCAGGGGGCAAGCGGGGCCCGCAGCTGGCAGCCTGGAGCAGTGACAGGCACAGCAGGCAGGGGTGGGGGAGTGGCAGCCCTAACCTTGCGCAGGGAGGCAGTTATTTAAGGCCCCAACTTCTCTGCTGCTGGCATCGTATTTCCTGACAAGGAGCCTGAAGACTCAGGGCCAGCCAGGAAGAGGCCTGAGCTGTTAAGAACCATTAAAGGGAAGCACAAAATTAGTAGAACCTGTCTCTGGGACGTGGTGTCAGGTTGCAGATCTGGGGGTGGGCAGGGCTGGGTTATCCAGGCCTCCCCAGAAAAACAACTAATACTTACCTGGCAGGGGGGGAACCATGGTCACCAAGGTGGTTTTCCCAGGGCGAGGCTTATCCCTTCACTCCGGATGTGCTGACCCCTGCGATTTCCCCAAATGTGGGAAACTCGACTCGTTATTTGTAGTAGTAGGAGACTGTGTTCACGCTCTCCCCTAAAAAGCAAAAAACAAAAAAGCAGTGAGCTAAAACAACTGTGGCAATATTTACCAGCTGCCTCGCTCCCTGCCTTTCTCCTACCACAGAGAAGGCACGGCTCCATTTTCCATCTCCTCCATTTTGAACCTGAACAAACTGAGTCTCACGGATGCTGGTGCACCTGCTGAAAGTCACGTGGTGGAGAGAGGCCAACCTGGACCTGGCTGGTCTGTGGCACGCAGGGGGCACAGGAGCCCCCTCCCCAGCACCGGGCACCTCGCGCTCAGCTAGCTGTCCAGGTCCTGGCACCCTGCTTAGTTTAGAGGGTATGGACGAGGTGTCCTCCTGCCTGGATATTCTCATTTTCTTTCTTTCTTTTTATATGTTTTCAGTTTTAACTTATTTTATTTTGCAGTTTTTATTATTCAAAAAAATTTTTTTACATCATTCTTCATTTTGTGCATTTTTTTCATCTCAGTTGGGATCCCCATGGGCTTCCCACCACCAGTTCGCCCACAGGTCATCACCACAGTCCAGTACACTCTTCCCACCCCAGTTCTGATTCCAGTCCCCTTTCGATATTCTCATTTCAGAGGGAACTCAGGACCCCAGCTTTTGCATGGCTTTTGTGAAACGCTGGGATGAGAGAGGAGTGCCCAGTGAGCTGTCACCTCCTCCTCCAGGGCCTCATCCAGGTAATCACTAGCCTCTCTGAGCCTCCAGGCTTCTCTACTAATGACAAGTATTATTACACAAGTGTCCCTTGAAATAACAGGGGAGGGGCTTCCCTGGTGGTACAAGGGATTAAGTCTCAGCACTATGAAGCTCTCTGCAACCACTGCAGCACCAGTTCGATCCCCAGCCAGGGAGCTGACCCACAGGGCACAGCAGACCTCTCCTGTCTCGCCCGCTGCTCCTCTCAGCAGTGGATTTCAGTCTGTCTACCAGGTTTGTTCCCTACTCTATTTCTAGTGAATCCTCTCACCCTCTGCACCTCTGAACTGTACCCCAACACTTGTATGCAAAAATAAGTAAAATAAATATGTTCTTAAAACAGAAATAACAAGGGAATGAAACAGTTGGGTAAGACCCCTCTTACCCAACCCTCAGGGCCAGCACCCATGTGTCCATGTCAACAGCCTGTCAGTCTCACCCGGACCAAGTCAGGGCTTCCACTAGCCATGTCACCAACAATATTTGCAAGGTCCTCTGAAGAAGTTCCAGGGCTAAAAAATTGACCTACACCTTCTTGGGGCACCAGAATCTCATCCCATGTTGTGTGCAAGGGAGGTAAATCCTACTTTTCCTTACCCTAGTTGGCTCTTACTGCCAACGTTTCTGTTCTCAACTCAGAGCACCTTCAACAAATGATCACCTTCATCCCCGAGGAGAAAGAAGAAGGGGATTGTTGTGAGTCAACACCAACGGCAGCTTAAGAGTGTGAGACATGGAAGGAGAGGATGGTCGTGCTCGCCTTGCGTTGTAACAAATAGGATGTTAGGGGTCATCATGGATCCCAGAGTTTTGGATGCAATTGCAACTACTTCCTCCACCCTGGCTGCTTCCCTAGCCAAGGTCAGCACTGAGACAGCCATCGTCTGCCACACCACCTCTTCTAGCCTCCAGCCTGGCCAGGCTCGTACACTGGTCTGTGGGCAACCTGTGGAGATGTCCTTCCTCTGCACTGCTCAGAGGCTAGTCCCTCCCTAGGCCTGCAGGCCTCAAGCACAGAGAAAGCACTGGAGATGTCCTTGGTATCAGGCAGCTGGAACAACATCTGCCCAAGAAGCCTGGCTCTGTGTGTGTCGCTTTCATTAATGTGAGCTAATAGGATATCATTTCCTAATAAATTGACTTTCTCTCTTACTTTGCAAATATTGGCAAAATATGAAGTCTGCCCAAGTCTTCCTAAAATGTGTATTTCAATCACCTAGAATTTGAAATTGAAATTCTTAATAAGTGCTGGCCGATTCAGTTCCTCGTGAGGTCGCTCTTTCTGGCTTGCAGACAGCCTCCTTGCCTGTCTGTGGATAGAAGGGATGCCTTTTTTTTTCTTTTTTAATTTTCTCCTCCTTCATCAATTAATCCCATTGTGAGGGCTCCACACTCACATTGTCCTAATAACCTCTCAAATGTCCCATCTACAAACATATCACATTGGGGGCTAGGACTTGAACATGTGAATTTGTCAGGAGCATAATTTACTCCATAACTCTAGGCCAGTTCAAATGACTCCTGGTGGAGGACCTGTGGCCTCAGCTCCAGGTCAAAGAAAGAAGGAGGGAAAAAAGGAAAAGGAAAAGAATAGCCCTCTTCCCACTTGGAGGGAGGATCCAGTGTAGTCCTCTCATGGGTCATTCTAACTCCCCAGCTAGAGCTAGACTGTCAATCCCACTATGCTCTGCAAAGTAAAGTGCTTCTAGAAGGCACAGTCTCCTGAACGAGATGTGCAGCAGAGATTCTGCAGACACCAAGTGACCTGGTGAGACGGAGCCAGAGCAGACACAGGTGACACCTGTCACACAGTATATGGGACGGGTGCAGAGGTGTTCACTGGCATGATTCTGCTTGGACTTCTCAGGAAGCTTCTAAGCCCAAGGGAAGCAGCTAGCCAATGATGACTTTCCAATGAAAGGTTTATAAAGACAATTAAGTTCTAATTATAGGAGTGAATAACGAGTGGATGAGCAGCCTCTCACCACCCTCTCTGGCCCTGGCTCGTTGACTATGCCAATGTCTCTTGACCAAGATCCAAGAACCCTTGTCTTCACCTGGCAGCTGAGCTGTTCTGGCAGCAAGCATGGTGGGAAGAACATAGATTTTAGAATCAGACTGGGATACCAAGGCTGGCACTCAACCAACTAGCCATAAAAACTTGGAATAATTATATTATATTTCTGAGTTTAGTATATTAATTCAGGTAATGGGGAATAACAAAATCTATTTCATAGAGTTTTAATGAGACTCATTGAGCACTTACTATGTTCTAGGCACTGGGCTAAGAGCTTCATGTAATTATCTCGTCTAAATAGAGAGTGGATTTTGTTTCATTTCTTTTGTTCCCAATGCCTGGTATGGGTCAAAAATCAGAATCTGGTCTATACAATTACAGGCTTATGTCCCTAAGACAAAGCACAAAAAATCCCTAAAGCAGAAGCTGGCCTGGCAAATCTGGTGTTTTCGGTGACATCAGATGTAATGGTTAGGCAGGAAGATGTTTCAGAAATCACTAGTAAATAACTGTGCCATGCCTGAAGCATGTACCCAGTCCTTCACCCTGCCACAAACACCACGGTGAGCTGGTCTGGACTGTCCTTCCATTCCCGGCTCCCATCAGCCCTAGGAAGGAGAATACCCTGCCTGGTCTGGCCCCCTCTAGTGACTGTTCTAGGTGAAGATGTCCCTCAGTGAGCAGGTTTCACGTCAGGGCTATCCCAGATGCTCTTGGCCAGACCCTGTCAACTCTCTTCCTCTTCTGCTTCACTCATCTATTTTAACTTATGTTTTAATCGCAAGTTAGTCATCTGTGGATGACTTGACCCTCATCCCAATGGCAGAACAAACAGTTCTTATGTATCTCAACATCCTGCCCTGTCCCCTGTCCCCTAGCAAAAGATACCAAACATATTAGTAAAAGTTCTTTCAGTTGCGATCAATCTCCATGTCTCCTGACATGTAAGAGAACTTTGGCAGTGGAGGAAGATACCATTTTGGAAGGTCCTAAGCTTGGATGGACAGGTCCAGGCATCTTAAATGGGATAAGGGCATTTTAAAGTCCACTGCATCTTCTCAGGGGCAAGTCTCTGGGTGCTCTATCCTACCCTAACAATGAGAAATGAACTCATTGTTCAGTGAGAAATGAACTCACCATCAGGAGGTGCCACCTTCCTCTCTAGCCGCTCTCCCGACTCCACAGCTCCCAGGCCAGCCCCTATTCCTAAGAGCCCCTTGCAAAAGGCTTCCAAGTCATGCCCTGAGCTTTGGAAATTGCCATCTGCTCTGATACTAAAACCTACTGAAAAATTAGCCTGAGTTGCATCTCTTGAGAGCTTTATTTTACCAGGAGCTGGATCTGCTAAGTGAGGACAGTCAAAGGCCTCTGCTGTTGTTCTGTAGTAACACTCTTGCTTATGGGGGTGGGCAACGAAAGGGGGATCTTGCCCCCCTATGATTCCCCTCACCTTCAGGCCCTCCCCAGGAAGTCACGGTAACTGCTATTTTGGAAGAACAAGAGGGGGCACTCTTCTACTTGGAATGTCAACCCCCTGCCCTCCCACACCCATCTTGTCTACCTCAGGACTTTGCTCTTCCTGACCATGGCCACCTGTTCTGCCATAGATCCTCCACCACCCCTGCGTCCTGCCAAAGAGCTGGGCAGTGCCTGGTGTGCTCAGACAGAGCCCTAGTGTGCAGCTTCCTCCCTTGCTGGTCTTGGATGGATCCTCCATTTCCACTGCCAAGTCTTAGGTTGCTCTTGGAAGAGAAGAAATCTGGTCAAGATCACTGGCCGTCTCTCCTCCGACAGTAGCAGCCTGAACATTGCCCTTTAAGTCAAAAGATATGTTTGCTCTGTAAATGCACATTTTAAGTCTCTTCATCACCTTTTTCCCGTCCTCCTGGACTGTTGTTACCACCAAGCCCTTCCCTGTATTCTGGAACTGGGTCTTTAGCTACTTGACCCAAAGGCAACCTCCAGGGCCCTGACTCAGAGGAGTGAATCAGATTTCCAGTCTGAGGTAGGTTTGTGGGTGGGGAGAGAGTGTGGAACGGAGGACAGCAAAGAGCTACCTGAAACTGGGGAGAAGATGCTGAGAAGCAGTGAATGTGCAAAGCAATGGCACCTTTCATGCTGACGCCAATTCGGGCATGCAAAGCCTGCTGGGCCCCACCTTGGCACGTGTGCCTGGCAATCTGGCCACCCCAGGGCTGGCCAGCAGAGCACACCTGGAGCTTCCTGCCTCTGCCTGTCTTTCACTCTGCTCCCCGCAAACCCACTTCTGCTGGCAGCTCATTTGCTTTCAGCAGACTTTCATTTCCCTGTGTTGGTTTAGTCTCATGCCCAGACCCTGTTCAATATTTGTCTCCCTGCTCCACTATTTGCGCTCATTTCCATATGTTTAACATACATATTAGCTGCCTCCTGCCTTGTCCCATAGCTGTTGCTGGCTCTTTTAGCCTCAGGCTGTGTCCCAGGGCCACTGGACACTCCAGTTTCTACTGCTTCATTCTTACCCCAAAAGCCTAGAGCTGAGTGACTGACTGGTACCCCTATTTTGCCCCCATCAATACCTGCCCTCCCCCACCCCCACCCCCACACACAGGGGCCCAAGCCTGGTCACCGGACCTCATTGCTCTCTCTGGGCCTTCCCCTCAGCTCCTCAACTTGCCCTTTCTTCCTTCGGGCAATATAATAATGATTGATATTCTAGAACTATTAATTTCTCCCTTAATGAGAAGTGAGGGTGAGAATACAATTAGCAGTTCTAGAAACAATCACTGAAGCTCTGTTTTGAGTGTTCAGTCCCTTACCACAATCATCATCTTCTACTAAACTCATTTTATTCTTTGACCACCTCAGTCCAACTGTCTTCCTCACGGGTATCTGGAATCATGGACTCAGAAATGAGTCACAGAGGCCTTCTAGCCCAGCCACTGAGCTACGGCTCAACTGTTCCTTCAATCATCCACCCCAGACTCTCAGAGCCACTCCTGTGTGCCCAGCCCTGGGGCAGGTGTTGGGGGTGTGAACAGAGAAGGGACGGCTTTGCATGGAAGGGACTCACAAGTAATAGATGCAGCCGAGACATACTAATTGTGGCAAGTTTAAAACAAAAATGAAAAGGCTACCAGAGGAGGACCCTAACTCAGCCGAGGGCGTCAGCAAAGGCTCCTACAATCCTTAATATTGATTAGTTCAAGTGAAGGAGAGCCGCTGCCTCCAAGCACCTCATTCTTACTGAGTCTGACACCTTGTGGGTGTGTCCCTGTGGTCTGCAACTGGCCATCCAAAAATTTCGTGAAAAGCCACATTAACCTGGTACGAGCCAGCCTTCACTACCTCATCTGTAGAAAGAAGAGAGTCAAGGGTTTCTAAGACGATCCCCCAAATTCTGTGGTTTCTACAGTCAGTTGTTCTCCAGCATGCCCCTCCTCCCCAACCTCACTGCCACTTTCTAGAGATGACCGTGGGGCCTGCCCTCTGTGCTCTCCTCCCTTGGGCCTCTCCAAGCCAGCAGGTGACCGTTCTGAGGTCCACGATTCATCCTGGCTTCCCTTGCCTCTTGGGTAAACTCTGCCTGATTCAGCTTCAGATACATTCGGGGTCTTTTATAACAAGGCCCCAACATAACTTCTTCCAGCTCTCTGCCACCAAGAGTAGGGTGTACTACGAGGCGCTTTTCTCACTTCTCCAGACACTGACAGTCCCGATCAGGTCTGTGCCTGTGAGCACACTCTCCCTGCCATGTTAAGTGCCTCTACCATTCTTTATCACATAATGACACCTTTATATACCTTGCTGTGGTAAGTTCTGCCCCCTGTTCTGAAGCAGGGCACCCATATTTGGAGAATGTCTCTCATGGCCTATCCAGGTCATTCCACAGTCACCTTCCCCTCCGAGTCTGGGCCTGCGGGGACCCTCCCTCTGCCCCCACCTGCTGAACTGTGCTGATCTCGGAGTAGATGTGTGGCTTCCCAGACTAGGCTTTAGAAGCTACGTCAGCTTCTGCTGGCCTTCCTTTGATGACCAGGAAAGCCAGATGTCCTGCCCGAGGCCTGCAAACAGCCTGTGGAGAAGCCCTAGAGGGGAGAATGGAGCTGCGCCATCCCCTCAGGGAGATCTTTCAGACCTTCAGACCTGTGGTGACTCCGCCCCAGCTGGCACCCATTTGTTCTGCCACATGTCAGACCCACAGAAATAGAGAAGACGAGCTTGCTGGTGTGCTGTCCCTCGGCGTGAGGCACTTCCTTACTCCTCATTGAGTAACAAATACAACAGCCTTTACGCCATTGTTCTAGGATGATGTTTCCACAGGCTTTTCTGTCTCGTCCCTGAGCACCTATGGGGGAACAGAGCCAGATGCCTGTCATTTCTAGCTTTGTCGTGGCCTGGCAAATTGACACAAAAACGTAGGCTATGACCAAATCCTTGTCTAGGATATTAATTCGTTAGAAATTAAGTTTTTAAACCCCTAAAGATATAACCTACAATTCTCCTTGCTCAACTTCTCAATACCTCAAGGAGTTTGTCTCTCACTCAGGGTCAGTCTTTCCCCTGTCTCCTCCTGCCTACTCTATGAGGCTTCACACATTTGCAGTTTGCTTCTCTGCTGGTTCATTCCTACAATGACCTTTGGCGTCTGGCAGAGAAAGTATTATTTTTAGGCATGTTTTACATCTACTTAATTGGCACAAACAGGCTGAGTTGCTTGCCTCAGTTTGTAAACAGCTGAGTCCGGGTCTCCTGACCAGGAGTCCCGCTCAGAGTGGGCTACACACTCCTGTGTCCAGCGGACGAGCAGGTCCCGCAGGCGCCTCTGCTGCTCCCCTCAGCAGCTTCTGAGGGAGGTCGCCCTGCACCCAGGTGCAGAGGAACAGATAATCCCCCATGTTAAAAGGGTCTCCCGCCCTGCTGTCATTTCCTTCCCTGGCCTGGAAGCCCAGCCGCCTGGGGTCCTGGCGGTGACTTTGTTCTGGCTCCTCCTCATCACCAGTTAGTGCTTCTGGAAGCTGTCAGCCTGCACACACACTGCAGACCTCTGCAAGGGCCAGAGTTTTGTGCTTGGAGAGATTATCAGGAAAATGGCCTCTCTCCCAAGTATCCAGAAATAGTTCTTGATGTTATCTTAAAAACCAATTTTGGAGTCAAAATGTAGAATAAAGCTGATCGCCAGTAAATTCCTACATGACTGCTTCTAAAGGAAACCAGGGACGGTTTCTAAAGAAGCTGGTGCCGAGTATTACTGTTAGATTGTGGAGCTGAAAGACCCTGGCCTGGGTGCGGGAGGACCAGGGATTTGAGTCCCAGCTCCGGTCACAGTAGCAGGATGACAACACAGGCAGCCCTGGACTCTGAGTCAGTGTTTTCTCTATGGAGAAGCAGCCACCCTACTTTATGTGGTCACATCACAAAGTCGGCGAGAAGATGAGTAAAAATAACACTTTTCATGTTCCCTGCCCCTGAGATGCACCACACACTGTCTTCAGCGCGTCGCGGCCTCACACTCATTCACATTTCACAGCAATAGCACCGAGTCGGCATTTTCCCTACTTCAATAATCACCGCGCGGGAATGTGGGTGGTTAAGTAAGCACCCAGCGTACGTAAATCAGTGTGGAGTTGGGATGCAAACCTCAGCTCTTTCCACTACATCATGCTGTCAAGTCAGTGAATATATCCTTACGCGCTTTAAACATTCATTTAAAGTGCCTTTAAAAAACTGAGATGATCTAAAAGCCAAGATTCTCATCGTTGGAAGGAACCCAGCATTGGAAATTAGGCCGGGTGATCTGTGGCCTTCTCCTCAGGCCTTCTCTTCCCGCATCCGTCCCAGGCAAAGGCAACACCGTGCAGGTGCAGCGGGAGAAAGAGCTCCTGGCCCCCCTGCGGACACCCTCTCACCTGCCAGGAGGCAGCTCCACCCACAGTGTCCCACACAGGGAGGGAGACTCATGATCCCCGGCCTCGAGGGGAGCCACAGATGGTTGTTTCTGCGTTCTTCCCATTTCTTAAAAGTAATGCGCATGAATTTTTTTAAAGTAAAATTGATTTAAATTGATTCTATTTAAATTTCTTTCATTGTAAAAGTCTAACCATGCCTCTTAGGGTAACTGCAGCTTCGAGAACAGGCACGGAATCCCCCGCTGAACACAGATATAACTCCCTGTAGATCACAAAGGTTGTCCTTTCCTCCTCTAAAATCCAATGTCTGCAGCCACTGCAGACACAGTGAGCTCCATCCCCAGCCAGGGAGCTGGCACACATGGCGCAGCAGACCTCTCCTGTCTCGCCCGCTGCTCCCCTCGGCAGTGTGTTTCGGTCATTGCACCTGTTCTACTCCCCATTCTGTCTCTGAGGAGCTCACCCCCCCCGCCCCCCGACATACACACACCTCTGGTCTAACATCCAGTTCTCAGATGCATAAATAAAGTAAATATTTCAAAGCATTATAAAATCCTATGTCAGTTCCCCATCTTCCTCTTGGGAATGACACAAACCACATGTAATGTTTGGGATAACACTCACAATTCAACCTGTCCCCTGCTTGATATTTTTCTCCCTACGGAGATTTCAGAGCTTATGTGTGCTTCTGTTTGTCTGTCCAAACAGAGATCAAGTACTTATCTTAGATGTGCAAGTTCTTACTGCGAGCAAGTCATCCAACTCTTTCTTCAGCCTTCCTGGATGATAACCACCATGTGTCTGTCCCCTCTCACATAGCTGTTGTGACAGTATCCATGCTACACAGAGAGCCGCGCCGTCCTTGCTGTGCTGAGAGGCTCTGGGCTGTTTCATCAGCCTTAAATAGCTAAGTCCTGGCAGGGAGCTCAGTGGATCCCTTCAGTTTTCACTGCCTGGTCCGTCACGTCCTCCTGTGGGCTCCCCAGCCCCCATTGTACCTGGCTGATTCTACTCCTCGTCTTCTCATCCCAGACATGTCACATCCTATGGAAAACTGCCCTGGCCACTCAGCCTGGGTTGGGCACCGTCCCGAAGAGGCCACACTGCCTCCTCCATAGCCATCTAGCCGGGATGACACTTCTTCAAAGGCCAAACCTGTGAAGGCGTAGAGCGCGTGTGTCAAGTCAGCCTGCTGCTGAGTTCGGCAGGGTCAGGCTGGGGCCTTCTAAGTGCAGAAAAGGCACACACACCCCTGCCTCTCTGTGGTTCTTCCCAGGTCATGACGGGCATGGGAGCCTGTCTTCAGCAAGCGACTCGTGTTTCTCTTGCCTCCAATTTCCTCATCTGCAAAACTCTAGTTGAAACTCAATGTTCTTTACCATTCTTTCCTGCATAATGATCTATAATTCTGTGATTCTAAATAAGGTAATGTGCTGGAAGAACATGAAAGCGGTCGTAACCAACATAAGGATTATGTTTAACATTACTGTTGTTCCACATGGCTGTTCTGGCTGAGAGGGTGGCCCTGCTGGGAGGGGGGAGCTGCATCCTCGGAACCAGAAGATGCTGGGCCTGCATGGCCCACAAGCCCACTGAGGCCCTGGGGTCCCTCTCATCTGCACCTTCCTCTAAAGGTCTCAGGAAATCTGTGTCAGACCTCTTTGACAGCTGAACAGGCCCAAGCTGTGTGGGTTAGATTGAAGACTTTACTCCAGGATCTTTAACTTTCTTGCAGCAGCCATATAAGAAAAAAGGAATAAAAAAATCAATAATGGAAAAAAACAAAAAAACAAACAAACAAACAAAAAAAAACCCCACCACACTAAAGATGACAAAAAAAGACAGTCAGCAGGCCTGAAGTTTAAATTAGAATACAACGGTGTAATGCTCCCGAAGACCAGACTATTGTTTCTTATCAGATTTCCTCCTGAACGAGCAATTGTGAAGCCAGCTGTCCAGAGGAATGAGTTGTCATTCCACCAGATGAGCAAACACCATTGATTTTAATGTGTGCGAGGGAAACAAGCAACCAGCTCTCCCTTCCTGCATGGGGCACTACTCAGCACAGATGACGCCCCATTTTGTTAAGTCAGGGTTAAGTCTCCAGTATTAAGCAGGAGGCAAGAGAGAAGGGCCCAGCCTGGACAGAGGGCATGCTTGCAGACCCACTGTGCTCGGGCTGCCACGGCCCAGCGAAGTGCTGAGTCATAGGACATGCTAGTCAGGATGTTGCTCCAAGGGCTGGCAGGGCCAGGGGCTGGAAGGGAAAAGCCAAGAAGGTGCAGTCTCCTGGAATTTGCAGACAGCCCGCAACTGGGAGAGAAGCAAAGCCAGTTCAGGCCACAGAAGAGAGACTTGGTCCAGAGGCCTTGCAATTAATTCCTAGCCTCCACTGTCCCTGCCCCGCTTTGAGAACCACCTTGTAGGGGTCATTTAGTGGCTTTTGCCAGATTTCAATGATCAGAAACAAGAGGCCTAAGCAGAAAAGGAAAGACCTAGAGAGGAAAGCGTAGTTCTCGAACAAACCAAAGAGCCTCCCCTACTCCTCCCAAAAGATTTGATAGCTTATCATCACTGACAGTTTCTGCTGACCAAACACTCAGGGCTTTTTTCTCTTTAAAGACCATGATCTCAGGTCTGTGGCCTTCTCCGTTTACCTGGTCAATTAGTGGGCACTGAATAAATATTTATACAACTCACTGACTGATGTGCTGCGCCAACTGGGAAGACAGCTGAAATCCGCCCACTGCAGGAATGCTGGAAGCAGAGATCAGTTAACAAATGTCAAGAGATCGCTTACATAACAGACCGACGTGAGTCCAAAGAGAATCCAGACAGAATATTGGACACTGATGATCAAGGAAGAGCTCCCTGCATTTTTCTATCTAGTCTGCTGCCGTTGCACCCAGGTGAGCCTGCTGTCGAGCAAGGCTCCCATCCGGAACGCAAGGTCAGAGGCCTGGTTTTGTTATCCACAGCCCAGAGTAGTGACCTGCCCACTGTGTGAATAATTCCGGTGGTTCTGGCAGCTTTCCCATCTACCCTGCTGCCTATCAAAGGGCACTCTAGAAGCACCTAGAACTTGTTGAGGAATACAATTTTCCACTGAGAGTTAAACCTCGTAACACACACACAATGGAAGTAATTAGGCAACTGTGAAAGTAAACACAGGTATTATCTATAATTGTGCGAGTCAAGGGTGTGGAACACCCAAATCTCGAGTCAAGGTGATACAGGAGCAATCTCAGGGCAAGGAGCTAGGCTCAGGATTATAAAAGCAGCCCAATGAATTGTATTGGGCATTCCTGGCTGAGGGGTTTCCTCAGACTTCTCTGTCAGGGGTGGACGAGTGTCCACACCCTTGGACATGGGTGGGTCACCGGGCTGGCCAGCCAGCACTTGAGCCATAGAATTCCTTCCCCTGGTTCTGACACCATGATCCCCACACACCCTTCTGATAAGTGATTTTGCCTGCACAATTTGCTCGCAGAGAGAGAGAGAGGGCCTTCGCAGAGGTCAGAGCAGCTTCTAGGACACTGTTCTCACAGGTCTCCTGTGTACGTCTCTTTAGTGAGTCAAGCCCCTCAGCTCAGGACAGGACTGGCGAAAATGCAGTGCTGAGTCCAGGGCTCTGTAAGGGGAGGGTTTGCCGAGAACAACTCACAGGCTTCTCTCCCAGGGAACAACAGTTGCTCCTTTCAGAGAGAGCGATGACACCTTTACCCCACATGTGTGGCAAAGTTTTACTATCACCTGTTTTTATGAGTGAGGAGCAAGGCTCCGAGTGGCTCAAGACCATAAAGCAGGTGGTGCTTTGACTTCCCACCTTGGTTCTCTGGGTGCGGACAAGTTTGACACCATAAACAGCCACCGATGATTTCCAAAGTCTCCCCACCAGTTTGGTTTTTTTTTTTTTAAACAAAATTCCAGGCAAATAGTTCCCACAACCCCATTCAAAAGGGCTAAGTGGAATAATGGAGACTCCTTGTCCAACAGTCTTTGTAATGACAGAGGTAGAAAGTGCCAAGTACTTTAAACTATCGCTGCTGCCCCCTCTGGGCTCCTTTCTGGTCCTTGAGTCCCCTCCAAAGGCTTTGGGAAGTTGGGTTCCTCATGCTGAGGGCCAGAGGGCATGTCCAGGGGCAATTTCTAGCTTCCTTTGTGGTGCTTCTCAACCCCTCCCCCCTTGCGGGGCTCACTGTCACCTGAGACCTGGAGCCCGCGTGGGGAGCAGAGCAGACTGACAGCTCCTGACTCCCTGTGGAGGGGTGCCAGGGAGGTCAGAATACCCCTGGGTCAAATCTGCCTGGGGAGCGATAGCTGCAGGATCAAACCTCTCTACAGTCCTGCTGGTTCTCGACTAGTGCATTCGGGTCACACCCAAGTCCAGGCTTTCCCAGGGCCACAGGGCCTCTCTCCAGTCCCATGGAGACAGCATGGAAGTGGGATGTTATCAGGCAGATAACACTTGGTGTTCTTGCTTGGTCAGGGTACCCACTCCTCAGACCCTACATCTGCCCACCCCCCAGAGCTCTTCCCCCATGAGACCTAAAAGTGATTCTCTTTTCCACCACAGCAACCTTGCCCAACCTATCACCTTCCTTTCTTCCACTCCTCTGGGGCCATGTGTCCCTGCTAAATATCTACCACCGGCATTCAAGGCCTGTCACTATTCTCATCTCTTCAAGGCCTCGGCAGACCCCCTAATCGAAGCCCTAACTGTCCTGGCCTCTGCTCCCTCAGACCCCGGCCCTCCCCTCTGCTCTCAGTGTGTCTCCACCAGTGCCTCCAGCATCTGTGCCTGACCGGCAGGAGAGCATCCTCTGCTTTATTTATTTATTTACAGGAATGAGGTTCCAATTATGGCTCATCTGCACAGCCATGTAGCCATTTCAGATGATGGGCCAGAAGAAAATTTAATGAGGTGGAAAAATGTTCACAACAATATATTCAGGGGGGAAAAAAACCTTACAAAACAGTGTATACAGAACATTTGCATTTTGGTACAAAATATGCATGAATTTATACTTACGTGGTTGAAAGTTTTAGGTGCCTGAGCGTTCTCAGTGGTCATCTGGGCAGTCTGAGGATTGCAGGTGATAGTCTTTTTTTTGTGCTTTTCTGTATTTTCCAATTTGTTTTACAGTGAAGAAATATTTTTGTAACAAGGAAAAAGCATAATAAATGTGTGGGGTTATGTTTCCTTGAGATGCAAGTAAAATGCCTTCCTTCCTCTCTCTTGTGTGCTGCCTTTCTGGTTGTATCCAAATGGGCGTGTGTACTTATTGTCTGCAAATGAGCCAGTTGAAGTGAGGCTGGATCTATGTGATCAGACTGTGGTTGTCAATAACCCCCAAAATAGTGACAACACTAAATAATGGTTCCTTCCATTGTCTGAAAGTCATGTTCTTCTCTAGTTTGGGGGCTGCTCTACACTGGGGGCTACTCTAAGGTAGGGGCTGCTCTATACTGGGGGCTGCTCTACAATGGGGGCTGCTCTACAGGAGGTGCTGCTCTACACTGAGGGCTGCTCTATAGGAGGTGCTGCTCTACAATGGGGCTGCTCTACACTGGGGGTTACTCTACACTAGGGGCTACTCTACGGTAGGGGCTGCTCTATACTGGGGGCTGCTCTACAATGGGGGCTGCTCTACAATGGGGGCTGCTCTATAGGAGGTGCTGCTCTACAATGGGGGCTACTCTACACCGGGGGCTGCTCTACAGTAGGGGCTGCTTTATACCGGGGGCTGCTTAGCTATCCTAAAAGCATGGGCAGCAATGTTGCCATCAGAATTTTGACACGTGAATCTTCTCTTGGCCTTGGAGAGGCGGTCTCACATCCTGGCTGCTAGTTTTTGTTTTGTTATTCCTGGATTGAGTCTTACCTCCGCCACTGCACAGTGACCACTGACTTGTTGAGTGTGTTTCCCCACTTAGAAGCTGATACTGACACACCCACCGGTTATTCTGAAGAGACGGGGACACACAGCACATGAGCTGTGAAGGTTCCTTCACAAGAGGGCTTTGCAAGAGACAGCTTTGGACTGGTCTGGCTTGGTCCTGCCCTGAGAGGGAAACTACATTCCAGTAACGACCTGCTAAAAGCCACAGCAATTCCGGCCTTCGGTTCTGGGGATGGACCCTCATGAAAGGAGCTGTAATTCTCATTCATTTCAACCTCCAACATGATGGATGATTGAATCTTTCCTAAAACTCTGCCAGCTATGTCACCACCACAACCCTGCGTGATAGCTCACACCTCGGCAGGACACTCAAAAGCTAATTCTGAATAGAGAGGCTTCCTTGTATTAAACCTAAATCTATCTCTCTGCAAATTTAAACTAAAACTCCATTTCTAACATTTGGAGGAAAAAGAAAACACTAATCAGCCCCCCCAACCCCTCTGATTTTCTCTCCAGTGTTTGCCGCCAGGGACGATGAAAGTGCCTCAACCTTCCCTCCTCGGATTCCAATCTAGGCTAGCTTTACCCATGGAAGCAACTGCAGATGTCATCCTTCTGGCCTCTCTCCTCTGAAGGAACTGAACGAGATCACCTTCCTCCTTGCATGACTTCACTTACATGGGGTGTGCAGAGTGGCCGCCTCTCACCCTTCAGACGTGCTGTTTTGTTCATGTCACTTTTAGGTGACTGGTGTGGTCTTAATCTCAATTAAAACCCAGATACTGTCTATGTTTCCTTCACAACTACTCCAGCCATATAGCCATTTATTCATTTGTGCATACAGAACTGGGGTACAGGCCAGAGGTGCAGGGGCGATGAGAGGCTTCACCAGAGACAGAGTGGGGAGCAGAACAGGCAGATCGACGAAATGCACTGCTGAGGGGAGCAGTGGGCGGATCAGGAGAGGTCTGCCGGGCCATGTGGGTCACCTCCAGGGCAGGGATCAAACTCCTGCTGAAGGGGCTTTAGCCTCTCAGAGTTGTGCTTTAACCCCCTGCACTACAGGGAGGGCTCAGGATTATTATTATTTTTTTTAAGATTTTATTTAATTTTACACACAGAACTGGAGTATAGGCCAGAGGTGCAGGGGCAGCAAGACAATTCATCAGAGACAGAGTGAGGAGCAGAACAGGCAGATCGACAAAGTACACTGCTGAGGGGGAGCAGCGGGTGGGTCAGCTGCGCCATGTGGTCACCTCCAAGGCCAGGGATCCAACTCACACTGAAGCAGCTGCGGCTCACTTGCAGTGCTGCACTTTAACCCATGTGCCACCAGGGAGGGCCACCGGATTATTATTTTAAAGAATTTATTCATTTATTTTTGTGTAGAAGAACTTCAGTGCAGGCCAGAGGTGTAGGGGGGTGAGATTCTTCACTAGAAACAGAGTGGGGAGCAGGATAGGCAGATCTACTGAAATACACTGCTGAGGGGAGCAGCGGGTGAGACAGGAAAGATCTACTGAGCCATGTGGGTCAGCTCCCCGGCTGGGGATCGCACTCAGGCTGTAGCAGTGGTAGCACTGAAAATTAACCAGAGGCTACCAGAGAGGTGCTGCTCCACTCCAATTATTCTATCACATGGTTGTAGCACTGTTTTTCCTAACCCCACATTGGATGTTACATTCTCTTTGATTAATTTCATCAATTTGTACCTTTCATTTTTTAAACTTATCAAGAATTTTTGGGGGATGGGATTCTGTCATCTAGCACATAAAGAGGTGGGGGAAGGGAGCTACTGATGGAGGTTGAGTGAAGCATGTTCCCCATCAAGGTTTGAAAATGTGTCCCTAAAGTTATATTGATTTGTAAATGAGAAGCTAATTAATTTTATCAAATAAATAACAAATGTCTGTTTAAGCCACCTACTTGGGGTGCTTGACTATGGAAGTCTGGAGCTGACTGAAACAGAGACTGGCCAATATCTTTGAAAAATTCAAGTCTGGTTGTCCTCTGCAGGCCCAGCTTTTCAAGGTGAGGCTGTTGTAGATCTAGCTGAAAAAACAGAGGCCAGTGGGTGGCCTGGAACTATCCCCAGAAAGGTACACGGAAAGCTGTGGTGAGCAAGGTTGCAAGACACCCCTGTGGAGGGCTGCCCTGCAGGGGCTTTGAAGATTAGGGGACTTGCCACATTAGCCAGCATTTCTGTTCCCTCCAAAAATAAGAGCAAATTATTGTCCAACTACATCCCAAGAATAAAAAGCAAGCACAGTGATCAGTAGGTGCTGAAGGAAGCATGTGCCACACTTGAGACACTGTGCCAGCCCAGTTCATGGCTGCCTGAGCGGCTGCTGGCCCTGAGTGGGCCTGGAGCAGGAAAGGAGCCCAGGAGAGGCAGGCTGGTGTGTGAGCCTCGTGCAGGGTGGTGCCATAGACCCGACAGACCCAAGGGGTCTGTGCAGGGGAAGAATACCCTGTGCTGCATGTCTTCATGGAGAATCAAGGGCAGCCAGACCAGGCCGCTGCCAGCTGCCCTAACCTGCCATTCCGGAAACAGCCACTAGAGAGCTAAAGGACACTGACAGAACAGGACACCTCACGAGGGTTAAACAAGAGGCCCTGCAGTTAGCAGGCAGGAGCAGAGCATGTCCAGGGACATGTCCAGACAGGCTCAGCTGAAGTAACTCAGGGTCAGGCAGGAGCAGACCAGAGGGGCAAGGGAGCTGTGGAGTCCAGTCACACTGGCCTCTCCCTTCAACTCACACCTGTATGGTGACAGCTGATAAAGAAGAAGACTGATTTTCTTCTTTATTACAATTGTTTTTTTTCCAGATCCCGTTCATTTCTCCTAAAAGTGAAGCCATCTGGTTTTTTTCTCTTTCTTTCTGACTTATTTTACTGAGCATGACCTCTTCCAGCCCTTTCCACGTTGCCACAAATGACATGTATTTATCTTTTCTGATTGGGGAGAATGCAAAGGACTATGGTGATAGCACACAGGTGAACTAGTGATGGGAATTCCACGTGGACTGCAACAGAGGTGAAAAAGCATAGATGGTACAAAAATGAAGAATGATGTAAAAAAATATATATAAATATATATGTATGTGTGTGTATATACACACACACACATACACACATACATGTACACACATAAATACATAAAAGAAGACTGAGCTGGGTGCCGGGTGCTAATTTGGTGCAGGGGCTGCTTCACAGCCCATATCAAGGGTGGGCTGAACCAAGAACATCAAGGGTGATCCTGAAAGAGCAACGAGGAACATCCTTCCAGCAGGCCGGCGTTCCCAGTGACACCCCTGGTCACTTGTCTCGAGTTGAAACAAAAGTGGCCGGATGTGGTCTCACAGGTAGTGATGGATGACTTGGCTATTTGGTTAAAGACATAAAAGCTGAACAGAATACTGGGATGAGTGGAGACGTAGCTTGTGGACAGACTCGGGGCCTCATCCAGTATGAAAATCTTTCTCTCGTGTTACACCCCCCAATGCATCACAGTAACTCAACCGATGGATGCCAGCCTGGCTTTGACAATAACACCCCGACCTGCACAATAGGCTCATAAAGGAAACACCCATGATGGCAGCATGGATGGGTGCCATGATGAGCTCCCACTGGCCAAGACTGATCTAACTCTGGAAACTGCCACACATCCATCATCAAGAGGCTCCAAAATGGCTCCTAGAAAGAACACAGATGTATTCTGTTGGGTTTAGCAAATATTGCAGGTTCAGGTTTGCCTTTTCTGACTAGAGTTCCTGAGCCAATACACCATCCTATGGCATATTGAGTGCTTAATCCATTGACATGGACCCTGCATAAATTCTGCTCGGTCCAGGAAATCCACTCTGCAGTGTAGGAGGGAAGGCAGGGTCCTGTGGCTGTGAGAGTCACTCATCCTGTGACTTACACTCCAGAAACTGCCAGCCTCATAGAGCAACATGATGGCCTTTGGAGGACACAGGTGAGGTTCTAGGTTTGCTGTGATGCTGTGCAAGAATGGGGGCAATTTTCCAGGATACACTATATATCTGGTCTGACTAAATCAATTAGTGTTATACATAGAGCCGTAAGTATTCACTTACATATTCCTATAGAAACAGGGCCAGAACTGAAGAAAGGTGTTGGAGTGGCCGTGACCCTGACCAGTGGCCGTGACCCTGACCAGGGAAACTTTGTGCTTCCCAGTGAAAAGCATCCATTAAGTTCTACTAAAACTTACTCTGTCGTGGCCCCATGACATCATAAAAGCTGCCAGCTAAGAAGTGGCTACCATCATGACAGGTTAGTTAACCCTGATGACGGAGAGGAGACCGGGACGCTCTATACTGATGAACTGCAAATCTACAGGCATTTTTCTTGGTATTTTCCTGCCTATTTGTCAGTAGATGAACACATGCAGCAGCTACAGCCTAAGAAGAGTTTTCAGCGCAATGGCATGTGATAGTGGCAATTGTAAGGTCCACTTCAGAACAGAGAGGATTTGTATTTTAGCAGGTTAGACATTGATTACTACCTTGAAATCTTATCAAGGAGCTATTAGCCAATCATCTCCATTTGTGTCTGAGACTCACCCTGCCTGTGGCTTCCCTGCAGCCTCTCTATCCTTTAAGATGACCACGAGCTCCTTAGGGCTGCAGAACTTAGTTTCCACCTGGAATCACTTCTGTTGTTTGTTCATCGGTGCTCATGACAGGACAGTGCCATGTTCCAGCAAGTGGTGAAGCCCAAGGTCTGAGCCTTGGTCAGGGGTACCATCCCTTTGACCAGCGGAAGCCTGAAGCCGAGTGGGCCACCCTGTCTCCTCGCAGCCAGCTGCAGACTCCACACCGCCAAGTCCGTGCTGGCAAAAGGGACTGAGCATGTGCCTGGAGGGATTGATGGGCTGTTAATGCAGTGGGACAGTTATACTGTCTCATCCCGACAACGCTGCCATTTGACATTCTCAGGCACAGACCCGTGACCCCAGCACACAGTTAATGAGGCGTGGCACACCCAGTCCAGTCCACCCTCGGAGAATTAGCCAGCTTCAGTGTCACAAATACAGATGCCCAGCACAGCGGAAGAGAGGCACAGGCCTCCTGCGCATGGACGTGCTCCCACTAGAAACTCTGCCTGACATTTTGGAGAAATCCCCACTAGGCATGAGGTTAAGGAAGGAGCAGTCAGGAATATTCCCCAGCCCTTCCTCATGCTGAGTTCCGATGAAGGTCCTAGAAGGGACCCGAAAGCACATTTTATCAGTCATCCTAGGTGTGGGGCGGAGGTAAAATGGTTCTGCACCAAATTTCAACATGGAATGGGTTTCCTCCATGCTGTTAGGGAACTGGAGGGAAAAGGGGTATAAATCCTGAGTGGGGTGGGGTAGGAGGCACCAAGGGGAGGAAGGAGGGGAGAGACTTCACTCTGAGGATAAATGAAATTACCAGACACAAAACAGAAAAACCTGTATGGCACCCTGTCTCCAATATCTGTTCCTCTGAGGCGCAAAAGGGGGAATAGTGATTGCTATTAGGAAAAGAAGAAAACTTTCTCCTCAGACTTTCTAAACTTTTCATGGTTCTTATCTCAAAATAATCTGTACACCAGAGCAGGGCAACTTGAGGACAACGAATCTGAGACTCTTAGGCTGGTCTGATTCGGGTACTTCAACACCAATGAGCAATTCTTGGATACCAGCTGGGTGTCCTACAATTCAACTCAGTTCTGACGCTGTCTACCCAGAGACAGCATCAGACCCCTCAGGAAAGAACTAGTCTCACAAGACTGCCCTGCTCTCTAGTGTCAGTTGGAAGCCCAAGTTGTCACTGGTGCTTCTGACGAACAGTGAATCAGAGATTACCATAACCCTTCCTTGGGTTTGATTCATTTGTCAGAACCACACAGAGACTCAGGAAACTTGTTTACTCAGTAGATTACTAATTTATTACAAGGGATGTTAGAGGATGTGAAACAAAGCCAGTTGGATGAGATGGACAGAGCAAAGTTCAGGACAGTCCAGGGCGATGCCGCCATGCTCCCTACAGCCACTGTCCCAGAAGCTCCCACATTCACAGCCTGGAAGCTGAAATCTGTCCTTCAGGGTTCCTGTGGCGGCTTCGTGACAAGCCATAATTGGTTAAACCGTTGGCCACTGGTGACAGATTCAACCTTGTATCTTGTCTTCTCCCTGCAGGTCAGGAGAAGGGACTAAAAGTTCCAACCTTCTAATCACAGTTTATTCTCCTGTCAACTAACCCCCATCATCATTTTCACAGTATCCTCGTTGGTTCGCGAGAAAATAAACCTTATTGTCTTCTGCACTTAGTAAATTCACAGTGTTTTAGGAGCTCTGAGCCAGGAACAATGCATGCAAGCAAAATATTTATTTCTTATTATCAATCACAGTGCCACAGAGAGTGACGTGGCTAAAGTTGATCCAGAGCTATGATGCTTCTAGACCCCTGAGTCACTGCTATTTCCCCAATAGTAGAGTCCTTGTCCTGGAGACTGTTTCAAAATAAAAAGAATATGTTGATTCTTCCCAGGCTCAAACCATGGCACCATTTGACCTCTACTTGATATGAGGTTCAATCAAAATCCAAAGGAAAGTCAAGACAATTCTCTAGAATTCATCATAAAGGGAAAGATGGAAAGATGTACACTGGAACCACTTCATGATTTAATCTAGAACATTATAGAATAGATCTGGAATCCATCAGAGCTCAGCTTTGTTCTGAGTTATGCAATATTTCTTGAGTCTTGGTTTCCTTATTAATAAGATTTGGTATCTAACAGGGTAGAGTTAAATGTGTTAGTATATGTGAACTTGACATGGCATCTGGATAAAGTCTCAGGGTAGCAAGTGTCTTTCCAGGGACCCCTGGAATTCCCCACAGTGGCTGTTTCTAGAGCTTTGCAAAATGGTTTTCTCCATTCTCCACCATGACAAGGCAGGAAAAGCACAGACCTGTCTGAACCAGCTGCCACCATTGCCCCTGGCAACTCAGAGGTCTTCTTGCCATCATGGCATTTTAGACTTGATAGCTTTTCCCCCAGCTATATCCTTGCTTTGATAGGTGATAGTCAGGGGTCCCCCCCATGATGGGTGATTACAAGCAAGGACTGCTCAATACAAATCAGGGCATCCAGTGTGTTTGGGTGGGAGGGGTAGGAGGAGGCTTGACCCACTCTCTCCCAAACAAGCATTGGTGGGACACTCCCAGTGGAGCAGACCTCATGGAGGTGGGAGCCAGGGATCCAAGTTACAGAGCATTGCTGTCATCAGTGCTGACAACAATCACTTCTTCTCTGCCTTATCAGTTGAATCAAGCATCACTGCCCAGTATGCTACAAAACAGGGCCCCTTAATTCTGATCTGCTTCTGCTCTTGCAATGATCACATGTGATTATGAGTTCATTAAAAAGAACTGCTCTCTCTTCTGCCCTCTTGGAAGCCACTTAGGATGAATGGTCTAACTGGGAGAGCTTGCTCAGAAGCCTGGTAGCTGCAGATGTGGCTATATCTCTTCAACCAGAGGCAGGAAGGACGGGAGATAAAGGGAAGCAGAGTTCATTACCACTTAAGGCAAAGCTCGAACAATTGAAGCTGTCAAATGATTAAGCTAACTGTCCACAAAGGCTCTGGGTTCTCCATCAAGGTCCGGAAGGGCCGGCAGAGTCACTCCCCATTGGGTGGGTTGAAACAAATGGTGTCCAGTTCAGGCATCTTCCAATCCTGACCTTCTAGGGGAAAGACAAACTGCCCACAGAAGATGACAAAGGGGACAGAGTCCATTGTTTCCTATTCCTATTCTTCCCTCTGGTCTGTCCCCAGGGCACAGGCTCTGTGCTGGACCTCCCTCCTGAGTCCTCTGAAGTCCTCAGATGGGTTTAGATGAGTTTCTATTTTTTTCTTTTAGGGGGAGGAACAGTAAATGCTAGTGGAATTCTTTGGCACAGTTTTTTCCCCTTGGGCCTCCATTTTGTGGTTACTTAGAAGCCAGTATCCAAGTAGAAAGAGAGAAGGGGCAGTCTGACTCGTCTCTAGATCTTCATCTCCCTCGGGACTTCAGCTAGAACCTGATGGTCCTTTGGCAAGATACCAATACTCTCCCAAAGACCTCCGCCCGAGAAAGTACAGTCTTCCTCCACAGGAACAGCAGAGGACAGAGGTTGGTACTGTGGGCTTGGATTCTCGCTTTACAGAGTTGCCAATTTAGTCTACTCTCTCAGCCCATCTTCTCATCAATAAAATGTGGATGATCCCACCTTGTGAGGGTTTTTTGTGAGTTGAATGTGTAAAGTGCTCAGTACACTCTTTGTGTACAGGCAAAAGTGGTTATACGGTGTGTTACAGGAGAGTGACCCCTAGCCACAGCTGGCCACAGGTGCTCCCCACATGCACTGTTTCCTGATCCTTGACGTGTGCCCCACCTGGCCAGCCTTGCTTCAGCCTTTGCTTCTGTTCCCCTCTTTCATATCCAAGGCCACTAGTTCAGCAGTTTTCACCTTGCCCTCTCCTATATCGTGTTTTTTTTTCCTACTAAAATTTACAATAGCATACAAAATTATTGCTATCTTGCTATTTCTCTTATCTTAAAATAAAAACCTGCTTTGATCCTCATTTCCCTTGGCAATCCATGCAATGTTATCTCTACTCACTGTCTTCAATTGTCCTCTCGCCATTCTCTCCTAAACTCTTTCCAATCAATGCATTAGCCACTCCAGTTCACAGAAAGGGCCCTCATCAAGGGGCTGAAGACTGTTTTGCCACGTCTGTCCTCATTAAATTGACCCTTCAGTGGCTCTGACTGGGTGACGGACTCCTCCGTGTTTGAACACTGTGTTTGCTGGGTTTCAGGATATCGCTTTTTTGGTTTTCTGTCTGTCTCATTGGCCACATCTCTGGCTCCTTTGTTGGTCCTTTGCTCTTAGCTCCATCTACACATGGCAGAAGGCACAGGGCTCTGCCTGGTCACCTGCTGTCTAGCCACACCCCCCCTTCCCCCGTGACCCACGGTGAGGGGCAGCACCAATGCAGCAGCTGCATTTTCTTTCCAGGTGTTTCTCCTAAACTAGCATTCCACGAACAGACTGGCCATCATTAAAGCTCATTTCCATCTCAAATCTGTACCTCCTGGAGTCTTTTTCCGCTCAGTAGATGCAACCCCATCCTTCACTTTACTGAGGTCAAAAATCTTGGGGTCATCCTTGACTTCATTCTCATATTCTATTTTCAAACCAGCAAGAAACACTTCCCACCCCCCTTTCTCGTGCTTACCTTTTTATCTTTCTATAGCACTTAACCTTTTCCCACATACTATGTAGTTTACCTGTTTTACAGTGTTTCATGTCTATCCTCCTCTCTTTTACCATTCTGCTTGCATGTAAACATCACCAAGCAGGGGGCCTTTGTCTACTTCACTGACATGTGGAAAAATATAAAGCAGTGCCTAGCACAGAGTATGCATTCAGCACATTTATGTAGAATAAGAGAATTATTATTAAAACATTTCGATTTACATACAGAGGTGGCAGTAACAACCAACAGGCAAGAGTCCATTTCCTCAAAGACCTTTGCGTGTAGCAAGGATAAATCAGGTAGCCAATGCTGTTGTGTGACTAGTAGGGCAAAGGGGTATCAACCTCACCAGCCTATATATTAGAAAGGGCCTGGAGCATCCTTCTGGAAGGGATGGCTTCTCAGTCAATCACTCTATGAAGCAACTGCACTACTCACTATGAGAAGACGGGAGAAGTTAACACAAGGTCCCTGCCCAAAAGGCAACACTTAGCCACATAAAACAATAAGCAGACAAGAGTGAGCAGTATATCATCAAGTGCTAAATTGGGTGTTATTGAGTCTAAGTGCTGTAGAGTTCAGAGAGGAGAGAAATCGATGAGCACTGAAGCTGAGCACAGAACCTGGGGCTATCCGTCCTCAAGTTCCTTGAGGGCAGGGGCTACATCATCTTTTATTTTCTTTCTGTTTCTTCTTTCCTCCTTGCTATATACCTGCCTGCCTCTTTTCTTTCTTTATCTCTCCTTCTATAGACCCAGCATAGTTATGTGCCTGTAATAGATCTATACCAACTACTTTCTTTAAATTTTCCCTAACTTCTTTCAAAAAAGATTTTAAGCATCTGATGGGGATATAAAATAAATAAATACACAAGCTTTAACAGAAGGCAACAAAGAACAGGAAAAACCGGGGTAGAGGCATAAATGCACGGAGGAATAAGAAAATTGAAATACAAGCCATAAAAGATCATGCCTTTGCAGTAGATGTACCACAAGGTTTCAGACAGATTATTTGAAAAGGAAAACTTGATTTATAATGCAATATACACTATCCCATGACAAAAACAGATAAATTGTCAGCAAATTCCAGATCCTTAAGTCTTCCATGTAATTCTCCCTAGAGTCATCACAGAGCAGACAGACTGGAATGGAATGAAAAGTGTCTTCAAGGAGCTCCTTATCAGAGACTCAACTATGGGCTTTACAAGGCTGTTTATTTCAAATGCCTGGAAGCATTCTTGTTTAGTAAACTTGAGGGTAATCGGGCAACTCATACATGTAAACATGACCAGATCTATGAATTTAACAAAATAAAAGCGAGCAAGACAAATTTCAAGAAGGAACTGCTCTCAAGTTTATAGGGTATAAACACACAATGCACACATGCACACACACAGTCTTTGACTAGTGGGAATAAGCATATTGTCTCCTGTACATGCTCCATTTGTATGGAATGTTGGAGTGAAGGCCTGTACTTCATTGATTTGCTTTGCTAGATTTTAAGTTCATCAAGGTCAAGTGCAAAATGGCATCTCATAGATCTTTGTATCTCTGGCAGAATCCAGCACCATTAAGTGAGCATTTTTTTTTTGTTCAACAGATATCAATAACTTTCCTACTAGCTTCTAGGTACATTTTAGCAATGAACAAGACGGATTTAATTCTCAGTGGAATTTGCAACCACAGATGGATACAAGACAGACACAGGCTGTGATAAAGGAGTTATATAGTATGCAAGAAGCTAAAATTTGCTTTGGAAAAAATAATTAAGGACTAGGATAAGAGGGATTTGGAGTGTGTGCGTATATACGTGTAGTGCAGTTTGTAGTATTAACTAGCATGATCAGGGTAGACTCATGGAGAAAGACTTTAAACAAAGAGTTAAAGAAAATAAGGAAGAGTTACAAACAAACATAGTAGGGGAAAGCCTTTAGGCAGAGAAAACAACTACATCTCTAAGGTAAGACTGCATGCACACATGTGTGTATATGTGTATGTGTGGTATGTACATGCAAAATGACATTTTGTATCTAATTGGTTTTGCATGTGGGGGGGGGCATGGATAACACTGAGTCTGCTCTAACCCCCAAATAATTCTGATGTGTTGGTATCAGTGGTTAGGGATAACAGTGAAGACAGAGGTATAAGGCATACAGAAAGACAACTGTAGGTTAATTAAAATTCCTTCATGATCAGTAATAATAATGAGCTGTTTAAAATGCTGAACTGTTCATTTTCAATGAAGAATAATATTGTTATGATGCACAGGTAGGAGGAAAAAGTCTTCAACAAAATAAGACAGGTAAGGCTGGAGTAAAAACAGAAAACCCTTAAAAATCATTGACTTAATGCAAAAAACAAAGAAACAGCCAGGAAACTTCATGTAAAGAGATGCTTTCACATCCCCAGATAGCGCTTTCAAATGATTCAGGGTCCGGGCTGTTTCAGTCCATGGTGCCGCCATCTTGGTCCTGGGCTTCCTTGATACATGAGTAGCACGAAGAGACACGTGGAAAACTCACCCTGTTCTCTTACCATTTGGCCCTGAAATGCTCCCGTCGCTTATGCTAAATTTAAAACACACGCCCTGAGCTAACTGCAAGGGAGAATGAGAAATGTGGTCTTTCTCTATACTCAGGAAAAGAAAAGCAAAGAGGCACAGCATTGTCTCTGATACAGAAGACAACAAATGAGGCTGTACTGAGTCAAACAGGTTAACCTTGAGTTAGGTCCTGATCTGAAATGTCTGTATTATGACTGCAATTCTTAGGGGAGATAAACCTATTCAAGATCATGATCAATAACAATATCTGGAGGACTTTACTTTATACCCTGGATCTTAAAAAGTTAATAAAGTGATGATTAGAAAATGATTAAACCTTCACTCTACAATAAGAACTATGTATCTAGTATCCCCATTTATTTAATAAACTACATATAACAAATTACATATATTCTACAGGGAACTTCTCTGTTCTGATGTTGAAGATGTTCTGATATAGATTTTTAATTTTTTATCCCTGAGGAATCATTGAAAATTTTTATCAATATGGACGTGAGAGAAAATCTCTACCCTGGATACTTTTTCCTCCTTGTGAATCTACTTTTGTTGACTTACACTGCTCTGATTTTCCATGTTTAATTATTTTTATCAGATTTCTTTTTACTAAATTCATATATCTATAAAAGCTTGTCCTCATTGCTCAAAGATTGGCTATTCAATTATAAATTGGAATTATGGATTGACACTAAATTAGCAAAGGTGCTCAGGACTGTCTTGTTACATTTGGCTCATCATCCAATATTGACTTCAGGTTCTTCCTGTTTGGTTTTCTAGCTTCCATCTGCCCCTTTCTTCTGGTATCTACTCACAGCCACATCTATCAGGGAGACAAAGAAGTTTATATGCCTGGGAGAGTAAATTCTAGATTAGAACCAGACTCACCCATAAGCACACTTAGGACTTTGTCTTAGAAGAATAACCACATCAGAAAGGCTGAAAGCGCTGCTAGTTCCTGAAGGTTAGTTTGACTTTAGCTGCTGGAGAAAGGGCCCATCATGACTGATTCTCTTTTGACTGAGAGCGAGATAAAGAAAATAGAAGCTGAGAAAATTTGGACCTTGTGTAATGGCGCTATAGGATAATTGCTGAAAGTGATTTAAATTTCATTCAGTTGTTGTAATCAAACTTTATAGATTGACTTTTCTTCCTGAGTTCACTTTGGTTCATGCATTTTATTAGAAAGCCATCCAGTTCTGCTAGATTTTCTAACTGCATAACACAGATCTGAAAATTGTTATCTTTCTGACTTTCCAGAAAAATTCTTGAACTTCATGTTCTAGCCTGTTTGTTTAAATCGCATTTTTTCTTATTACTTATTACATATGCCAGATATGTATCAGATAGTTTAAAAACGTTTTTTAGATTTTTTCCAATTTCTATTGCTCTTTAATTTTCGAATTCATTATCTACTGTTCTATCATTGTTGTTTTTAACTCCTTTATGTTTTCCTACTGACACCTTGCTATTTTTCTAACTGAACTCACTATTTTCTTTATGACTCTGGGTCTGATCAAATTTTATAAATGTGTCACGGTTATATGAAAAAATATATTGCTTATATTACACATTTTGATAAATGTCTGCAAAACTAACCTTGTCATATTATTAATTATATATCCTTACATGTTATATATTGTTAGATTATTAATCAATTACCTCGACCCCATTTATCCTCTTCAATTTGATCTATCAAAGGCTGAAACAGCTGCTAAATTTTCCCTTTATGGGTGATGCAATTATTCACATATTTCAAAATCATCTTTAAAAATTTCAAAACTGTATTTATCATAAGCACTAATGATCACCACATCTTTATTGTAAAAAATGACCTCATTAGCCTGTTAACTGCTTTTTGTCTTAAATTCCCCTTGTGCTATTATTGGTGAAATCTTTTCCTCATCTGTATTCATTTGATGAATCATTCAACATAGTTTTATGCTTAAATTTTATATATAATTTGTTGAAGTAAAATAAATAAAAGCAAAATAAGTAATACTAAAATAGTTTTAGATGTACAGTAAAGCTGTTTAGATAGCATGTTCTCATGTCTACTAAGTTTCTGCCATTATTGACATTTCATATTAGTGCAGTACATTGTCATAGCTAATGAACAAATATTGATACATTATTGTTAACTGAAGTCCATATTATTGTCAGATTCCTCAAGCTTTCACCTAGTCACCTTTTTGCTGTTCAGCAGCTCTCCTCCAGGATAGTGTCTTACACTAAGCAGTCACGTTTCCTTTGAATCTTCTCGACTTAGCACAAAGTTTCAGGCTTCCTTATTTGGGAAGGCGTGGGCAGTTTTGAGGCTACTGGCCTGGCATATTGTAGAGTGTCCTTCAACGGGGGTTTGTTTGCTGATGTCCTTAAACTTCTATTATGAGTTTTGGGGAGAAGCAGAGCGTCATTCTCCTCCCATCCTATCAAGGGCTCATCTTATCAGTGACTTGCTATGTTGACATTAACCTTGATCACCTGGCTCAGGGAGTGTTTGACTTCTCCACAGTGAAACTCCACCTTTCCCTGCTTTCCCATTGCGCCCTTTGAAATTAAGTGGTTTATGTCCAGCCCTCAGTGAAGAACTGAGGAGGTACACTTTATCTCCATGAGGACAGAGTAGCTACATAACTTATTTGGAATTCTGCACAGGCAATTTGTCAATTATCCCCCATTTAATTATTCAATCACTTATCCGTATCTATGTGGACTCATGGGTTATTTATTTTATAATTTGTGTTAAAACCAATGTTGTTTTATTTTGCAGTTCTGTCTATTTAGAGTTCTTTTGGTTTGCTCCTGTGTCTCTTTAATGTACCCCATCCCATCATTGTTTAATTTAGTACTTTGTAGTACTATAAATGCTCTGAAAACAGGAAGCAGATTCTCTCATTCCTTATTAGAAGTCCTCCATATAGTTTCTGCCCTTGGCTTCTGAAATTCTTATCCTTACTTAACTCAGCTCTATATAAAAAGCACAGACTTTAAAATCCATAGATACAGCAGCTACCTTTATCAACAAAAATGGATTAGCCTGGTAATAAAATCTGTAAGTTTAAATACTTTGATAGCGTGCAACTAATTAAAATAACCTGACCTAAAAGTGACTGCTAAAAATATAAACCTGTTAATCTATTTGACCTTAACTAGATTCTATTTTCCTTCCTGTCTGATAAAACTAGTGGTCAAAAGAATTACTATAGCTCTAAGTGTATAAAACAGGCCAGAGCAAATAAGATGACACAATTGTACTGACACTATTTAAAATTCTAGTAGAAGTATCTTAATACGTATTTACTCTACTTTTCTATACTTTGGTATTCTACACATGTGTACAGTGTTTAAATGAGTGAATCAGATATACAACTGTCATTTAAATTATTAAGATGGAACTAATTCATTTCATAATCAATGTTTAACCTTTTAAAAAATTAATTCCTAAGTCTTGCTTGAGAATAAAAGACATGTTCTAAACTCATCTAGTCCATTTCCTACCCAGCCCTAAAATCAACCCATTCTCTAAGGAGTCATCATTCCTTTTAATGGAGAATAATAGAGTCTGTTCTGGGATCTGGGCTCTCAGTATACTATTGATACTGGGGTATCATTGTTTCTAGTTCTGTAAGCTGACAAGGAAGGAAATATAACTTATTTATTATTTTTAACTTCTTTAAAATTCTGAAGTGTATAGATTCAGAGGAAGTTGCAAAAGTAGAACCCCTTGAATGCCTCACCAAATTTGTTCCAACTTCTATCACTGTAGAGCAAGGAAAGTCAGCAAATTTTCTTTAGCATACAACTATTAACTAGAGTGCAAGCCACATTTAGATTTGCAAGTGTTTTACACACTCTCATTCACTTGCTCATTTGCGTTTATAATTCTGTGCAAATTGTTCTGTTATGTAGATCTGTAGAACCATCACTAAAATCAGGATACATACTTGTTGCATCACACAGAGAAAGTCCCTGGTATCATCCCATTATAGTCACACCCACTATAAGCAAATGAGAAGTAAATGTTTCATTTTAGAATCCATTCTTCTGGCATCCACTACTCTTTTCTCCATTTCCATAGTTTCATTGTTTGAGTATGTAATGAATAAGTGGACTCACATGATGTAACCTTTGAGACTGACTTTTTTCACTAAGCAAAATATCTTTCAGATTACCCAAGTGTGTATGTACCTCATTAGTTCTTTTAATTGCTGGGTAGTACCCCATGGCATCGATGTACTACAGTGTTTCACCATTCACTCATTACAGGACATAGAGCTGATGAGATTATTGCAAATAAAGCAGATAAGTACGTTCATGTGCCGGTTTTTGTAGGTATGTTTTCATTTTTCTTGGATAAATGCCCTACAGTAACTTACAGGGTTGATAAGGAATGGCTTACTTTTATAAGCAAATGCCAAATTATATTCCAGAATGGTTGTATCATTTTACATCATCACCAGCAATTCCCACCAGCTGTACCTTATATCCTTTATAACACTTGATTGTCTCTTTTTTAAAAATTAGCCATTCTAGTAGTGTATACTGATAGATTTAGCTTCTCAGTTGTTTTTCTCTAACAGTTAATGATGTTGAACATTATTTCATGTGCTTATTTGCCATTCATATCTCTTCTTTAGTGTTTTTTTAACTGCTACTTTTTACTGTTGAGTATTGAGAGTTTTTTAATGTACATTATACATATAAGCCCACTATCAGATGAATGATTTACTATTTTTCTCTTAGGCTGTATATGTATTTTCATCCTCTTAACACGGCATTTTAAGGAGCAAAAGCTTTTAATTTGATGAAACCTAATTTTTCACTTTTTAATGGATTTTTTTGTGTGTTGGACGTAAAGAATTCTTCTTGTCTTAGGTCTTAAAGATTATCTCCTGTGCTTTATTCTAACAGTTTTATGTTTTTGTTCATATGTAAATTTGTGATTGCTGATATTTATTTTGAATACTGATATATTTTATCTAGATCCTGCTATCCTGCTTTATACTTTATTATGTTTATTTTCCTCCACTTTGACTTAGCTGATAAATATATTACATTTAGAATAAATAATTTCAATGTTTTAAATAATTGACTGTACTTTCCTACTTGTTAATACTAATAGTGAAACTAAATCTAATAACTATGTTTTCTATAAAATTTAGCCTGATCGTAATTCTTTTCTTTCTTTACAGAATTATTATTCATATTGTTTATCTCTTCTTGTGAGAATATGCTTTTTGACATTTGTATTACATTCATAACTGTAAGAATTAATTAGATACTTCTACATTTACTTGGTTGCATTGCTCTTTAGTAATTCTATGTTAAAACAACTATTGTTATTTTTAATCATTTCATTAATTCCCATCATCATTATTCATTATTTCCTCAATACTTTTGAGTAATTTCAATTCATAAGAGATAAGTTCGTGGTCAAGTTTCTGAATCATGTCTAAAATTAACTTTTTCTGACTCACATATGAATGCTAACTCTTGGGGATATGGTCTCTTTTTCTACTGTTTTGTTCTTGGTTTTAATATTCCATAGACATTCTATGATTTCTTGATATTTAGTGATGTGAAAGAGAAAACTAAGGATATAGGCGCGTATCAGATGAGAATTCTTAAGTAAACCAGAGAACCAAGAGCCCTGAAAGGAAAAGGAAGCAAGGAGTTTCAAGAAGCAAAACTAAGTCGATAATTAAATGTTGCCCCAAAGGTCAAGTAGGTTGATCACTGAGAAAAGTTATTGGATTTGCAATTAGGAAATAATTGTAACCTTTGAGAGAGTAATTTCAGGGAAATGGTGAAGGTAGAAGACTATTTCTTAGCCCTCATGAGAACTTTAGAGATCAATTTGTCTAAAGTCTTCATGCAAATGTCCAGGGAGTCAGGGAAGTGACTTGTCCAAGATCACTCATAGACCCAAGTCTCTTTATTCAGTGCCCTTTTTGTCTATGTCAAGACTAGAAGTGAAGGAATGAACCCTGTGGAGAAAAGTCAGACAGAATCATCTAGCAGAGACAAGGAAGCAGCACCAAAGGCTGGTCAAAGGAAGTGAATCCAACAGGTTGGTATAAGGTCTCTGAGGGGCTGTGCGACACAAAAATGGGAAAGTCAGAGAGGAAAACAGCATCTAGGAAGCTGAAGTTCCTGGTAGGCTTTGATCAAAGGCCAAGCAACAACAACAACAAAAGTGGAAGCTAACACAATTCCTTTGCTGGGACTTGAAGGAAGGAAGGGGACACTACTGCAGGCTGTGTCTGGAAAAGGGTTAATACTTTAAATTTGTCTCCTTTCCTGTGGAAGCAGAGGTGTCTCTGAAAGCTTTCAACCAGAGTTAAGTTCATTGGGTGCATTTTTCTTTTCTTTTTTTAAAATAATACAATAGTTTATTTTTACATCATTTTGTGCATTTTTCCATCTCATTTGTAATCCCCTTGGGCTTCCCATCACCAAGTCACCCATTGGGTGCTTTCTTTCTATTCACTGAATCCCTCCATTGCACATGGCCTTTATCCTGAAAGCCTCTCCTGGACTGAGTCAAGAAAAGCACCCATACTCTGGGGACTGGACCATAGTGGGTGGTGTGCAGGAAAGGGGGTGCTGATAAAATGGAAATAGAGCTCAATTACAGGGAAAGAGCAGTAGCTGCAATGACACACAGCTAAAGTCACTTCCAACTAGAACAGGTAATTTATTGTACGTCCTTGGCAATGTCTATTTCACCAGTCCTTTGTTTAATCTTGCCATTTTATATAATATTTGATTTTGCATAACATCTTAAATCCCACAGAAAGGCGAAGAGCTATACACTTACAGACACACACACACACACACACACACACACATTCATATCCGTGAAATTGAAGTGCAAAAGTTTATCCAGCCAAAGGGTCATGACTCTTATCAGTGCAGAGCCTTTGACAGTGATGAATCTGATGCTTCTGTTAGGCCACAGAGGAACTGGGTCAGTTGATGTGTTCCTCTGGCTCCCCAACTGCTCCAGCTTGCAGCTGCTTTCAGCCAGCTAGTAAGCAAACTGGGACCACCATCCATTAACATTTTTCAGTCTGTTGCAGGGTACTGTAATTTATCCCTGTCATTTAGACCCAGGCAGTGGTCTTTAGCTTATTTCTGAGATCTTATTACATTTTTTATTCATAGAGAAGTAAGATTTAGTTATCGAAGATCAATAGTAGCCTCCATCATGCTTACATTATTAATAAGAAAGATGTTGTATGAAGACAGACTGGTGTATTGAATTTGCCCAGCAGCTGGGCTCATTTCAGGCAGGTAAGACCGTAGCTTGCATTTTACTCTGTTCTCTTCTTTAGTCCCTGTTTTTAGTCCCTGTGTCCTGTTCCCTCCTTCTGGGAGTGTGGTCTCTGGCACCATCACATCATTTCACACATTGGTTTGGTCCAGCCAGACTTCCAAAGGAGGAAGAAGTTCAATTGTTAGAAAAGGTCTTGAGAAGCAACTGGGTCTAAGTCTTTTTCTAGTGCCACAAATTCCTGTTACAGTAGAAGCCTGAGCCCAGTCAACATTAATGAAAGCAGTATCATTGGTTGAGTGCATTTCCACGAATTCTCTTCTTTGTTCATACACCAAAGGTGATAATTTCCTCCCCCACAGCTATTGCCTTATCCCAACTGCTTATTCCTCGTGCTTTGGTCATATTCCAGCTTGTCCAAATGTACTAATTACTTCAGTGCCCTATCCCATTCAAGGCAAGATTTGGCTATCTCTCCTCCTCTAGTACTTTCCAGAGGAAGTAAGAGAAATTCTTAGACCTGAGAGTTGTCAGTGCTGGGTTAAAAAGGGCAAGGATCAAGGATATGTGTGACCTCTGTGCTCCCTAATTTGTCATCAAGGGGCAGGGATGACTCTGTTATTGTCCCCCAAAGACTCGACTCTACTGTTCACAATCTCTCATCAGGCTGAGACCCAGGCACGTACTCACAACAGCTCTCTTCCTGCTAAATTGATCTCTGTGACACTTGGTGCTGTGGGCCACATTCTTCTGGACACTCTGTCAAGTGCGTCCATTCTCTATTGGATATTCTTCCCCTTCTCATATTTTCCCCTCTAACAGTTGTGGTCTCCACACCTCTGTTCTTTATCAATGCACATGTTTTTGCTAGGAAGTTTCATCCTTTCCATGGCTTCAACTTCCCTTTTGAGTCTTTGATTTCCAAGCTGTTATCTTTAATTCTGATCACTTTTTGGGTTCACTCTGAACATATGGATCTCTACTTCTTTTTTCTATTTTTAAGTCCTAGAAACATTTCAAATTTAACATGTCCAGAACAAAAGTCTATTTCTCCCTTGGCTGCACTCAGGCAACCAAGTCAATGCAACCTGTGTACACTGTCTCCCCTCGTATCTGCATTTTCAGACCTCAGCTCCCTCAGCAGCAATATTTGGACACCCCACCCTTTATTCTAAGTGAGAGTAACTCAACTTTCACTCCTCTTCCCCATTGTAAGACCTTGTGTTTTTCTTCCTGCGTCTAGTTGGCCTTTCAGATTGATTAGACTACGATACAGAAAAACAACCCTAGTATTGGTGCAATTAAAAGTTTTTGTAGTTTTTGGATACTTTAAAGAAAAATTCAACCCCTGGTATGGTTCCAAGTATTTCCTGGAGTTCTGCAATATGTCCCTTTCTCAGTATGACACCTTAAGCTCCAATCCTGTCAACTACTTTGTAATTCTCCAGCTCTACCTTGTGGTTTTTATTTTGCCTTAGCTGCTTCAACTGACTATATTCCCACTGACATTCACTCCCTTTCTACCTGACAACACATCCCTACCTTGGAGAATCATCTCCTCTTTACTCCTTTCTTGAATCCTTTCCTGACTATACCACTTTCTCCTCTCTATCCACCATCCTCAATCAGGTAGAGAAATGCCTTTCTTCTTGGTGAGCCCAGCAAATCCTACTTAGACGCCATTACAGTATTACAATATTTTGTGGCATCTGCTTTTCTTTTTAATTATAGAAAGTGATAATAACAGTGAACACTGATCAAACAGTGTCCTACCTCTATAGGCTTTAACTCAAATAATCCTTAGAGCAGTCTTGTGAGTTTGACTTTAAAGATGCCTCCCTGGTAGCCTAGGGGTTAAGCCTCAATGCTATCACCACTACAGCCTGAGTTCAATCCCCAGACAGGCAAGTGACCCGCACCTCACACAGCAGACCTCTCCTGTCCCACCCAGTGCTCCCCTCAGCCGTGTATTTAAGTACATCCACCTGTTCTGCTCTCCACTATGTCTCTGGTGAATCCTCTCACCCTCCACACTTGTAACCTACACTCCAGTTCTCCGTTGCACCCCTCAGCAGTGTATTTCAGTCAATTTGCCTGTTCTGCTCTCCACTATGTCTCTGGTGAATCCGCTCACCCTCCACACCTCTGACCTACACCCTAGTTCTCCTGTGCAAAAAGGGAAAATAGAACAGAGGTGAGAAAACTGAGGCATACCATATGCACATAAAGGTCATACAAACAGTAAGTGGCAAAGAGGATTTAGACCAATTTGGTCTAACTTCAAAGTCTGTGAATTTAACCTTTCACTGCCAAAGCTTGCCACACAAATCAACGAGTGTTGACTGATGAGATAAGATGCCCAGGAAAGGGCAAAGCTGACACTAAAATCTACTAAGGGAAAGCAGTGCCGTATACTAGCCAGCGTCACCTAGTCCATCAGAAGAGTTAATCTGGACGGGAGAGAATCAAAGCCTGAAGATACAGTCTGAGAGCCAAACAAGAGACTTGGCAGGAAGGGAAGGCTCAGATTTAGGAGGAGGCTCACTGAGGCTCCACTGAAGAACCGAGCCAGTGTCTGATGGCTAGCTCCTGCCTGCTCCTGTCTGCACTGGCTCTGGTGAGGGATGTCCACAGCCGCTCCAGACTGGGCCATCAGGCCAGCAAGAAGTTCTTGAGTGACTATGCAATGTCCAAATCTAGTAAGTGACGCCTGGCTGATTCCCATTAAATGTCTGTCAAATGAATTTAATGAAAGAAAGAAATCCAGGACAGAAATCAAGTCATCCTATCTTCTCATGCTTCCTCCACAAAACCTGTCATAGTGCTGGAAACACATCATCCAAGACTGAATTTAGTTCCTCAATATCGACCTTTCGGTGATTATCTTCCCCCTCTACCATACCTGTGGGGAACTTCTCTTTCTCTTATAAACCCCCGGTCTCTTCTCAACAATGAATTCAGAATCCAAAAAGCAGCAATAATTCTGACATTTGAACTACTCTTTTCTCCTGGGTGGTTGTTGATAGTACTCTTAATGGAGAAAGCACAACTTCTGGATTTCTAAAAAGCAATTTCCATCTTGTACTGTCTACTTTTTTTTTTTTTCCTGTACCAACTCTTCCTACCTCCAAAGTTATTTTCACCAAAAGTTCTTCATAGTTAGACAGTCTGAGCTTTCATCCATCTCCAAGGATTTACTAATCATGATATGTATTTACAATATTGAGCAAAATTGAATAAAAAGTTGAGTTCTTGACACAATTTCACCTGGAATTATTACTACTATCTCAATGAGATAAAGATGAATAAACACCATGGGGATTACAATTGAGATTAAAAAAAAAGTACAAAATGATGTAAAAATAAAATATTATAAAAAAAGATGAGAAAACAGATTTGCAAAGTTAAGTAACTTACAGGGTTAGGTAGATAACAGTTCACAGTCTAGAACTGGGACTTGAGGCAGATTTGCTTACTCTCACGTTTTTAATGAAACTACCCACTGTAATGACAATGTAGAGACTGTAGCTGGAATTGCCACTGCAGAGTTTGGAAAAGAGGCGGGGGCATCAGCTGGACCCTGATAATCTTTGGATTTGGATTTTTAGACAGGCAGGAGGAGGACAGTATTTCAGGGACACAGACAACATGGGCAAATACAGAGACAGGAATATGCACAAAAACAAAAGAAGGTGTCAAACAGAAAGCAAATTTGGGTAAGAGAAGAGTCGACCAAGGTCCTGGCCTGGATGGCTGTCCAAATCTTTACAGATTAACTCCCAGCTCCCAGCACTTCCTCCACTCCTCCTTTACCCTTCCTCCCCCTTCTGAACATTAACCAGTGGGCAGCCCAAACATGTTTCTCAAAATCTAATTAGCATCAACAATAGTTCAAACTAATCGCCATAATTAATGGAGAGACAAGGCTATGACTAGGAGAATGACAAATGGGAATAATTGAATGTGATTGAGTCTGGAGCAGCCTCAGGAAAGCTGGAGGGGGAGAAATTGACTCATCCTATATTCCTTTGGTTCTTCCTAAGTAGGCTTCCCAACACCCAGCCCCATTAGACAACTCGAATACAAGTAGTGTTAGTCTCATCAAAGCAGATCTCATCTGCAATGAAGGCAGAGGCCTCTTCCAGTGAATTACTGTTATTAGACTTAATTATATAATAATAGCCGCACAACTGCCTGGACCCCCTCCTCTTCTCCAACTCTGCGTGCAACTCTGACAATGTCCTCAGAATGGAATCAAGCTTTCTCTCTCTCTTTTTTCTTCCCCAAATCACATGTGTTTTGTTATCTTTCCCTTCACTGTTCTTCATCTCCCAGCTTCTCTTTCCCTTCCTCCTAGCTTTTCTCCTTTTACTCTCTCTCCTTTCCCTTGACCCCATTCTTTATCTTTCTCCTGCTTTTTGACTTCTCACTCCTCCCTCTCTATTTTCCTTCTTCTCTTTGACAATTCTTCTATAAAAACCAGGCTTTAGGAAAGCCACAGGCATCTGATCCTTTACCCCTTTTATGTCTTTGCAGAAGCAAATGAGAGGATGCTATTCCTGTGTGCAGGGCTTGCTTTCTTTTTGGCTCCAATTTAAACAATGCCTCGGTGCTTTCATTCTAATGTGGCATCTTCACTTCTTCATGAAATGATTTTTCCTTCCTTCTTTCTTCCTTCCTTCCCTGCTTTTTTCATGTAAATCACCTGTTAAAGCAGGTGATCATTTTTGAACCTTTCCTCTTTGCTAAATTTCTAATTTCCAACTAGATCATTTAGGTAAGTGGTTCTGACATGGTAGTGGACTTTACATGTTGAGGTTCTTTTTTCCTTCCCTGTTTTCTAAAGGGAAATTGTCCACAGGCTGAACCACACTACTATTTTTTCCATCTCAAATCCTTCTAATATTCCCACCTTCCCCATCTCACTGCTAGCAGCCAAGCCTATCTGGATTTCACCAACAGTTTCTTGGAGACAATGGACCCAAATATCAGCCTTGCTCTTACCACCAAAGCTGAGCTCTAGATTCTAATACGGTGAGGCTTCTTTGTGCCCAACGCAGGTAAGCTAAATGATAGTTATTTTTCTACTCTGCAAAATTTTCAGAAAAGTGCAATTGTAAATGGTAAAGCAGTTGGCGTGCTTTTAAATCTCTCCCCCCCCCCCCCCAGGTCTACAGCAACAACAGAGCAAATGTGGGTCATAACCTGCCCCATGTTTGGTGTGAGGGTTGGAGGTAGAAAGGGGTCAAAGAAAACGTCAGAAATAAGGGGCGAACTTTCATGTTTGTATGAATGTATTGATTGTAAACACCAGAGAAACTGAGAGAAAGAGGAGAAGTTTGGCTAACACAAGGGTTAATCGATAAGACTGCTGGCACTTCATTAAGTTGAATAAACGTTTAGAGTGTGGAGCTTTCTTAGCAGAAAGGATGATTTATTTCCCTTTTCATTTATATATGCACCCCAAGGGTCAGCAAGATTTTTGGAATTCATATTACATACAGTTCTGGATATTTCAGCAATAATCTTCAAACATGGTGGCTGTGCTAGCACATATTTGTAAGAGGCAGAATGAGAAGTGCCGTGGCCTAGAGTCCCAGGCCCAGGCTTCTCTACATCATCACGGATTAGCTGTGTGACCTTGGTCAACACACTGAACGTGTCTGTGCCTCTGGAGTTGTGCCAAAAAGTTAAGATTATAATAATGAAGATTAAGTAGCATATGAAATTATATTCATATTTATATTATAGTTTGCCTGACTCTACAGGTTTATTGTGAGGATCACAAAATATGCAATAAAGTATTCTGTAAACTGTCACATTTTATTCATATTGGTTATAATTTTATATCCCCTAAAGAACTCAGCTCTCCAGCTACTGGGAACAGATTAAGTGCATAGTAAATATGTGTGGACTGATTGATATCTGCTTCTCTCGTAATATAGGAGAGAATGATTAGTAGCAAGTGACTCTCTAGTCATAACCAGGTCATTTTACAGCCCTGAGGAGTGTGGCCTCAGAAAGCCAGTGTAAAGTCCAGCACGAGGGTCCTGGCCGTTGCACCACTGCACACAGCAACCCCAAACGTGACCTGCTAAATTAAGGCTGAAATTTCCTTCCTCCGCAGCCAGGGAGGTGGTGCCTTGCACTCTGAAAGCTGACATCTTGGTTTGTGTTAGTTCTTTGCAGACTCCCACCTTATCCTGAAGTGGTTAGTGTCCTGTGTACTGGCGGAAAGGTACACTACAGAGCCAGACAAAATCCTGTCCATCTTCAGATGGCCTCATGTCGGGCCTGGCGTCAGGGCCGGCGTGGACACCAGCTGACCCATGTTGCCTCGAATTACACACAAGTCCTTTTGGCACAAACTTTCCCTAAGCAAGCTGTGGAGGAAGGTTAAGATGCACCCTTCTTCCCTTGATAACGCAGCAACGCTCAGTCAGTGCTGACATGGGCAGGTAGGACTCCTGCCGTGGTCTGAGTGTTCACACCTCTGCGGCCAGAGGCTGGTTACTCCTCCTTGTACCCTTGCCCCGTTCTGTTCTCCCTCCCAGTTGAAGACCGTCATGTCACACTGCTCACACAGTCCTTAGACTGTGGTGGCTTGAGGTGGGGTGGGGATGAGACAGCCTCATCCCACCGGCCACCAGCTTCCAGGTGGGGTTCACACCTGCACCCACATTTAAGCTGATCCATACTTTCAAGACTCAGAAGCTACTGAAAGTAGCTCAGGATGTCTAAACTCTCCCTATAAGGAAACAAGAAAGGAATGCTGAGCTCCGGTGGTGCTGGACTCTGGGCAAGCTCTGAGGGCCACTGTTCTCCCTGTTCTAAAGGTAGGAGACAAGGAGCATTCAGAGGCTGGGGCGGGGGGGGGGGGGAGACCCAGGCTGGGGAGTGCTGGCACTGGGGCTAGAGAATGTCAGGGCTCCAATTCTTCTTGCCATCTTTGGGGGCTCTCTTATGTCAGGGAGACCTGACAGCAGGACTCAATAGCACTGGCCTCTAATTCCCCAGGAATTAGAGGGCAAGCCCCAATTGTTTGCTCCATTGTGAGGGGCGGAGAGTATGGAGACAAGGATGTGCTGTGTGGTGGGCAGAACTCAGCCATTCCATCCACTGGGAAACCCACCCCGGGTCACGCTGGAACACCCTCCTAGAAGAACCCACACTCAGCTCTAATTGTCTCTACGCATTTTAAATTGTTGACACATTTTTTTTTTTTCTCCACTAGAAGTAAGCTGAGATCCTGATGGGAATGAAATAGAGAATTGAGAAATGTTAACTACTTTAAAATACTCTATTTATTATGCCATGAATTGTATTTTGTTACTGAGATTCTTCTGTCATTATGTGATTTTGGAGAGGGCTGGGTTCTTTTTACATGTGATTCCTCTCCCCCCCACCCCCCATTCTCCAGGGAGCTTGTGGTACTTAAAACTGTGTTGTATAATAGATATATAATCACCGTAAATTAAGTGTGCCTCTGCCGAGTTGTGTTTTATGTTAATTCCATTGTGTGGTGGCAGCTGCTTGCAGAGGAAGCTATAGATTGGCAGGGGACATGGGGTTCCCAGCTCTGCCAAGTGTCCACAGCTACAGGGTCTGTGCCACACGTGATGCACTGCTCCAGGAGGGAGCTGGTGCCTTGGAAGGGAAGGGGCAGGTGCACCATGAGCTGGACTAGGAAAGAGTAACACCAGCGCCAGGGCAGTAGCCAAAGAGCCCGTCAGAAAGAAGGGTCAGGGAAGGATCTCCATCTGTCTTGCTGAGAATAATGTTCCTGAAAGCAAAGTGACTTTACTAGCTAGTAAGTGGCACTGTTTACCCTAAAACAATCAGCAGCAAACCCCATGATTTCAAAAAACGACCTGTGAATTTGTTTTAGGGAAATATAAAATAAGCATCAGAATGGAGCCCCTCTCTGCTACATATCCTTGAAGTCAAAGACCACCTGAGAGGAGAAATCAAATATGGTACAAAAATGAACAATGATGTAAGAAAGTACATTTTTTAAATGCATATATATATATATATATATATTTAAATTAAAAAGAGCCCCTGGGAGCAGCAAAAGCAGAAGCACTGGGAGGAAGCAGGGTACTGGGACAAAGCAGGTCCCCTTCTGCAAACCTGCCCAGCCAAGGAGAGTTGGGCCAGAGCCCAGGGGCTGCTCAGCTCAGTGGCCTCAGGAGACTGAGGCCCAGTGTGTGTGTTGGGGGAGCCCCGTCTGCCTCTGGGCTGCAGTGCCTGGCAAAGGCAGCACAGATAGTGCCTCTCTTGGGCTGCCTGCTCTGATGCCAGCTGCTTCCAGGATACCAGAGTAGGAGTTGGGGGTGGGGGGGGTCCTTACATCAGGCGAACACCCCAACTCCACCCTTACCGTAGGCTGCCCAGACCGGTCCCTTACCCCTTACGTTTTTGGGCCACTGCTCCTTCCCTGCTGTTCTCGGTCCCATGCTGAGGCCAGGGGCAGCCTGGAAGGGCAGGCTGAGATAAGCAACAGGCTGCTGAGGAATTGATATGCAAGGAAGAGCAGGAGCAGCAGCATTTGTATCAGAGCCTCACAAAAGCAATTCTCTGCAGTTGATATAAAAAGGTGTCAGTTCTGGTTTAAGTACTGTATTACCAGCAAAGATTTATCTGCCTCAAAGCCGGGCCTCACGCCACCAAGGGAATAAACAGCTCTTCTGCTTATCTGTTTCACAGAGCACAATATTTCCCTGGCCGTCTTTGCCTCCGAAAGGACTTTTTCTTTCCTTTCCCAGTTCATCTCCAGCAATTTGCAAACACAATTACGCATGCCCGGTGACGACAGATGCTTGGTCCACAGCCCCTCACCTAGTGTCTGGGGAGGCCGCTGCACCAAGAGAACAAAGGTAGAAGAGGGTTGGTCAACTAGGAGCAAGTGGGAACATCAAATTCTGATACTGAGAAATGAAAGGACTCGGAAGGGTGAAGAGGATCACTTGGCCTTGAAAAGTCGGCAAGAGATTGGCTGGTTTGGGGAGGGCGGCCAGTCGGCTGACAGCTGAAGTTCAGGAAATCCCTAGTTCCTACTTGGCATGCTAGCTGGGGCCCTGGCACATCGGACACAGTATGGAGTAGCAGCCTGGCATCCGAGGTGCCAGGGCCTGGACAGAGGACGGCAATTTCACCTGAGTACTTGCACACAGAAGCTTTTGTGAGCCTGGGGGGATTTGCCACTCAGCGTGGGATTCTCTTCCCAGTGGGTCACACTGGCTCTAAGTCACACACCTGCAGTGTCTTTTTCTGTAAAACGAAAATATTAAGCTCTCTTTCCTCTCCTGTGGGACTGTGAGGAACAAAAGCTACACAAGCATACACAAATGCACCCATCAAAGACATTTCAGCCACGTGTTCTAGCCTTGGCTTGAAACTAACAGTGAGCAATGTGTTTCATTCTCCAAGTGGCAGCAGATTTAACTGGCAAGTATTCCTTGGAGATGCAATAGAGGGGCTTAAATTCATGCTCAGGTGTGGACGGCAAAGATCAGATCCTCTGCTAACAGCCCAGTGCTGGATGAGCAGCTGAGAGCCTTTGTGGGGTGCGGGAGAGGATGGAGAACGGCAGGTGTGCGAAGGGCATGTGAAGACAAAACTTCCTGCCTGTGGACTTGTTTCGTCCCCACCTGACTGGTTCTCAGATTTCCAAACCACATTAGCCAAGCACAGGAGCGTGCAGAAGTTGGAAGGGATCACGGGCTGAAACCCTCAGTTGCCCACCAGGACTCAACTAACTTCACAGGAAAAGTGGTCTCAGCACTTGCTGCTCCATGAGCGGCCGTGGCTCTGATCACCTGCAGCAGTGTGCACACACCACCTGCCGCACGGGCCTTGGGACCCCACGTGATGGGCAACCCCATTGATTAAGTCTCCAGCAGATACCCCACTACTGCACTTCCTTTTCACAATGGCAAGCAGCTCTTAGAGATGCTGGGCATAAGCCAACAGCAAAGAGCTCTCTCAGAAACATCAGGCACAGGCTGCCAGTGCTCTCTGCAGGTGATGTCAGAAGCAGGCCAGAGGGAGGTGCAGGAGTCAGACTGCAGTTTGAAGTAGAGATCAGATGGGAAGGTCAGTGGAGGTCTCAGAGGCCTCAGAAGATTTCTGCAAACGCCTCGAAGGTCTAAAAAGGTCTGTCTCCATGAATCTCCTCAACAAATCTGTCTGCAAAGTTCTTTCCAGGAGTCCTAAAGAATCTGATCTGAAGCTGTCTGATGAATGGGCTCAAGCTGAGTGCCGCCCTGGCTTATAGTCCCTTCAGGGTCTTTGCCTTTCATTGGCCCATTTACAATTTGAGCTATTTGATTGATGCCAATGGAGCTCAAATCAGATTGGTTCCAATCCTGAATGGCCTCAAAAACCTTGAATGGCACTGAGGAAACTTCAAACCTGATTGGTCCATTGATAGCTTGAACCTGGTAGGTCCATTTATAATTCCGGCATGGCATTCAAAAGCGAAACCCCAGTCACAGTGTACAAACCTGATCTACGCTGGAGTCGGTGGTCTCAAGTCAGCGGGGCCAAGGCAGAACCCTGCAGGGAGCCAAGATGCGCACTGCACCCAGCAGGCCTCAGTGGGGTTGGATGCCCACCCAGCAGCCAGAGAGGGCACTCCTGAAGTGGGGACCCCAGGGGATGAGCCACAGGCTGGGGGACCCTGTAGCACCACTGGTCTCTCTTCCCATGGCTTACATGGGGTGATGGTAAGTTTCCTCGCTGCAGGAGCCCTGGAACTTGGTTTAGCAGAGCAGGGGGCTGGGAACACGAGCCCTCAAGCCCGGTTCAAGCTAGTAAGCCAGGCATGTCCTATGGCATCCAGTGCCACAGGGCTCCTGTCATACAGCTGCTGTGATTTTCAGGGGACAAGGGGAAATTAATTTTAAAAAACAAGGCAATATGTGAGGATAGAAAAATAAACAAATGGGAAGAAACTGGTTCCTCAGAGTACCACTGAATCAACCAAATCTAGTACCCTCACTCATTGAGTAAAAGATGAGAAAATTTCATTATGATTTAAGGTATTTTTAGTCCAATCTTCCATTATTTGCAAGCAAAACCATCCTACCTGATATCAAAAAGTGGGGAAAGCTGTGACAGGCGTCACTAAGCAGGTTGTGCTTGAGTCTCTTCAAGGTTAGTAGCTAGACATGCCGAGTAGGTATGAAAGCAGAACTGGAGTTCAAGATGGAAAATCAGGGAGCATCTGCATAGCGGTGATGCTGTGAACAAGATGGCGGGACCGTGATGCCCTGACCACCTCGAGGCGGGCAGCGATGTGCGTCGTGTGGAAGAGAGGTTGGAGGAAAACAGTTGGCTGCACAGTGAAGGGGAGCTGTTGGTGTTGGTCACCTTCTGGGGACCACTTTTCATGGCCGGTGTTGGTAACACATCACAGTGAAGTCACGAAGGAGAGGGGTGTGACAGAGAAAAGCGGTGGACACGAGAGCCCATATTTTCCAGTTGCTGAGGAATGAAGGGAGGGAGGTAAATGGTCGCTTACAAGATACCAGTTCTGAGGGCAGAGATTTTATGTTGACGTGATGTAAACGTGTGTAGATGGGGAAAGGCTGGTGGAAGCGGGAAGCACGGAGGGAGAGGAGAGGGAGAACTCTGGCAAAGGCAGGAGGGGTCACAGCCCCGTCAGAGTCTGCCATGAGGACACACGAGGGAGAAGAAGGTAGCTGCGTGGCCCTTCACGTTAGGAAGCAGGTTTGCATGGGGCATATCGTCTCCTGCTAGGGAGGAGATGGGCCACGGGAGACGCCGGGAGAGGGGCGCTATCACACCCCCATTCTAGAATGGAAGGCCGGTGATCTGGGGAGATCCACAACCAGAATATTAATGCTGCGGTGAAAACGTCTGCCTGATCCCAACTCCTGTGCCCTGTTGCTAGTGCTGCTGGGGCAGCCGGTCCTCTCCCAGGAACACAGAGTGAAGCTTGGGTCCCTGCCGCTGCCCCTGAAAGACTCAGGGCAGCACCAGCACCACGGGGCAGACCTAGCCGGGCGCTTCCATTGGCCTGGGGCAGGAGCCGTAAATCCGCACTGTTAAAAGCTCCCTAACCAGGGGAGCCACTGGTGTAGAAATGAATAAACATTGATTTCTAGGAGGTTCTGATTCTGCTGCCCTAAAAACTTAGCGTAGCGCCTGACTACTCAGTTCTTTGCGAGAGGGGTAGGAGAGCGCAGAAAGGAAGAAGGGAAGGCAGAAAAAGAGCATCGTCTCCATTGGGCCAGTGACCAGGAAAACCTCTGTCCATCCCTGGGCCCTAGGAAGGACCACACTCTACTCCCAAATCTGATCTGTCTTTTCCTCTCAGGATAGATGTTTTCCCATTCAACCCTCTTTCCATTAGTAGCTTCCCAGAATAATTTGGTCTGTGTCACCCTTGAAGTTTCTTTCATCTCTTTTGACCAAACAGTTGTGGACAGACACGGGAGACATTCTAAAGAAAGGATACACGCAGGGGGCCAAGCGTCTGCAGCTTGTCATCAAAATCTGCTTCAGGACGTGGCTGGGCGCCTGGCCCCCCGTGTCTGTGAAGCCGCCCTCCTGTGGCAGCGTGCGCCCCCAGAGGGGTGACCATGACTGCTGTGGATGGCAGCTGTAACCTAGCGTTGGCCAGAGGGCTGGCTGCTCTGACCAAGCGCTGTAAGATTCTAAGGGGAAGCTAATCCATCTCCCCAGAGCCTGCAAGTAAAGGCTGTATCCCAGCAAGTTAAAACTGAATCACAGATGGCAAAGTGAAAGTAAGGCTCTGAATATCATTATTTCTATTAAATATAGTTATGATTCCCCTATTATTGCTCTTCACGGCGGTGGGGTTGCCTGTCACATAAAGCCCATACAGGAGCTACATGTGGGGGGTGCCTCCAATTTACTTTTCTGAGTACTGTCCTTATTCTCAGGAAAAAGGAGGAAAATCAAGCTCTCTGCTTTGCTGTCCTGCAGCCCAAAGGTGTGGCGAGGCGGCGGCACCTCTCCCCAACCCCCGGGGCTGCCCAGTCCCGTATATTTTACATGCCTGCACAATGCGTTTTATGAGGCATATAAAAGCCAGACGGGAATTATCTCCTTCCCTTGTACGGGCTGTCTCTTTGGGGGGAGAGATAACAGAGACCTATTTCATTTTGCTGCTTCCTACTGGATGTTCTGCCATAAATTGAGAAAAGAAGCTCTTTTTGAAAAATGCTTTCTTTGACCCCATTGTCACTGGGAAACCGCAGCGAGAGAAATGCCATTCTCTGTAGGATCTCAGTTTAGAGCAGAGCAAATAGGGGGACAAAGGTCTTTCCCTCTTGTACCCTCTCCTTCCCTCCCTCCTGTGTTCAGGGGAAGGGCTGGCAAGTGGACATGAGTGGCCACAAGAAAGCCAAAGCCTGGCTATTCTGAGCCCCCCGCCCCCAGGCCCAGTCCAGGCAAACTCCCCAAGAATGCATTTATTCAACCTGAGCTACGTGCCAGACACATTCAGTGAATTATCAAATATGCACCACCAATATTTCATTATTGGCCTCGTATGCAGCCTGGTCCACGCCTGGGTGAGCCTAGAAATTAAACTGTACTTTCACCTCTAAAGAATGTTGTCCCTGCCAGAGCTGCGGGGGAGATTGCCAGGCCACTGGGTTAGCCAGTGAACGCGGAGCCACAGAAGGGCACAGATGCCCTGGGGCTGCAACTGGCAGGGGTTCCACTCCAGCCCACCTTCCTGGACTCAGAAGACCCCAGCAGGTCTCAGACCCCTCATGGTGTGACCACAGCTAAGAGAGAAAGGTGGTACCCCGCCAGTGCTGGGCATTTCTCCTTGTAAATCAATCTCTCTGACCTCTGCAGCTACCCTCTTAAAATCTGACCACTCCATCCAGCTACCTAGTTAGTCACATCTGTTGAATCTGGTAATGCAGAAGAATGGGTTGAACAAAAACCTCCCTTTCTAAAGAATCCACCCAAAACTATTCAAGGACACTCTACACTGGTGGGGCTGAGTGAAGACAAAGAAAATACAGGCATGGGCCCTCCCTGGTGGCGCAGCAGGTTAAAACACAGCACTGAGAAGCTAAAACCACTTCCACATGAGTTCCATTCCCACCTGCCCCAGAGGTGACCACATGGTGCAGCAGACCTCTCCTGACCTGCCCGCTGCTCCCCTCAGCAGTGTACTTTGTCAATTCTGCCTGTTCTGCTCCCCACTCTGTCTCTGGTGAATCTTCTCAGTGCCCCTGCATCTCTGGCCTGTACCCCAGTTCTGTATGCATAAGTAAATACATCTTTTTAAAAAAAATGAAAGAAAATTCAGGCAAACCATGAGACAGAAAGCATGCCTAGCTGGCACCACAGGTTTCCTGGGCTGACCTTCTCTACCGGGCACACTGCATCTGGTGGATGGTGGCAATGTCTGAGGACTGTCAGGGATGCAGCTTCAGAAAAAGGGCTACAGGCCTCTGTGACCCAGCCAGAGCCAGGACTGGGAAGGTGACAAAGGGACTTGAGTCCTTTCCAAAGACTAATTCTGGTCATATCACTCATCTGCACACGATTCTCAATGTGTCAGCCCCTTGGAATCCCATCCCAAGCCCTCCATGTCTTGCCCCCCATGCCTCCCTGACTCACTGCCCTGCACCCTCCGTGGCCTCCCTGACATCACTAGAGGCAGGGATGATGCTGCAGCCCTCCACATGGACCCCACTCCTCAGTTATACAATAAGGTGCGCAGAAGATGACCTTCCCAGCCTCACGGGGATGTTGGGCTGTGTTCTGCCAAAGGGATGTAAGCAGAACCAGTACAAGTCCTTCATTGATTTGACCCTTAAAAATCCCACATGATCCTCTGGCTCGCTCTCTCTCCCCATTCTACAGCCTCCGCAGAGGCAGTGGTCATAAAAGAGGAGTTAGATGCTTGCAAGGCAGCTGCAGAGGAGGGGCAATTATGCTGCACAAAGAACAAGAAACAGACCTTTGCTGGGCTGAGCCTGTCTCAGGGCAAACACATCATTGCTAAGCTGGCCTCCATGATGGCTTCTAGGCAGACAGAATTCAGACCACAAGGCCCCCTAGGGCCTTCACAGGAGACTGGTGGGTCCCTTTGATAAGTTTCAGTCCTTCAAAAATCTGGGAATACTAACTAATAGATCAATGTCTACCAAACTGTGATTCTAGACCTCTCACTCTTTCCATGTTCAGCACCAATGTGGGAATGTGGGGTCTCTGTGGGTACTCTGAGATATGCATGCATGACAAGGGTCTGCTCTCAATGGTGCTAGATATTGATATTTAAAAGTATGAAACCTTAAGAGAAAAAGACAACGTGATATATTCTACAACAGATAATGAGTGATCTAGGAGAGAAGAAGAGTTTTGCCTGGGGGATCTGTGAGGGACGCACGGGAGACTGATCACTGAAGTTGACCCATTCAACATGGATATCATTGGAAGAGATATCATTAGAATAGGATATCTAGAATGTTCTAATGAGGTCAAATGTATTTAGCTTGACATTATTCCACTTCTAGTATGAGAAAGAGCGTATCAAGCATCTAGATACATGTGAAATTGTGTATATGACCTGGAATTCTGAGCTTTGTGCATTTTGCTTTATACAGGAAGTTTGGTCCTCTCTTGCTTGCTTCCTAGGCTAGAAATTCTCACATTGAGGTCACATTTTCTGGTCTGGTGCTAAGCTTAGAGCTAAGAACAGAATAAGACTCCTCTTTCTCCAGCTCTAGGTGATGTCAGTAATAAAATCCGCAGTGATTTGTTAGCTTCCTGGGGTAAAGGAGACTGCACGATAACTGACTTTTAGACGTGACTAAGGTCCTGGGGTCAGTGCTCCTCTCCCCAAACACCAGAAAGCAAGCGGAAAAGATGGTCTTAATTATCCAACTGATGATGAGATCGCTGAGTTCAGAAATTTAGTGCCCTGGGACCACCTGTTCTTGCCCACAGAAATAATGCGGAGAAAGTGTTTTATCCCTTTCTTTGGGAATATTGATGGAAGGCTTTCGATGGTGCTCTTCCAGTAAGCTGGAACCCTTGAAGTCTCCAAAGACACGACATTCATCCCTGCTCGTATCCACAAGCACTTCAGATCAGGTGGTTTTAGACGAGGAAATAAGTAGTCGTCATAAAGTTTCTATATGCTCATTTTTTTTTCTGTGATGGAATTTTGATCATGGATTCTGTATTTCTGTATTAGTATCGATAATTAGACAACTGGACATATATTGGTATAAAGATAAGATAGGCAGATAGATAGACAGACAGATGGATAGAAAGATAGAATACAAATGATTCTAGCCATATTTATGCATTCCACATCTCCACTCCATTTAACAGAAGCCAGTCTGTGCTTTCTGACAATTATACATGCAGACACAAACTGCTGCAATAGATGCTGGAAGGACATTGCGTCCCACCTGAATGCAGATGAAGTCTGGAGTCCAGAGCCCTCCATCTGCATCCACAGAGGACAGACAGCCACTACCTCACGTTAGGGTACGGAGCTCTTGGTCAACGATCTGAGTGTGCTGAGTTTCTGAGAGGCAATGGTCACTGGGGACTGGGATCTCATTAAACACTTCCTGCACACAGTGTCAAAAGAAGGAACTCGTGGCCCCCAGCCTCAGGGGTGCTGCACCCCCACGTGTTTATTGACAGAAGCCAGGCATCTGTGCTGACACCCACACTGGCTGCCTCAGATCTCCTAGCCAGTCCCCACCAGCCTGAAGGGAAACAGCTCGGCTTCCAGATTTTGAAAGTCTGCATGGTGTGATGAAAACCCAGGGCTTTCTCAAAGCTGGCTGCTGCATCCTCCCTCCCTCTCATCTCCTGGAGCTGTAAAGATCACGAAGGAGAGGGGAACGAGGAGAGGGCAGGAAGGGAAAGGTCCTCAAGCCAGCTGAGGGACTGGGCAGTGGTTAGTGAAGACGAGACAATGCTTTAGAAGAAGGGGGGGGGTTATTCATGGATACCTGTCAGAGACCGTCATTCCTCTGGCTGAACTATAGTCTGATTTTTACTGTGACATAAATCAGTTCCTCCTGGACTTAATAACTCTTCTTTATAGGTTTCTTCCCACTCATAAATAAACCTCATTCCATATGCATATACGGCAGAGGCCTGGTTGATTTGCTGCACTGTTCACTGGGAGAGGTAGGTATCAACCCCACTTGGGGGCTTTTCTGTGGTCACCCCTCCAAAGAGACTCCTCCCTTCCCTGGGACAATGTCAACCTCCAAGAAGAAGGCTCCTTTTTAAAATGCCCTCACTAGGTGCATGGGTAAGTGTCTATCAGAGATGGAGAAGGCCATGGCGAAAGGGGAGCGCCTTGCAAGAACAAAGGTGACGTTCAGGATTGATCCAAGTGCACCAGAACCGGAAACCCAGATGTGAAGGGACCTAGGCCTCTCCTTGCTGGGAAACGTCTGGCTTATGCAGCGTGCTCTGGCCAGTTTTGCTGGCAGATTTATGAAGTGGCAGACTTCAAGGTGATGGGCCAGCTAAGCACAGCCACAGCCCAGAGGTGCCCTGGAACGCTGTGCAGATCCGGAAGTCAGCTGGCAGAGTGACGCACGTGTGTCGTTCCTCTGGCTTCCCTGGCATTTTGACTTGTAACACCCTGCCTTCGCTGGATTTTTGGACACCAGCTCTCATTCTTCTCTGATGTGAAAAGATAGCAAAATCCAGTTTTTAAATTATGCATTACAATATTCTCAGGTTTTGTACATTCTCAGGAAGAACTCCATAAATATTCAAATTCTAATTTTAAAAATGTAGTTGGAAAGGACGTTAGCAGCCATTCTTGTCCAATATCCTGCCTGAGGAAGTAAGCCCCCCACGGCAACCCCGGCAGATGGGCACTCAGGCCTCCCTCATCCTCTAAGCATGAGGGTTATAAAGAGATTCAGCTGTTGTCTCTCCTGCAGTTCTCCAACTTTAAAATAAATTACAAGTAACATTGCTTAAACCACATTTTGAAATTTTATTGTCGTTTAGATCAGCGAATGCTCCCTGGGAATTCAGACTTTCAGGAGAAAGTATATCCATAAAGGATCAGTGGTAGGATCATGTGCCATCAATTATGCTAGTAACTGTATTTATAAAAATCACAAGGAAAAATGTTGACAAATCCCATAACCTTCTCAGACAAAATCAAGTCAAAATGCTGTGTGTACGCACACACACACACCACCACCACACAGAGCTAGTGTGCTAGGGTGAAACAGAGCTAGTGCAGATGAGGGTGTGGGAAAAGTTGGAGTCCTCATATATTGCCGGTAGGAGTAAAATGAGTCGCTGAAGAAAGGTGTGGTGTTTCCTCAAGAAGAGAGGCCGAGAATCACCATAGGATTCAACAAGCCCCTCCCGAGAGAATAGAAAACAGGGATTCTGATAATGTCTGCACGCCTGGTCACAGCAGTGCTATTCACAGCAGCTAAAAGCTGGAAACGGCCCAAATACTCACAGACCAAACCAGGTTATGTGCATTTAATGACATTTTTTTTTTCAGTAATAAAAAGAAATGAAGTATCGATACATGCTACAATGTAGATGAATGTCAAAAAATTATGCTAAGTGAAAAAAGCCAACATAGGAGGCTATATATTGTGTAATTGCATTTATGTGAATTGTCTAGAGTAGCTGAAGCCACACAAACACAAAGCAGATTGCTGGCGGCCAGGTCCGGGTGACAGGGGACTATTCCATGGATCAATTTCCTTTCGGGGTGATGGAAATGATTTAGAGGCAGATAGAGAGGAATGTATATAATGCATTACTGTTTACCTTCAGTGCTTAATTTTATGTTTTATGAACTTCACCGCAATAAAAAGCATTCAAGTCCCATCTCTAAGACTACCTTGCGTGTGGCTTTGAGCCCATTGCTTCAACGTCTGGGCCTGACTTCCCATCTACATGGGATTGCCTGTGGCCAATCTAGCCTGGGGCTGTATCTGAACAAATATAGGACTGTCCTGGGGAGCTGAAAACATACTTCAGTATTTCTGTTTTAAATGAGCACTAGATACTGCATCTATGAGTATGTCTCTCCAACTACCCAAACAACTATTTTTTAAAGAAAAATATCCTCCCTGGGTCTCCCTGGTGCCACAAGGTTTAAAGTCTTAGTGCTAGCAAGCTATCACCAGCCACTGCGGTTTGAGTTCTATCCTCGGCCAGGGAAGTGACCCACATGACACAGCAGACCTCTCTTGTCTCACCTGCTGCTCAGTGTATTTCAGTAGATCCACCCGTCCTGTCTCCCACTCTGTACTCTATATCTGGTGGACCCCTCTCACCTCCTGGCACCTCTGGCCTGTACCCAGTTCTTATATGCATAAAAAAATAAAAAATAAATCTTTAAAAAATAAAAATACCCACCCTGCCCCCAAATGTCACTAGCAGACCACAAACAAGGCAAGACACCTGATCAACCCACCACTTTTTTTTTTTTTTAATAAAAATGCACTGGGACACAGCCATACCTACATGTAGATGGAGAGAGGCTGCATCAGCCCCTGGTAGCCATGGCCCACAAAGCCATGGATACTTACTATCTGGCCATTTACATGAAAACATTACCAACCCCTATTAAACAATAACCATGTAAGAAATTATCAGCAAAGCAAGAACTAGTGGATAAGAATGTGACTGAAGGATATAGAAAGTGAGACTGAGCTCTTAGAAAAAAGAAACAAACTGGGAACCAAGACATCATCCGTAATGTGTGAAAAATAGGAACATGACAAACGCCACCAGGAACCAAATGACTGCTGGAGAAAAGTCACTTAGATAATGATTATGAAACTGAAAGCCCAAAAAATGAAATTAAATGTTAAAAAGAGCAGAAGATTAAATGGGCAAGTGTCACTTAAAAATCACAACTATCGACTCTTAATCCCCCTTTCTGAACTTAAAGGAATCTTTTAGGAAAAGCTCTCCCCTGTGGTGACAGCACAATTATTTCAAGTATAGAGATCCTCACAGTTTAACATCAGGATATTTTTTCTTTTGTAACATTCAGTAAAATTAAATTAATTAAATGCATTTTAAAATAGGATCTACATGTAGCTCTTTTTTCTTAACAACACACACCTCCTCTCCCCTTTCTGTGTATTTGTAGAGACAGATGGCCAGAACCATGTCCACTAAGTTAAATGTTCTCATTTTGCAGAAGTATGATGGGGAGGGACTTTTTAGTGTCATCTCTGTAGTCGTCTGGATTGCTTAAGATGTTCAATCATTCATTGTTTTATGAAAAATAATTTTTTTCTTTAAATACAAAGACTAAAAGCAAGAAGTTAAAATGCTATCTTTTAGGTAGTTGACATGTGCTTGTCACCTTCTTCCTTATTATTTATATTTTTTAAATGCCTCTAATTTGACCAATAATGCTTTTATTGATTTGACTTTTTAAATTGTCCACAACATCTAGTATAAGTAATGTTCCTGATCCTTGTTCATAAAAATTTAATTGCTATATATATTTTTTTTAATTTCCCAAGGAATGTTAACTGTTCTCAATGACAATAAAATTTTAAAATAACTCTTGGGAGTCCGCCAAGATGATGGCTACAGAGAAGACGCCAGGCTCACTTCCTCCAATATTCACAACCAAATTACAACTCAACTGAGACAACAATCCCTAAAAGATAAAGGGATGATTATCACATATATCAAGAGCAACAGCACTGTGGATAAAAGTAGAAAAAACTGTAATTAAACTGTGTTAATGCTGGGGCAATACAACCCCCAAGAGGCAGGGGCAGCTTCTAGACAAAGTTTCTGTGCTCTGGTTCACTAATGGGAACATACCCACACTGGGGGATTTAGAAACTGGGGGTTCCACGGAGAAGGGGATGCGCACAGTGGGCATGCAGGACAGAGGATGCACTACTGCAGACCTCGAATTGTAAGGATACAAGGTGGTGATTACTGACTTGAGCCCGTGGCCTCCAAACTAGAGCAGATGGAAACTGAGCTGGTGGGAGAGCCAAATAGGAGCAGGATCACCTGTGTCTTCTCTGATATTAGGCTGTAGTTTGTAGTTTGTGGATGTGATCTATGAAATGCCCAGAGTAAAAATGAAGAGAACAGTTGAAAATTCTCATCAACTTACATTTGAAGTACCTGGAACAAGCACCCCATGTCTGCAAAATAGAGAAGCTAGCAGAAAAACTCCTGTGGCCCTGTGGCACCATAGTCTCTATGCAGCACTACATCGATTGTTCAACCAGAGCCTAGAGGTTGAGTCTAGCACAAGACATTTTGGCCAGTTGGTTGGCTTAGCGGGGGAGATCACTCAATCCCCACTACAAAATTTGGGTACCCACAGAACTTGGAAAGCTTGAAACTTGATTCTCACTGGACCTTCAGTGTCCTAGCCTTTGGGGTCCGTCCTCCCTATCACCACTCACCAGTACCAATGTCCACTCTTTTGAACAGGTGCAAAGGCATTTGTCTCTGGCAATATCACCTAGTGATACTGGGTAAAATACCTGTGATTTTGCCTACCTCCTTATAGGGGGGGGTTTAATGCTATTTACCAGTATGAGAAGAGCAAACTCCCTATAAAAACTAAAAGGGAAGAACATATCACAGATGCTGGAGCTAAAACAAATTCACCAGAGAAGTCTCAATATGTATTTTGTGAAATATGTCTGATGAGGAGTTGAGGTAATAGTTACAACATGCTTGTAGAAATAAGAAAACCAATGTCCATAAACAGAAACACAATAATGATCAAGAAAATGTGGGGCTGGCTCACCAGGAATTCATATATTTTAAAAAATGTTCTACCTGAATTTAAAAATACTATGAAAGGCATCAAGAGTAGACAAATGAAAGTAATGGAGAAAATCAACAAGTTTGAAGGCACAATGGCAGAGAACACAGAAATAGAGCGGCAAAGAGGAAAATAATTTAATAAAATGAAAATTGTAAGAGTTCCGTAGGATAACCTGAAGAGAAATAATAGTTATATCATGGAGAAGGGCCTATGGAAAATATAGAACTAATTGCTAAAACTATCTCAACTGGAAAACAAACCAAAGACGGTGATCCAAGAACTCCCAAGAGTTCCATGCAAAATAATATCAGAACAACACGCTTCAAGTAAATAGAAAATCTGCATTTTCCTGTAATGGGACATATATACTGTTTAATAATAAAACATAATTAAAATGCGCAAGATTTTTACACTAAAAACTATTAAAAATTTTAAAATAACTTTTGACACAAAGTCACAAAATAAGCAATTTTCTTCTATTTTGTTAATTACAGTTGAAACACAGTGGAATCCCTTTGTGATAACAATTAAAAAGTCTGACTAGTTTAATAGGCCCTCAAAACTGCCTTTTTTAGCAAACCAAAACTTCCAGTCTCTTCACCCATTTATCACCCCTCTTCTCACCACAGGATAGAAGTCATCCCCCAAAATACTCTCCCATATTCACAAAACCTCTATCCAAACTCAACCAAGGCTGTTTCGATTTCCCTCATCAACTTCTTCAACTTTTCTGGAGCTACCTACTTCTTCTTTGCCTTGAGTAGCTTTTTGTCTAGAGAAAATGACTTAAACGTTCTGGGATTGTCATTCTTTTTCCTAAAAACCTAGATCAACTCAACAGAGGGCCTAGGAGTGCAGAAGAAAGAAATATAAAAACTCAGCATCAAGACCCAAGGGTCTCCTAGAGCCATGTTTTTCCCATAGAAGATTGAAATTTTGGGAAAACATGAAGAGACAACATAGGAGATAAATATCAGTAAGTCCTCAACTGTGTGTGTTATTCTTTCCAAGTGGGATCACTAATTAAGAGAGTTCCAACAGTTGGGTGAGGTTTCTGGAGAAGCTGGGGCTTGTGTTGGGCCCAGAAAGAAGGTGAGACCTACTTAAATGAGAAAGAGGAAGTATCCCTCATGCCACAAATGCCATTAACAATGTGCACAGTGGGGCAGCGGCATATCAAACTGGGCCCCACGTGGATGGCAGAGGGAGAGAGGAGATGGTTGAATGGGAAAGAGCAAGAAATCATTGAGATCTAGTGTACATAATTCTCTGTGGTCGCATGAGCTTAATGAGTAATCAGAAATATGTGACTGGTGGGGTTCCAGCCACATTCAGCCGCAGGCAGCTACTGCAGGGCTCCTTCTGCCGTAGGACCTCAGCCACCGCCTGGCTTCCGTGTCAGTCCTGCCCCTCCTGACTTTTTCTCCACCAAGTTAGGGAGGTGGAGGGAGCAGAGTAAGCAGCATAGCTGAGGCTGATCAGATAAGTGGAAAGCAGAGAGAAGAAGGAAAGAGACAAATAGGAAAAGGAAAACAGAGAAGCAGCCAGCCCCCCTCTTTTCCTCAACCTTTACCCAACAACTCAACCTGTTGTTGACAGGCATCTCCAGCATCATTCAAAAGTGTGTGTGGAGATGCACCCTCCATCCTGAAGCCTGCTTCCCCTCTGGTCTCCAGACTTGTCTCCACAATCACTCTGGATGGCCCTGGATGCCCCAGAGGAGTCCAATGCAGCTCAGCATGGCCAGAACCATCTTCCGCAATGCCAACCTTTGCCCTTGTGTGTCTCCTCGCCACCATCCAGTAGTTACCCATGGTAGTCCCCCCCTCTCTCAAGCCCGCTGTCTGAGTGACCGGCAGATCAGTTAGGGTAATACCAGCCCGCAGGCCTCTTGATTCCATGCACCTTTCCATTGCATTGTCGTCGCTCACCTTGGCTCCTTGTTACCTCTGTGAAAGTTAGCCTTCTCCTTTTCTCCTGTCTTTATCCTGATTCCTACCATGTTTACCACTCTTGATGCCACAGCTTGGGTGACTTTTAGTGCCACAGGTATTAACATATCTTTCCTTAAAAAAGCCCACTTGCATCCCTAAGTCTGCAGCGGAATGTCTGAATTCCTCCATGTGCCATATCAGGTCCTCTGAATTCTGACTCTAGCCACATTTCTGTCCTCATCTTCTGCTCCTTCTCTTTATTTGTCCCATTTAATAACTAACTTTCTGCTTCAGCCCTGCTCTTAGTCTTTAAGTGTGGCTCCTAAGGTGAAACTGTGAATTCCCTGTGTTCTCTTCCTATCAAGATATTCCAGACTCATTTCAAACATATCATGAACGCATGCTGGATACCCCCAGCTGGAATTTTCCAAGAACACAGTAAACCACAATGCATTTAGGTCAGGGAATGAAAAATTCAATCAATGAAGAAAGAGATTAATAAAAGATGGAATACTTACCTGCATTTGAGGTATTCTCTTGTATTCCAAGACATTTCTTCCTGTCGAGGCTGAACTTCCCCAGAGCCTGCCTGTTCTGATCAATCCACAGCACCTACTGAAGAATGAATGATGCACTAGTTACATCTAGGATTTGACTAGAGTTCTTTGCAGACATTCCACTCAGGGCATGTAAGAGCAGTTGCAGGCTGGGCTTCAGCACTGTGCTGAGTCTTCAGTTTGACGTTCCAGATATGAGGAAACATGGGTGCACTCAAAGGTACACAAAACCTGAGTGTCGTATTTAGAGGGGTGCTCAAAGATTATGCTCCTGGACCAAAATGCCTAAAGCACAAGGAAGTTGTAGGCAGGTGCTAGGGGACGGTGTGCTTTGTGAACGCTTCAGCTTCTACACCCTCCCACCTAATCGGATCTGCAGGCTGGAGGGTTTTGGGCCTCCTGTCTAAAGTTCCTGCATTTAAAGATCTGCTCCTTCATATCACACACTATGACTTAGCATAGACCCCAAGGGTGAATTATGTCATTACTGAATGAACCTTTAACTTGGGTGGCTGAGGACTGCAGAGAAATGAACAGAATAAAATTGTTCAAGTTGAGTCATGGCAAATATGAGCAGAGCACAGAGAAGGACTCTGTGAAGCACCCCGGGAATACATACTGAAGGCAGGTGGGCAGGAAGACCCTGGGAAGTGACGGCCAAAGGGACAGAAAGGGATCGGGAAAGGAATATAAGCGATTGCCATAGAGACCAAGGTCGCTCTGGTCTCTCATTGACAAGATCTCAACATGATCAAGACATGAACCTCTGGAACTTTATTCAAAAAAAAAAAAAAAAAAAATCTCAAATCTCCCTATGAAATACAACAATTAGCCTATAACTAAATGTGAAAGTTAATCTCCCTTTCAATCCCCACAAGGCCACCGTGGGCTGGGAAAGCAGACCTGTGCTATCTTCATTTTACAGATGGAGACCCCCAGGCTGAGGGAGGGCTAGCAACCTACTCAGTCAGACAGCTGATGAAGGGCTACCTAAGAGTTCAAGCCTACGGCACAGTGGGCCCGAACTGAATGTTCTTCCTATCACACCACCTTGCCTCTGAAAGTGTCTTTTCCAAACAATCAAATCCCTCATATCACTAGCCTGTTATAAAAAATGGTTACCAAGTCTGGGAACCTGACAGGCACACCCATAGACTTAATGGTCTCATTCTGGTCCACTCCCTGATCTCTCAACTGACAAGGTATCAAAGTATGGTTCATTCTCCTGAACTTTATGGGCTTCGGCACCCAGGTCAAGCAAATTGTCTCCTGGTCTATGCAGGCCAGCATACACCCTGTGTCACAGCTGAACTTCGGTGAGTATAAATGGCGCCAGGTGCTGGCCCTGCCCCTCCTGCAGCCATATTGAAGTATTCAAAATGATAATCTGGCACACGGCAGTACCTCAGATCAAGCAGGGCCATTGTTCACAGAGGGTGGCGCTTGCCAGAGCCAGCATTTCTCCTCTCAGCCTTCACTCATCCCCTGCACAATTTATTTCTGCTCAGTGCCCTTCATACACATCAGCACTGCTCACTTCACTCAGGGAGTCAATCACCAGTTGCCAGGAGAAGGGTAAGGCTCCTTGGGCGAGATTTACAGAGAGGCTTAGACTCAAGGTCTGGGATGGGGGAGCTTGAGAGCAGGAGAGAGGAGGAATAAGCTTAGGGTGAGAGAGAAGGCACTAGCCCCATTTATCAGTGGGGACAGGCAGGCACAGTGAAGCAAAGGGGTGAGGTAGGAAGAGAGAACAGAGTGGGGCCGGTGCTCCACTCACCACGGTACCAGAAGCTGTCCTCATTTGGCCTTCAGCTTTAGAGGTTATAACTCCAATCCTATTGCCCAGACAGGAACTACTCAAAATCAACTCCAGGGATTCAGAAATCAAAAATTCTTGCCTATCTCTTAATGAGAACAATTAAAAATAATAAATTTTGGGGTAACATAGAAGAGGACTCAATTAACAATATCCCCTTTTTCTACCTCAGTTCAGAAAAAAATGAGTGCGTATCTTGAGAATGAGGCAGTGAAGATCTATCAAAATAATACCGTCGTGACTGATAAAGCAGGGATGTGGCCTAATCACGTTAGGTCAGTCGCATGGTATCACTCAACCCTCGTGTTGATTACCCATCAGCCTCAGGTAGCTGTAGAACGAGGCGCACGCTTGTAAGATTCACCAAGAGGAGGCTGGCTGGAGTCGGAGGAGGCAAAAGGAAAGGCTGATTCATAAGCCTTCCCCAAAATCACCACGCAGAACAGTCAGGGTGCAGCTTCCACCCAGAAAAGTAGTACGGGAGGGAGTGTGCACCTAACACTCCTATGTCCTTTCTTTACAGATTCTAAAACACTGCCGTGTATTTGGAAGAGAAATCTTTACAACTTTCCACGTGTGTCAGATTATGATTTTCCTAACTACTGTAACAATGGAAAAAAGAGGGACAAAATGTTAGTTGATATGACTCTCATCATCTAGTCAGTATATGGGAGAGCTGGAATCTAAATCAGATTCCTGACAAATCTTGAAACCAGTGTTCAAAAATGCTAATATGCAGATCAGACAAGATGCTCTCACAGCCCCAGTTGTTAGGAACTGCAGGGAACGCATCAGGCAGACTGACTGAGTCCATACAGGCAGCTGGGTCCAGGGAACAGTGGGTCCTGTGTGAGCAGGAGGTCCTGGTACAGCCTTTAGAAAATGAAAGCAGGCCCTCCTTGGGGGCCAATGGGTTAGGATGCAGCATTGCAAGTTCACTGCAGCCACTTCAGCATAAGTTCGATTCCTGGCCCCGGAGGTGACCCGCATGGCACAGCAGACCTCTCCTGACCCGCCCACTGCTCCCCTCAGCAGTGGACTTTGTCAATCTGCCTGCTCTGCTCCCCACTCTGTCTCTGCTGAAGCTCTCACTGGCCCTACACCTCTGGCTTATTCTCCAGTTTTGCATGAATAAATAATAAATCTTAAAAAAAGAGAGAGAAGAGAAGAGAAGAGGGGAGGAGAAAGGAAAGGAAGGGAGAGAAGAGGAGGGGAGGGGAGGGGAGGAGAGGGGAGGGGAGAAAATGGAAGCACCTTCCTAACTTACCCAGAAATATTCCCTGGGCTGGGAGGGACTTTCCCTATCCCCCTGGCCATAACTGGGACTTCTTTGAAAGTAGGAGTTATTTAGCCCTCCTTCAGAGTTTCCCAGAGGACTTTTATTCCATGACTGGTACAAGGTCCACGCCAGGCGCATGGCCCTTGCTGAGTGGCTGAGCTCCCCTAAGCACTAAGGGTAGTCGTTCACCTCTTCCCTACTGTGTTGGAGCTACATGAGCTGGGATCACTGAAGATGGTGGCCATTCTGCCTCTAGGAATCAGTTTGTTTTCATCAGTCACCGACTTTCTCTTTCCTTTGGCCTCCTCCCTACCCCCAGCAGTGGGACACACCTGATTACACGATCCTGCATCTTGAACGGCAATCAGGGTTCCACCACATGTGGCTTTCATATCTTTGACTTTATCTTAATAAATAATCCAACATATTTAGCAGAAATCATTGCATCTTTGTTTAGGGATTAAGACTGGAGATATATTTAAACTGTACTGAGCACTGGTAATCCTGAGAAGGCTCAGCGCTCCTGACAGCATGGTGGGGCCCCAGTTAGCACATTGGCTCAGCTGCAGATGTTGTTAAAGCAGCCGTCTGTGCTCAGCGCACGCAGATAAGGGGAGATCAGGATACAAAGGCACATATGTCCACATACGTTGCCCTCGCAGTGTATGGACACAGCCTGCACATCCCAAATGTATGAAATCATGCATTAAGCTCGCAAACCTATATAAATTCGGATGAGCTCATGTGCATGCAGGGATATGTGAAACATGTCTGTTCATGCATATCTAAGCAGATGCCGATGTGTGTAATTTTGTGAGTAAATGTACAAAAATGTCTATGACCATCTCCCTATACTTTTGAGGTACGCAAACAGCTGCTCTCAGCCCTCTGGTTCAGAGAACACTGAGGTCATGAGTCCCTGGTCTCCCAATATACAGTGAGCAAGCAACTTTGGGGCTGTACTAGTTGCTTCTCACTGCATGTGAGTACACTGGTCTGTCTCCTGGGTGTCTCAGCAGTCTTCCTTGGCTGTCCTGTGATGCCAGGAATTACTTGGAAACCCTACTAAAGCCCGATCAATGCAGCGCTCCTTTGCCCCAGGAACTGGGACACCGCTAAGAGCATTAAAGCATCCCAACTACCTGCCCACAGTCTGCCATGAGGCAATGGCCTCAACCATTAGTGGCCTTGATGTTTCTTTCACTTACTCATTCATTCTCTCAACAGGTATTTTAACTCCCGCTGGTGTCCTGTGCAAAGACTTGTATGCAATGCAAGTATAAACAAGGCCTGCTTCTCTTTTAGGATCTTGTGGGAGGGTTGCAAATCCAGCGTACGAGAAATGGTTATGTAACAGTAATTACAGCACGGTAATGCTTAGGTTCCAAATGAGCATATTTGGGGGGATCCCTGAGACTACATTGTATATTCACTGGAAGGACTCACAAAGGGTTCAGTGTTCAATTGTACTCACGACTGATATTTATTACAACGCTGTAGCCACAACATACAACTGGGTATGTAAGAGGCTAAGACCCAAGGGCGTCTGCAAGAATGCATGTGCAGGCTTTTCCATGCTCTCTCCTTCCCAAGATTGAGCTCGCAGAGCTATTCCCTGGTGACGAAATGTAGAAACACTTGAGTGATGTCCCTACCCAGCGAAACCCATTAGAGACACAGTTCCCAGATTATTACTAGGGCAGGACAAGTAGTCACATGCTAAAAGCATAGTCAGAATAAACACAGTCTAGGCAGCGAGATTCACTTTGTCATTTAGAGAGAGTAATATACACGTGAGCAAAAGGACCTGTTTACCGGCCATCTTCTCAGATGCCAGTCCAGGGCCAACCTTGCAAACAAGCTTTGCTAAAGACAGCGGCATCCAGCCTATTTTGTCAGGTCTTTACTGCACAGACCAATAAAGAAAAGTGAGCAGTTCTAGGGAGAGAAGTATAAGGATAAACTAGGAAGCTTCATGGAGCAGGAGGCTCTCAGACAGGAACTCGAAAGCTGGCTGAAATCTGAATAGGTGGGGAGGACTGGAGTACAGAATATAACAGCTCAGTCCCAAAGGAGATCAGTCCCAAAGATAGCTGAAGAGGAGGGCATTGAGGGGAGAAGCTTCTCGACCTTATCAACAAGTACTAGTGGGGTGCCTGCCATGAGCTAGGAATGCTCCTAGGCAGTGGGACTCGAATCTCGTCCTCAGAGCTCTAAGATGAAGTTGGAGGCTGAGCAGGGACATGCAGGCAGGTGTAAGAAGGGAGGGCGGGCTAACCTGGAGCTGCTCCATTATTCCCTGGGTAAAGCCAGGGCGTGGTCTGAGGGGTCAGGGCACCAGGGTCTGCAATAATGCAGTCATGTGACCACAGCCGTCTGCGAAGAGGCAGAGCTTCAAGAGCAGGGGGCCAGGCACAAACCTGGTTCATTCTCACAGTTGCCGAGGGCCAGTCCTAAATGCACTTCTCTGGAACAGCAGAAACACAGGCTGGAATAGGACTTTGGAAGCCCATGTGTTTAATAGGAGAGAACCTGCCAGTGCTCCTTCTGAATGACTAGTCCAGCTGTCCGCTGGGACGGAGTTCCAACCTGCAGCAACTCAGAATGAGCTGTGATCTACCTTCACTCAGAATCTGCAGAAGCCAAGAGGATAATCTACATTTTGTGGCAAAACAGGCATTCTGCAGCTCTCAAGGGTCAGATGAGGGAAAAAGGGGAGGGAGAACGGGTCTAGGGTCTCTGTGTCCAGTTTCTTCCCAGGAGCAATAAACCGAGGTGGAAGAGACCTTTGCGCCTGGGTGGGCTGGTGTCCACCCCACTCAGACAGGAAGAAGCCCCACTCTGTTTGCAGGGATGCAACTCCCCAGCAGATGGTGAATCAGACCTCGATGTCTCTGTGTGTGCTTTGTACATTTTACTTGTTTGTAATGAATTTACAAATCCTTTAAGTACGGAAAACAGAGCCTTCCCACGAGCTGAACAGATGGAGGAGAAGGCTTTGGAAAGGCTTTTCAAAGTGGCCCTTTCTTTCCCTCTTTCCTTCCTCCTGCCTTAATCTCTCTCTCTCTGTCTATCTACAAATGTTTTATTAGCTGGGGGTGAAGGAGAAGCTGCCCTATCTTTCTTTCTCTGGCTACCTGGAAAGTACTGCACTGGCCTGCCCCAGCAGGAGCCCTTGATGAGAGAGCAGGAGCCCAAGTCTGCAAACCCAGGAGAGTGGTGCATTCCTGGCTCCAGGCCTTACCCCTCCCTCATCCACACCCTAGGCCTTGAACCACTCTGCAGTGGCTGCCCCTTGCTTTGGCCAGTAACTGTCAGCAGGTCTGAAGCCAAGTGGACCTGCCCACAGAAGCTTGTTCTTTTATTCCCTAAGAAAGACCTACCGGTAGAGCTTGCTGATTCCAGGAGTTTTCACCAGGCCCTCGGCCTTCTAGGAGCCTCATGTCCTTTCCTTGAGAGGACTGCCCCAGGTACGATGCATGACAAAGGATATTTTGTTAAATATCTAACTGACCTGAGGTGGACAATAGGTGATTAGTGAGGAGAAGGGGAGGAGGTGGGGTGGAGGCAGCGGAGGCCCCAGGAGGGCAGGTGAGACAAGGTAAAGGATGCATCTTGCAAAGAAAGAGACAGAACCAGTGGGAAACATTTCTCAGGGACTGATACTGAGAAACTGGGAGAAGGGAGTCAGACAGCTGCCTGCCAAGGGGACACAGGCTGACACGTGAGGACCGGAGGAGAGTGGAATCACCAACTCTGCACCTGGAGCGAGCGGCTGGGATCCAGCTTCTCTCCCATCAGCTGCAAGGAAAAACCACTAGGGGTGTAGCTTCGTCCTTAGTTCTTGACATTTTGATTGTGGCCAGCAAGGTCCTGGAAACAGGCAGGTCACTGCCAGGGAAATCTCAGTAAAAGTAGCCAAGAGACTTCTCTGGAAAAATTAGGTCTACCTCACATTGAGGAAATAGCATTGCCTAGGATGGGGGGTGAGGGGGTGGGGGGTGGGTGGATGGGGGAGGTGTCAGATCAAGCAACTCCAGCTTAAGCCTCCTCTGCCCCATCTGTGCAACCAGATAGATGAAGAAATCTAAATTCCTTTTCCAAAGCCAAGGATGCGGATTAGGCCCCAGGGAGAAACATAAAGGGGAAAACCCCCTTCGGATGCTTTCTCCATCCTGCTCCCCATTTTCCTTCCTTCTGGACAACCTCCTAGCTCCTGAGCCAGCTGGGTTTCTTGTTAGAACTCCAGCCTAATAAATGCCTCCATGGCCAGCAATTGATTTTCTGAAAGTATAACATACACGCAGGTGCCACATGCAGAAGCCCTCAATTGAATTCTTCTCTACCCAAAACCAGTCCTCGAAGCGTCTGTAAAACTACAATAGCACTAAACTCCCCGTAATGAGGTGATTGTGCTAAGTGAGCATCTGATTCCAGAAGTGGCTCAGCGGTGCAGGGCTGCAGCCCACAGGCTAATCAGGCAGCAGAAGAAGTGTGCTGCTGGCTTCCAGGGGAGCAGACAGCACCCGAGAGGCGGGGGTGGGGGGATGGGGTGCCGAGGTGGGGAGCATTGCACCAGTCTGGAGGTGCAAGGGCACTGGACAAGCTGTCGCCACCAGTGAGACACCCCTCATTCAGGCCCCTTCCCACTTCAGCCTCATCCCCACCCTCAGTAAAAGCGTCAAGAATACAAGCAACAAGAGAGAAAAGCATAAATAAAAGGGGGCACGGGAGTAGAGGGGCTGGAGACAGGAGAAGAAGGCAGGTGCCAGCAGGGGCAGAGAGGATTCCAAGTGGAGAAAGTGGTGGGGGAGCCAGTCTGAGACCCAATTCGACCGGAGAACTGACCTGGGCCCTGGGAGGCCACACCTGCCCCGTTGTCTTGTCAGGACAGGATATGGACTCAGCTTCGGGATGGACCTTAGCCATGGGGTTGGCCCAGCACA
>NW_004567119.1:22592430-22598733 GCF_000260355.1 Condylura cristata | reverse complement strand
AATGCCTCAGGTGACCTCAGTTCCAGTCTTCCAAGCTGAATATTGTCCCTGTTACCAGTGACTTATTCTCTCCTTTGTGTCTCTGGTAGCCCCATGTGTGTGCCTGCATATGAGGTGCTCAGGGGAGAGTGGACCCGGTGGTGAGATGTGGGGTTGAGGGGCTAACAAGCTCACAGGAAGGAAGCCCGTGCAGCAGGAATGCCCACACCAAGGGGCAGGCAGTTGCTGGGCCAAGGGCGGGGTGGTGTCCTGGTGCTCACTCCTGAGGGGCATGGCCCTTCATCTCTGTAGCAGGATAGAATCAGCACCTTGCCTAGATGGGGTCAAGGAGTGGGAAGGAGGTAATGTATAGCAAAGAATCTTGCACATCGATATGCACAATAAATATTAGCCTAAAACATAAAACAAGCTAATTAAAGCTAGAATAGGCAGATGAAATTGCTGATGTTGCTGAGTCTGCTTTGAGATCAGTACTAGGAGGTTGGGACTCAGACTTGGACTGATTTCCCTGGTAACAACCGGTCAGACTTCTAAGGAGTGAACCACTAGCCCCTGGGGACAATTTCCTTCCTGGTCAGTGGGAAGGAGGAGACTGTTCCTGAAGCAAACATGCTGAGCGATGACCAGGAACTGCTGAGGCCGGGGCAGGATTGGCCAGGCTTCCTAGTAGAAAGCCAGCAATAACAAGCCCTTGTTCCCGAGAGGCAAGTACCGCTGAAAAAAATCACAAACATTCCTTTGGACAAACAGTGCTTTGGACTAATACTGTTTGGCTGGGCACTTACCCAGAGGGATGGGAAACTTTGGTTATTTCATGGAGAAGCTATTTTAACAATATCTTTTCTCTCTATTGCACACTAATTCATTTACAGTTCATTCCTATTGCAAGTCTTAAACACTGAGAACATGCTTTGTCTTTACGTGGCAGACGGCAGAATCCTACTTAGATCAGGCAGGTTTGGGGGTTTAGGGATGCCCCTCTTTCTTTGCCCTGTAACACAAGGTTGGGGGGAGATACTGGGATGCCCCTCATTGTGTCCAGTAACACTATGGCCTGGTGTGATAGACCCTACTGTGAGTACTATTGGCCACCATTTGCCCAAATGTCCCTCAATCAGAGCATACCCAGTGCTCCAGACCCAAGTTGTTCAAGCTGTGGCTAGTTTAGTCTGCCTAGGGACAAGATGGCTTGGTGGGGAGTCTAAGAGTCAGCTGGTTCTCATGAATGAGCTTTGTCCTCAGGTGGAATGTGTTGCTACCTCTTTAGCCCAGGTGATACTGACCATTGTTGCTAGACCTCAAGGCTAAGCCTTTTTCAGGGAAGTTTCTAAAACTATTTGCTTCTCCTCACTGCCATTAGTATTGAGGGAAGGGTCATATTAATGCCTCATGTAAAAGGGAATACGTTTAAGAGTTAAGGGAAGTTGGTCAGGATACTAGGCCAAACAGATATCAAATTGGGGAAGCCACCCAGATAAGCCAGATGTATTTACCTAAAGGGGTACTGGTGCCAGTTTCAAAGTAAGGGGGCTCCCCCACACCAACAAGTAACTCTACGTATCAGTGTCCTACATTTCAACTCAATTCTGATACCTGGAGAGAGTGTCTGGTTCCACAGATTAAGAGTTCAGTCTTATAAGATATCCTCCTGTCTCAACCCCCTCCTCGCCCCTTAAAACACACACAAACACACCTCCCATGCCAATCTCAAGTTCAGGTTGTCACCTGTGTGTATAGGTCAACTCTAAATCAGAGGTCCCCATGACTCCCCCCTTGGTTTTCATTAATTTACTATAGTGGCTCACAGAACTCAAGGGAACCCTGTTTACCCTCTAGATTGCTATTTTATCATGCAAGGACATAAATTTGGGACAGAGCCATGAGCCAGGAATGTCACTCTCCCAGAACTGCCCCATGTTCCGCACCCAGGAAACCCAGAACCCCTTGCACCTGGGCATCTGCTCAGTCTTCGGTACATAGGCCAGACTGGTTAAATCACTGACCATGGGGGGACTGAGTCAACCTCCAGCACTGCTTTCCAGTTGGGAGGTCAGGAGGGTGGGACTAAAGAATTTCAACCCTCTAATCAAGAGTCTGGTTCCCCTGGCAACCAAGCCCATCAGAGTAGCTTTCCAAAGTCACCTCATTAACATCACAAAGGACACCTTTAAGACCCTCTGGGCTCAGGAAATTCTAAGGGCTTTAGGAACTCTGCCAGAACTGGGAAGAAAAACCACATCTATTTCTTAGAAACTACAATATCACATCACCCAAATAAGGACCCCTCATATTTAGCGGTTTCCTCCTGACCTTCCTGTGGAGGCCTCGTCGTGATGGAGGAGGCCCTTGCCCCAAGTAATCACAGAAGATCTGCCTCCCTATGAGCAACAATCAGGAGACACAAGCTTCCAGAGGACCCCTGGCTCAGGGTCTTTCTTCCTCTATCAGAAAGCCCATTTCTTTCTTTTTTTCTTTTTTAAAGATTTTATGTACTTAGCATACAGAAATGGGGTACAGACCAGAGGTGCAGGGGCAGTGAGAGGATTCACTAGAGACAGAGTGGGGAGCAGAACAGACAGATTGACAAAGTCAATCTGTCACCTCCGGGGCAGGGATCGAACTAGCACTGAAGCATCCATGGCTTGACTTAGCTTCCCAGTGCAGTGCTCCAAGCCGCTGCACCACAAGGTAGGGCCCAGAAGCCCATTTCACATGCAGAGTAGAGAAAAGGGGGGAGAATGATGCTTCCAACAGGCTGCGAGTCCCCCAAAGACAACACACTCTAAGGCCTGCTTCTCCCCTACCCTCCAAAGAGATAGCTTCTGCTCTTGCTCAGAGCACACCCAGTTCATATCCTCCTCTTGTGAGGTGCCAGTGAGTCACCCAGACAATAGATACTCCCTCCTAGCTTGCCGTAGTTCTCAGTCTTGGGGGCTCAGGGCCTTGACTGCCCACATAGTGAGCCCAGGTATCTAATCAGTATCCTTGAGATAGCGCCGCCTTCCAAGTTACATTTAGGTAATAAGTGTGTGTGTGTGTGTGTGTGTGTATGTGAAACATATGTGTTATACAAAATTGCAAAAGTATTTTGTGTTTATTTTACTAAGTATATACATATAAACATGTACATATACATGTATATATGCATACGCACGTACACACACACATGCATGAAAAATAGAATGGGCAGATAAACCTACTAAATATAAATGTATCTCAAAATAAGCCAGGGAAATATCCCTGGAGGAAAAGAAAAAGTCACTTATTGAGTAGTGAGGTATGGGATTCTCACTGTGGGAAGTTGGGGAGTACTTATGTCTCTTGCATCTGGATATTGATCTGTGACCCCACACTGTGAAGATTTACAGTGACCTCATTGGATGGTCCAATGGACACAATCCAACCTGAGAGGAGGAGAGGAGCTGAGAGGAGCTAAACACAGAGAGAGAGGTAGGCCAGCCAGGGGCAGGTTCCAGGAATGTGTTAGTCACTCTTCTCTCCAGCATGAGTAACGGCCTGAGAGCTGGGTCACCGGTAGCACTTCTGTAGCTTAACTGATTCCCACCGGATTTCAGTCCCTTTGCCAACCAATTGCTTGAAGACAGAAGACTAGATACAGAGACCTATTTCTGTTCTTTCTGAGATTTCTAAGGCTCTGGGGATCCTTTTCTGAGTCGCCTGTTCGTTTGTTCCTTGGGTCATTTTTTTTTTCTCCAAGCTTCCTGCATCTTCCCAGCTTCCATACATACTGAGTATTGCCTATGGTTGCATTACCATCTTGAAAGCTTTCTTCCAAAATTAAGCTACTAATTAGGAATTATTTATACCCCGAAACATATGTATGTGTTCTGCTGCTCAGCATGTTGTTTTCATGAGCACCCTGATGCTCTTTAAATGTCCCCATCACTCTAGCTTCCTACACTGATTTCGACAGGCACCCAGGCCCTGGAATCCTCTATCTGAATAGCTCTCATAATCAAATGCCAGAGCCCAGTTCTCTGGCTCCATCCATCTTGCCAATGATTGTTTATCTGGTCAGAGATGTGCTGGAAAAATTCATGATTAATGAGACTCTCTCCTTTCTTCCAGGGAGGGGAGCAGAGCTCTTCCTGGCCCAGGCTAAGCTTTTCTTGAACCACCTCACAAGCCTCAGGAAGCCAGAGACCCCAGGATGATGTTCCCCCTACACCCCCCCACACACAGACCTATATAGTCTCATCATAATAATTGAAGAGAATTTTAAAAAATCTACTCAGTGATGTTCATGAGCTAAGTGGTTGGCAGGCAGGTCATAAGTTCTGGTGCCTGTGGCATCACAACTCTTGTCAGGGTGGGACTTCTCATTTAAAAGAACATCTTTGATCAGCTATGAAACAAAGCCAAGTAGGTATGTCCAGAGCATGGAGAAAAGGGAAAGCCTGACAGAATACTGGAACAATTAAATCTATTGTTGTTTGCCTAATTTACAAATTGGAATCACCTGTTCAGGATGTGCCAGGGCTTCCTCCATCCCTTCCCCACAGCCTGATTAGGGATTCCAGGCAACTGACTAGCGCTCCCGGACACGCATAAAGTAAACTCCCTGTTCTGCAAGTAGATTCACACACACAACAGCTTCTCTAATAAAGTATGAGGTAAAGCCGCCTTGGCACATCTGTTCATCACACGTCTGCAGAAGACCCACAGAAAACAGGAGAGGCAGAGGCAAGTCAGCCACGAATGAACCGATATTTCTATGCATGGACTCACTATTTGAGATGTAGCCCCAGCCCTCAGAAACTAGGCAGGTTATAACCAGGTTTAAATGTAGAATGAATTATGAAATTGTGCAACGTGTTTCTCGAACAAACTTAATTGAGTTTCTACTCATGCCAAGCCTTAGGTCAGGCACTGAGGAAATCCAACATCAACATCTAAGGGGGAAGAGAAAGCCATGTAGAGCATTAATTAGCACACACTGAGATACATACCATAATGGGTTATTCACTATTTGCTACAGATATGTGGGAGTTCAAGATAATCTTAACCTAAGAGGGTAAAAAAGGATGAGTCATAAAAGAAGGCTCCCTAGTGAAATAGTATGGAAGAAGGAATTTGGGGAGCCATTTTGAAATCCGAGAGGAAAACCTGACTTGAGATAGACTAAGATATTACATCATCCCCTCTACTTAGCCACTCTATAGCTGTGTGTTGGGCTGGGGGCATTTTACCTTCATTCTTCTCAACCACCAAGCCCGCACCTGGAGTGGACTCATATCTGTCCCCACAAAGTCATTATCCAGCATCTCAGACTCTCCCCTGAGGCCCCTGGGAGCTTTAGAAACACAATTTTGCTTTATTCAGTGAGGATATATCAACCTGAGGATGGATGTCGAGCTTAACCTGAGGGTGACGCGTCTTCGGCATCCCACACACATACTGTACCCTTTGCCAGAGTGACTTAGTCAGGCAGCCACCCTGCAGATCTTCTGATTTCTAATTTTCATTTTTTTCCTAAATGAATGTTCTCCAAAAAAGATATGTTCTTTGCATATTTTCTTCAGGTCAGAGACACCTATCCCCTAGTGTAACATTTGACCTGCAACAGTTCAATTGCTACTTGTTGAAGTTATTTATTAGAATCATATGTTCACAACAGAAGGAGAAGGCTACATTTCCCTGAAAACTATCACCTTATGTCTTCAGCAAGTATTTCCCACACATACACAAGTTATAATATTTACATGTATGACTATACAGGCATTAGAACATTTACAATTAAGTTCAGATCACTATGCCAAAACACAAAATGTCTGGCCTCATCTTTCTCCTGGAACTCACAGGAAAATGCTACTTGAATTCAAACAACACTCTGCATTTTCCCTGCTGGAGTGAGAAGATGAATCTGCCAGGGAAGGAAGTGCCTCCCCACTCAGCAAATCCAAGCAAGATCCAGCTGTGTTTTCCAGAAGGTCCCAGCATATTCTGAGAACAAGAGAATTCTCTGACATTTCATATTTCTCCTCCTAGGAGAAGGAATGGGAGTTCTCTGATACAGATATATTTAGTCTTCTTGTATCCATCGGGCAACAATGAGAAGAGAAAACAAACCATTAGGATGATCTCTCTTAGTTGTGATACTGGGAGTGGTTGAAGGCTCAAACCAGGCCATAAAGGACTAAGACAGGCTGAGACTCTAGACTAGGAAAGAAGGAAGCAATGCTCAAGGAAGAGAGAATCTGGATGGAGGAAATTAGGTGAGATTCTTTTGTCCTGTACCCTGTCCATGGTGAGGATTTCCTAAACTGGCCAAACACTTCACAG
>NW_004567119.1:22589013-22591985 GCF_000260355.1 Condylura cristata | reverse complement strand
ATAATTTCAAAGAGCTCCTGCAGTGAAGAAAATAAAGCCAAGGAATATAACTGAATAATTTCTGTCTAATGTGAAAGTGACTTTTGTTTTCAATGCTATTTTAAACTGCTCCAGAGCACAGAAACAAAATATCACTTCCAAATTATTTCTATAAAGATAGAATAACATTAACAATACCATTTGACAAATAAGCACAAAAGAAACATGAGAGCAGCTTCATTTGATGTATACATCCTCAGTGAAATACAGTATAAAAGAATCAGGCAACAAGTTAAAAGAAATATTAACCATGATGGTATTTGCTTTAAGAATGCAAGGACAGTTTGACTCTGTTAATGTTATTGCCATATTATTAGATATTATTACATAAAGGACTATCTTCATAAATACCGAAAAGGCTTAATGTAAAATTCAATATGCTTTTATGACTTAAAGTTTTATATAGGTTTACTTACTCACTACGATAAAATCTTATCAATCTCAAGTCAAGTTTCATGCTTAATAGAAAAAACCTATTAGAATCATTTCTATTAATGTCAGGAATGGATGATATTTAATATTGCTACCATCACTTAATACGGTTTTAAGTATTTTAATGCATCATAAAAATAAGAGTATAAATATAAAAGAAAGAAAGAAATGTTTGTATATTGTATGATTGGATGGTTAGCTAAGAGTTCTAGAACATCAATTGAAAATCTGTTATAAAGAATAAAAGAATTCAATGAAATATCTGAGGGGAAACAAAAAACAAAACAAAAAACTATAACCTCCTTATAGAATTAGAAGTTAATGGAGGAAGAAATCTTATTTACCATAGCAGCCCACAAAGATATTGCCCCTACTTAACAATTTAGCAAAATAAAATCTGTATTAATAATATTAAAAAAAAAAAAAAACAACTTTGGGCCCTCCCTGGTGGTGCAGCAGATTAGAGCACAGCACTAAGAAGCTAAAGCCAATTCAGCAGGAGTTGGAGCCCCGTCCCAGAGGTGACCACATGGCGCTTCAGACCTCTCCTGACCCACCCGCTGCTCCCCTTAGCAAAGGACTTGGTCAGTTGGCCTGTTCTGCTCCCTCTCACCGCCCCTGAACCTCTGGCCTGTACCCCAGTTCTATACGCATAAATAAATAGTTAAAAAAATAAAAAACTTACACATTAGGTGAACCAAAGTGATAAAAAAAATACAAAATAGGAAGATTCAATCTCATGAAGACATTAGTTCTAGGTTAGTGCGTTAATAAAAGATCACTCCACAAAATACACCAAATTTTAGGCAAGCTAATGCTTACAAACAAGATAAAATTAATAATTTAACAAAAATTATATCAACTTTAAAAATAAAGAAATAAGAGGGCACTAACCTCTGTTAGATAGCACAATATATTACAGGGTAAGATAAATAAGGCCTGGTACAGAGTCAAAAATCTAAGCGTCTCAATCAGTCAGAGGGGAGAATCTAGAAATCTAAAACTATAATCAAATCATCTATGGAAAAAAGTCCATAAAATTTACTACTTAAAAATATTTACTATGTAAATATGCAGCATGTGATTTTTGGACATTAGTGGGAAAGAATAAATAAATTTTATTGATATGTAACCTTCCAACAACAACAAAATAAATAAAACAAGAAAGTTTACCTTCTATCCTGCAGATTAATCAACATCTTAAGTTTAAGACATGGGAGAACCATTGCACTGGATGAAAACATGAAATATTTAATAACTCTCAATTTCGAGTAGGTGTTGTTTGAGTACCGGCCCTCCCTGGTGGCTCAACGGGTTAAGATGCAGCACTGCAGGCGAGCTTCAGCTGCTTCAGTGCGAGTTCGATCCCTGGCCCCAGATGTGACCACATGGTACAGCAGACCTCTCCTGACCCACCGCTGCTCCCCTCAGCAGTGTGCTTCATCGAACTGACTGTTCTGCTCCCCACTCTGTCTCTGGTGAATCCTTTCACCATCCCTGCACATCTGGCTTGTACCCCAATTCTGTATGAATAAATAAATAAATCTTTAAAAAAAGTTTGGGTACAATTATATATTATCAAAATCAATTCGCTATATAAATTCCCATTTTTTCCCCTCAGTGACAAAAACACCATAAGAAAACCACAGAAAAATGACAAAAATAAGCTATTTACAATATTTACATATAAATACATAAAGAATTCATATAACTCTGCAAGTAAAAGATCAAAAACTCAATATAAAATGGACAAAGGTCATGAACATCCGTTCATAGAAAAAAATATGAATGGCTTCTAAACATTTAAAAATATGTTCAGTGTCACTCCTAAGAGGGCAATACAGTAGGATCCTAATAATATACACCCTTGTTTCATGTATTGTATCGCCAAAATTATATTTTCTATAGATCATTAGGAACCAGCTATTTTTACTCCTTGTAAGCCACTGTATAACTTGGCACAACATTTTGAAGGGCAAATTTATAATATCTATCAAAGTTACAAGGTACATCTCTTTTGAACCAATGATTTCATTACTAAGACCTTTCTGCAGATTAACTTGCGCTGGTAAAATCAATGTATATTTAGTGTTACCCATTACAGTATCTTTTGCAATAGGCAAAGGCTGGGGAGAAACCAAGACATCCATCAGAAGGGCTATAAATAAATGATGCTATATCCAGTCAATTGTCACTGGACAACCTTCCAGTCAACAAAGGACCGACCACGTGCACAGCAAGGTCCGACAGCTTGATTGTCCATAGCATCAAGCTGCGCCATCCAGTCTTGTGTGCTGACTCTGACGCTGGCACATGACAAAATTGCCTAACTCTGTGCACAGCTGCACTTATGTTGACTTACACAACCATGAAAAAGAATAAGGTAACTTTCTAGGTACTAATATGAAAAGAGGGCAAAAAAAAGCAAGGTAAATTTTGAGCCTTAAAAAAGAGAAGCACAGGGCCCTCCCTGGTGGCGCAGTGGGTTAAAGCACAGCACT
>NW_004567119.1:22544380-22588038 GCF_000260355.1 Condylura cristata | reverse complement strand
CTCCAGCCCATCCCCTCCTAAGCCCCAGTCAGCAATCCCAGGATTCCCGCACCACAGGCTTGACTCTCCATGAGAATTTGCTGAATTTGCTCTCTGTCCCAGACGCACCCCACTTTCAGCCTTTAGGACACAAAGAGGTTCGTGGGGAAGAAGCAGGGAAAGAATACATGACAGTTGGGTCTAAGCAACAGGACACGTGGCAGTTGGGTCAGAGATTGAAGACACCGGGCTTGGAGACTGACTTGTCAGTCAGGTTTGTGTGTGTGTGTGTGTGGCGGGGAGGGACATTTCTTTCCTAATCCTGTTCCTGCGCCCAAACAACAAAAATCCAGGCAGACCTTGACAACAGAGCCAGTTTAAAAAATAAAAAAAGTGATTTGTAACAGCAGTGCTATTTTGTGAGGTCATGATGCCCTAGAACGTTCTGGTTCACAGGTTACCACACAGGGATGCCAAGGGGTGAATGGGTATCCTTCAATCACAAGGGTCATGCCCTGTCCTCTTTACAAACTCTCCCCTTTCCTAGGTTGGGGTGCAATCATTCATTTTGGGGTGGATTTTTTTCCTGCCCCTCTTTTGATATCTTTGGTGCAGTGCTGCTGTTAACAAAAAATACAACATATTTGAGGCAAAGTGTGTGCCATTCCTCTTTCAGAAAAGAGGGCTTTGAAGAAAAGGCTAGTGATCAGAATAAAGAGAGGGAGCCCAGGAGGCAGGTGGGGGTGGGTCTGGAGAGGAGGGCAGGCTTTGATCTCTCCAACAGGCTTTTACCTTTTATGGTCTCTATTTCATTGTTGGGGTGAGGGGAGTCTTCTGCAAAGGTGTGAGTGAAGTGGTTGAGAAAGGGGGGTGAGGTTATAAGTCTTAAAATGACAGGGATGAGCTGGTCCTCTCCCACCATCCTCAGGAGAATACCCTCTATACCTGTCTCCCCAACAATCCTTCCCTAAAACACACACACACATACACATACACACTCATACATTCACACCCACTGATATGCCTGCACATCCATGTACACACTCACCCACACTCACAGGTACACCTATATATGGTCACCCATTCACACCCATGTACACTCACCCACATGCACAAGGGTTTTACAATCACACATGCTCATACATGCACACCCAGACACATCCACAAGATGCAGTCACACTAATGCACACTCATTCACACCTATGCAATGTTTCCTTGCACGCTCTCACCAGTGTGAGCCCTCGCCACCCCCGCCACCAGCACACGGGTCATTCCCGATGAGACCACATGTGGAAATGTGATCAACAGCTTCTTTGGGACTACTTTCCCTGGGCCATGGCACCCTCCACTGACCCCCACTCCAGGCCAGCCCACCCAGTGGGGGAGACAGAGGTCAAATAAAATAGGGGCAGGCAGAGACAGGCCTGGCACCTGTTTCTGGATTCTCTCTGAGGTGGAACAGGTTCAGCCTCACTGGCGAACCCACGACTGGTTGAAAATGTCACCGTCAAGGCATTGGCTAAATCAACCAACCTCACTGCACACCTTCACCAAGGAGGAGTCTTGAGCACCTGTGGCAGGAGATCAAGCGTAGGCAAGTCATTATCCTGCCTCTGGGATGTAGTTCTGTACTACAGCATAAGAGCGGGAGTCTGTTGTGATTTCCTGGAATGAAAACATGAGATGTGTGCAAAGTATAGGCTCTAAATAATCAAGAAATGGCAAAAACTGTCAATATTATCAATAGCACCTGAGTAGTGAACACTATTTTCTGATCACTACCTGCCTAGTTCTGTGCCAGAGATGAGAAGAAACAGCTGGGCTGGGTGGAAAAGGAGGAACAGCCATGGAAAGGGACAGGCCAGCCTCTGGGTAAGAAGCTCAATCTACCCCTGTCAGGGGCACAGGTGAGGCTCTGTGCAAGCTGGGCAAGGGTCAAGGTTAAATCCCAACTGTGAGGGTCAAGTAGGCTGGCACTGGCTTGCCAGGCAGGCGGGTGTCACTTCCAGGTGCCGTGCCTCAGGGGGAGGTCAGGCTCTCGACTGTGGGTTGGTTCCCTCTCACCCTGCCCCAGCGCTGAATCTTTCTTGCTGCAAACCAGAGCTCCATTTGCTTTCCTCTCTTGGCCGCTGGTTCCTCATCTACAAAATCTGTAAAATCCACCATTACAGCATTGGACATTTTCCTTCAGTGCTGAACTGCTGTCTTTCTGCTTCCTGACCAGATGCACAGAACACTCAAGACGCACTAAGTGGCCTCCTGCTCAGGAGACGGGGATTAGTGGGTGCCCAAGGGCAGTTTCTGTTTATCCTCCAGGCCTGGTGGCTGGCAGGGTCCAGAGGGCCTCCCTGGGGGCCACCCACGTGTGCTGTCGGGCAGCTCAGACTGAAAGTGCTGACTGCAGAGTCTCTCCCTGCTCATTCCTATGCATTGAACTTCAAACACCTGTGAGGAACTCAGACAGCAAGGTGGGGGGGCTGCGGGTGGGGTGGGATTTGGCCATTATATTCTCACTCACACCTTTTCCCCTTCATCTCCCTAAAGACAGGATTATAGGTTGCAACTATTAAATTTTTGTCTGGAAACAACAAACCAATTTTTTTTTCTTTGTGGAGTTTTATGCCTGGGTCCTCCCTTGTCTGTGCAGTGCAGGGCCTGGATGCCCTTCCTCTCTCCCAAGCAGTGTCTGGGTGAGGCTGTGTACTCAAGTAGCTGGCCAGGGGTGGCCCTGCAGCTCCCCGGGGCTCCTCTCAGGGCAGCAGGCAGGGAAAGGGGGAAGATGTGCCTGCTTGGTGCTTAGGGCACTCCCAGAGGATGACATCTGGCAATCCCTCCCACATCCCAGGAAGAGCGGAGCAATGGAAGTAAATGCGTGCCTGGCGAACTAATTTACTCATCTGCTTTGCACTCAGGGCTTCCCCCTTCTGGGCACTGTGTGAGGTCCAGGATGCAGGGATTGAAGGCACAGGATGTGGGAAGCAGAAGAACAAAAGGAACAAAATTGCATTGCAAGAGTTCCCCTGGTGAGAACACAACAAGGGTGTCAGACTCTGCTGGGAGAGTCAAGCAAAATTCAGCCCCTGGAAGTGATGTCCATGTGGGCTTTCGAAAGCGGTGGAGGAACTGTGAGAGACAGGGGGCTGCAGGGGACAACATAAACAGGATGAGTCTGGACAACACAAGGTACATTTCTCCAATCACCTGGCCAGCCATGTGGCTGAAAAGAATGATTTTTTAAAATTATAGGGGTGTGTGTGTGTGTGTGTATATACATACATACATATAATTTTAACAATCATTATGTATGTATAAACACATACATACATAACATAATTTTAACAATCATTATGTATGTATAAACACATATATTTTACATCATTCTTCATTTTGTACATTTTTTCATCTGGGTTGTAATCCCTATGGACTTCCCACCACCAACTTCACCCATATGCCATCACCATAGTCCCATGTGCTCTTCCTGCCCTAGTTTTGATCCTGTTCCTCTCTCCTCCCCCATTTAATGTCTCTGGTTTATAGCTGTTTGTTAATTTTTGTTTTTACTTTATTACAAAAATATTAATTCAAAGGACACCTGCACCCTTATATTTACTGCACTATTTATAATAGGGAAGATGTGGAATTAACCCAAATGCCCAAAATAGATGACTGGATCAAGAAGATGTGGTACAGACACAGTGGAATATTACTCAGCAAGCAAAAAGATAAATGCATGCCGTTTGCAGCAACATGGATGGAGCTGGAAGGGATCACGCTGAGTGAAAAACCAAGAAAGAAAAGGAAAAATACTGGGTGGTTTCACTCTTAGAAGGAACATAAGGGATCAAAAAAAAAATGAAAGAAATTATTTTAAGGGAAGAAGCAGGAGCTGAATGAGAGACGAGCCTCTTGTCCATCGAGGCTATGGGCTGTGGTGCAGAGCAGTGGGGGACCCAAGGATATTACGCCAGGCGTGAGATGTTCAGATTTTTGTTTAAAAAGGTTAATACCTGGTGCAGTGGGAGAGGAACAGTGGGACTGAAGAATAAAGGTAGAGGAAAATCAATGAGGGGGGTATTCTAGCAATGACCTGGGGGGGGGGGTGATGTAGCTGAGCTAAACTGCAAATAGGGAACAGATCAGAACCATGTTTAGAAGTTAGAACTGACAAGTTCTAACTTGAATCAGAGACTGATTCAATAATCAAATTTAAAGGAAAGAAGGAGGGAGCAGAAGGAAAGGAAAGAGGGGAAAATTCTAGATTACTTATTTTGGTGACTGGCTGGATGATAGTGGCATTTGCTGAATAAAAATATCCAGCAAGAGGAGCAGATTTCCAGGGGAAGTCGACAAACTTGCTTTTCAGAGAATTGAGTCAAAGTGCTCACAAGCCACACGGGGAGCCCGGAGAGCAGAGGTCGGGGGTGCACAGGCGAGAGGCGGGATGGGGCCAGGTTGAGGACAGCGGGTCAAGTGCAGTGGCCATGAAGGCCGCAGAGGGTCACGGTTGCCCCTGAAGCTCTCACAGATTGGAAGGAGCAGCCGGCAGAGATTCAACTCAGGAAAATGTCAACGATGAATTGGAACGTTGCCCCACACAGACCATGCAGACACCCCTGGGTCCAAAAAGGGAAGCTCACTCAGCTTTTGGGGCTGTCTCTGTGTTGACTACCTTTCTTGTGGAAGCTGTGAGAGACTTGACTCAGGGGTCCTTCCAGGCCCCAGCTACTGCAGCCTCATCTTTATCAGGGGGAGCTGTGAAGCTCAGGGCCATTCCAGGCCCCAGGCCGGCCATGAGAGATGGGATCACTCTCGCTGCTAGGGGAGTGCCCCTGTGCTGTGGTGAGCCCTTCCTCTCATCTGACAGCAGCAACCCCCTACAACTCAGACCTGCTCATTGCACCTCCATCTCCCTTCTGCCCCAACACCTCCACAATTCCTGCTCTAATACACCGCTTTGTCTCTGTGGGTTCTTAAGATGCCAGTTAACTTTTGTGCATCGTTAAATACTGGTCCTGTGGTCCTAGTCTGAGCCCCTGTCTAGTGGCTGGGGCCTCACCCCTGGAGTAACCCAGGGGGCGGCTGAGAGAACCAGTCTGCAGGTTGGCTCTCTGGGCTTGATTTCCTGCCACTGGTGCTCAAGGTTCCTCCTTGGGGTAGGTGCCCAGTGAGGTTGGTTGGCTTAGCTAGTGACTTGATGACAACTTTTTCAATGAGTCCTGGGCTCGCCAGTGAAGCTGAACCTAGAACAGGCTGAACCTGTTCCACCTCAGAAAGAATCTAGAAACAGGTGCCAGGTCTCTCTCTGCCAGCCCCTATTACATGTGACCTCTGTCTCCTCCAACCCCAGCCCTCAAAACCTGGCCATGGGGTCAGCTGTCTCCCTCTCATGCCCCTGGGCCTCTGCTGCTCTCCAGCTACTGCTACACAGTTCCCATAGTGCTTTCAGGGCCCACAGCAGCCACTTACTAACAGCCCGTTGATGCCAGTGATGGATTCAGTGGGCACTCAGTGCTCTTGCTGCCGGCTCTGTGGGAGGCAGAGTCACAACAGATGCCTTCCCTGCCCCAAGCTTTCTCCTTTCTTCATTTTTCCTCCTCCCATCTTCTCAAAACAATAAAAATCCTGTTCTCTCTTCTTCCTCTCTCTATCGAATATATGTGCAGAGTATTTACTGTATGGAGAGTACAGAGCGACTGGCCCAAGATCTGGCCCAAGAATGTGCCTTCTCAAGTGGGGTCCACAGCTGAGTCCTCGCCCTGGAGAAAGTTGCATTTCCATTGGGAGAAGGGGCTCCCGGTTCCCCTGACAGCCAGCAGGAGAGCAGAGCCATTTTTCTGAGTTCCTGCTTTCAGCCACCTCATGAAGGACCTCTCCAGGGAAGGAAAACAAACAAGCATTTATCAAGCGTTTCCCAGCACAGGGCCTGCAGAGGGGTGTGCCTCGGGGGTGAGCCTCCTTCCATCTTCATAACATAAATCCCTTCCTTCATAACACAGGGAGAATCAGACGCCCCCTTCTCAGACAAGGAGTGATGAGGAGAGACAGGGAGGCAGTCATGGGGCTTGGGGTGACCCTTACATGTTCAGTTCCTGAGGACAGAGCCGGCTGCCCAGGGGTTGAGGGACTCCCATCTGAGTGTGCAGCTGTGCTGAGTGACCCTGAGAACTTCCCTGTCTTCCCTGGATGATGAGAAGACGGAGAGTCACTTCAGCCAGAGGAGAGACCGCAGTGCCCACCCGGAGGCAGCTGGCTGTACCTCCCTGCTACCCTCTCCCTCCTCACGGTGTGCAAGGATGCTCTGAGCTGAAGCAGGGCCCCAGGCCACGGGCCACCACACCAAGGGTCACGTGAGGGGGATGCCTGCAGGCTTCCCTGGGAGGTGTGCTTGAGCCACATGCTCAAGGTAGGGAGTTTGGGGGTCACTCGAGGAAAGGATCCACTAGGCTGGGCTTGGGAGGAGAGGACAAGTCAAATCACAGAGAGCGAGGAGAGGATTTCTGCAGGGGTCAGCTCCCTTTGCTCTGGGCGTGCGGATGTTCTGAGCATCTTTCCGGGGGCACATTTGTCCTCCCCCTCTAGGATCTCACAAGCACCTGTGTTTGGAAAGCCACACATTCCATTGTTGTTTTTTAATCTCGAGAGGAGGCAGGAGTACCCATCACAGTGGTTTTCATGGAATTTTCCACAGGCGGGTATGACATATGCTTTATGTACCCCACTCTCCGGCTCAGCAGCCTGAGGCAAGCGACTCTCCCGTGCCTCGACTTATAGAGATGCAACAGAGGGCTGTGGTGGGAGTGACAGAATGTTTTTATGTTATCAGATGTTACTATTATAATGCAGTGTAACATATAATGTAATATGATATGTAACATATTATAGATTATATACTATTTATAGATTACATTATATAGATGACATAATAACCTAGCACTGTGAATTCTGGGGATCCACCCGGCATTTCACAAGGTGAATCTGCCTGGCTTCAAAGTTGGCTCCTTCCCCATCACCTGGGTGCCCACTGCTCCCACCACTCAAGGGAAAGGTGGCTCAGGACTGCCAGGACCTGGAGTGTTCAGACGGCTTCCCGCAAGACCCCCACCGATCAGACTGCCATTCAGCCAGAGGCCACTGGAATCTTGCTTCTGTCGCTCAGGCCAGTGTCTGCTCTGATTGGTTGTCATCTATGCTGTACCAGTTATTAAATACTGTCACTGTGTTCCCAGCCCACCACCCTGCACCACCAAGTTCTCCCCAGCAGATTCAGACATCGAGTAAGTCCTATTGTATATGCGATGGAGCCTGACCCTTGCAATAGGAAGAAGGAAGCCTGAGTGCTGCTCTCAGCAAGCCCAGTGCGGTCCAGCAGGTAGATACACGAGGTGGCTGGAAGCAGGTGGCCTGGAAGTCCTTACTGAGAGAGTTTGCGTGCCATGCTGAGCTGCCCCCAGGCCTCGGGCTGAGACGCAGGGTCCCTAGCTCATGTGCATTCCTTGAAACAAATTGAGAAGCAGAGAATTTTTATTCGAGATTCTACAGTATACTAGGTGCTTTTATATATTTCATCTCATTTAACCAGCACAGAGTGCATTTCAAATAAAGTGGAAGAATGAGCAGATCAGTAAAATTCCGAGGCATGGGGTTTTGCAGTCCAGGGGCACACAGCAGGAAAGCTCAGACCCTCACACACTCTAGAATCACTGGCTGGTCACATATGAAGAGGATGCTTCCTCCTAATCTTACCACCAGGAAACAGCTGGGGTAAACAGGAAGTCGGGGTGTATTTCTAGTCCTGTTCCCTCTGGGGAAATAGGACAGGGGTTCTTTGTGCAGAAGGTGCAGAGAGCAAGACTCAGAAGTGAAGGGACCATCCAGGCCGGGTGCTGAAACCCGCAGCCTGGCCTCTACCCTTGAGGCTCCAGATCTGCCTGTTGGTGTGGATTGTGTCTGCCTCGAGCTTTCGCCCATGCCAAACCCAGGTCCTGCCTCTTCACTCAGCTGCAGCGCTTGTCCCCAGCCCCACGTCAGGGGATGACACGCCAATACGGCAGTGTTGTGTGATTAATCACCCAAATGAGCAGGAGCGATAGTAAGTGCTCCGGGCTTTTAAATCCAGCCGGGGAGTCCGGGCACACACAGGACAGGAAGGCACTGCGTCGCTCAGAGAGGGGATCAGGGAAGGCACCAGGCTGACTGTGTGGGGTGCAAGGTCGCAGCGGGGCCCTCTGTCAACAGGTCTGACAAGGGCCCACTGGCGCTGCCCACACAGGGTTCTCCAGGGGAGCCTGCAAGAAGGGGACATCACTTCTGGGTTGCTGGCAGAGGAGGAACGCTGGGGGAGAAAGGCCACAGCAGACTCGAGCAAAGGGGTTGTCTGCTTCCCTCCCCCTGGGCAGGGTAGAAGTGTTGAAGTGCCTTGGAGGAGCCCAGAGGACCAAACTGGTAATGGAGTTTGACTAGATCTGTGGGTGCCCTGGGGGTCAAGTGCTCGGAGTCAGGACTCTTGAGAATGGGGTGGTTCATCAAAGGGCCCAGAAACTCAGGGTGAGTCTACAGCACCTGGTGACACTGGGGTAAGCCATGGACTTGCCAGGGGGAGAGAATGGAGAGCGAAGGTGAGGACATTCGGCAAATAGCCAAGGTAGGAAAGCTTTCCCTGCGCAGAGCTGCCCTAGACACCACGGCCTGGGGCCACCTGTGATAGCCAAGACCCCCCCCAGGAACAGGAAGTCACGCCCTGGTCCGGAGAGTGGGGCCTGCACGGAGGCGAAATGCTGCAAGCCAGGCTGGGCCAGGCAAAGGCTGCCAGCCCCCCAACGACCAGGGCAGGGGCACCCCAGAGCCTGGGACTGGTGGGTCCAGTGAGCGCAGGCTCAGCCCACCCACCGTGTGGGGAATCCACCTGCTGCATCACCACCCCCCATCCGCCACCTGTCTCCCGGCCCACGCCTCCTCTTTCCCTTCAGCACGTGGGTTCCCTTGGACGTGCAGAGACACCCCATGCCTTGTTTTCCACCGTGACTGCTCACCCAGGCAGAGCCTCCTGTCTTGCTCTTTAAGAAAAGGAAGGTGAGCTCCAGCTTTGCTCCGCATTCCTGCCTCTCCGATCCTTGCAATTTCGTAGGTGAGAAATTATCTCTGAGCTCTATGTAAACAGACTTGTGATTAAACTAGAGAAGTTAGGAGATGAACACCAATACAAAGATTTTCATATTTTTATTATAAATAGCCCAAATATTTGGTCCCATTTCCAGTTTAAATGGGTAAACCATAATATTGATGGTTTGCAACAGATACAAGATGAATTGAGCTTCTCTACCAGCTAGCTGAACCACTTTTAATGGGGAATATATCGAAGCTATAAATTCCTGCAGACAGGATTGCTATGCAATAGCATAATATATCTTCCATTCAATCTTTTATACATTATGTTTTGTCCTGCATTCCAGTGGATATATTTATGGATCCAGAGCTTTCTGTGAAGAAGTGCCAAGTGCCACCACTCTCCCTTCTGACTTCCATGGCCTCTGGTGATAGTGGCCACCTGCTTCTGTTGGCTACACTAGAGCGGAGTGTGGCCCCTCCATCCTCCAGAGTTTCCTCTGGGGCTGAGGCTCAAAGGCCCCAAGGCTTCTTGGGATCCGATTATCCACTGGATGCAACAGTACTAGAGAAAATGAGTGGATGAGTCTTCGAAACGGAGAGCTCACCCACTGCTTTCCCTTGGCCACGGGTGACTGGCCTTAGGGGTGCAAGATGGTATTGGGGTACCAAGTACCTCTGCTGCTCTAATGTCCTTTGGTTTTTCCCACCAGACAGCAGCTCCTACAAATCAAGTCTCTTAGTCACCACCCCTCAGCCCCCTTGCCAAGCCTATGACCTGGATGAGGCCAAGATGTAGTCCTACCTTTGGGAAAGAACAGTCCAGCTTGGGCCGTGTCCCTAAGATAATAGCCTGTGCTGGCCTTCCCATGTGCCACTTCCTGCAAACCTCAGTCTTCTGTCATGGAGGAAACAGCACTGGCAGTGATGACCTTTCTTTCTTTCTTTTTAAAGATTTATTCATTTATGCATACAAGAACTGGGGTACAGGACAGAGGTACAGGGAGTGAGATTCCCCAGAGACAAAGTGGGGAACAGAACAGGCAGATCTACTGAGCAGCGGGTGGGACAGGAGAGGTCTGCTGAGCCATGTGGGTCAGCTTCCTGACCAGGGATTGAACTTGTACTGCAGTGGCTGCGAATAGCTTCACAGTGCTGTACTTAATCCCCTGTGCCACAAGGGAGGGCCCTGGCCTTTCTTTTTAGATAATTCATTTACTTGTTGGTTTATATTGTCACATTTTTAGTAACAACACTGCATGACAACTGGCTTGCAGGATTTATGAAAATTTAACAATCCACTTTCAGCAGCTGGTGAGAAAAGTCAGCTCTGATCTTCCCGAGCCCTGCAGTTGGGGTTCAGAAGGGAGGTCTCACACACACGCAATGCCTGGAGAAGGTTCACCTGTATCAGATTTGCTGTCCACACTCATAATCAGACAGGAGTGTGGTCCCTCCATCCTCCAGAGATAAGAACAAGAGTGAGAGGAGGGACGAGGAACTAGTGCTGAGAGGGGTGTGGGCCCCTTCAGGCATGGGGCTCCCTCCCCACTGCCTCAGCCCATCATCAGGGAGCGCTGTTTCTCAGTTTGCAGTGACCATGCTGGGAATTCTCCAGAAGTCATATATGCAAAGCCGGGGACCAGAGACCAAATCTAGAGAGCAGTGATTTTGGTGTTATTCCAAGTTCCCGTCTCCCTACATTAAACACCCAGGGAGCAGGGAGCAGATGAGCACACCCAGCTCTACCTCCACCAGGATAGACCTTGAATGGTCAAAGATGGTGACAGGACACATGAATGGCGCCTTCTCCTTGGGTGAAGTGTGCCTAATGTCAATACCGACCCAACAGTATTGTTGTGAGGATTAATTGAGATAATCCATGTAAAGTGATTAGCCCAAGGAGTGTCTGCTGTTGCTGCTGTTGTTCTTGTTAGGCTTGGGGAAACCTAATCTAATGGTGTAGGTGTCTGACAACTGTGTAGAAGAAGTGATTAAGTATCTGACAAGCACTTATCCTCTTGCTATTGCGAAACTAAGAGGTCCCCCTCTTCTTCCCCAGATTTCCATTTTCTGCTCACTGTATTCAGTGGTAGAAGTAAAAGTTCCTATGAGCTTCCAACACAGCCTTCATAAGAGGCGTTCCCAGGTTGATAGTCTACCCCATCCAAGCAGCGGACCAATTCCAGAATCTTCCAGTTCACCATAAAATGAGATGATCACTGTATGCTATTGCTCAGACTCCTCCAGAGATAAGCAGGAAGAGCCCAGGACCCGGAGTCTGAAGCCCTGGGTGTGGCTGGCCAGGGGAGCCCAAGAAAACACCTCATTCGTCTCAGCACCCTCTACTATCAGGTGGAAAAACAAATCCTAATTCAGAGAGACGCTGTGAGGAGCAATTTAAAATTCTTTGTAAACTGAACCACGCTTTCCCTGGGCTAATGGTTTTGCTGTCGGTGTTGAAATTCACACCGTTTGTAGCATTTCACATTCATTATCTCATTTGAAGTTTATAGCCCTAAAGTAGGCATAGAAAATGGTGATTTTGAAGTGGCTGAGTGGAACTGGACTGAGCACTCCAGGATGAAGCAGGAAATACTTGGGAAAAATAGAGTGAAGCCAAATTAAGTCCGGGCTTCATGGAGCCGGTAAAGTGATTTCAGCATCTTGGAGGAGAATGACAACTGCTGAATCTTGTTCAGTTGACTCACTCCTCTATCTCCCTCCTCTCGAGTAGAAAATACCAATTCTTGGAGTTTACCTTTCTGCCTTTCTCTTTCTCCTATGCAGATGTAATGGAATATTGGAAGGTGCCTCTAAATTAACGACCTGAGCCCCAAGCTGGCAAGAAAAAGATACCAAAAACAGCCTATTTTAAGAGCAGCCGGGGATTGGAACCGACCCCTGCCCAGACACAGTGGCTCAGAATTACCATTGAGTGAGGTGTGGGAGCCTTTTCTTCCCTTCCAGGGATGGGCTAGGGGTCAGGAGATTGCTGATAGCGTCTGCTGTGACCACAGGGCATGAACAGTCAAGACAGCAGAGACTTTGGGGGTTGCCTGCTCACAGTCACAGCCCGGTTCTGCCACTGCAGGAGCTTTGTAACCTCCCTTGGCCTTATTTTCTTGTCTTGTAAAACTGAGATCATAGTACATGCCTCTTACAGTTATTGTGAGGATTACATGCTGTTATGCACTAGGCATTGTGTCTTCAGAATTCAAATGCTGAAGCCCCAGCCCCCAACGTGACGGAATGTGGAGATGTGTCCTTGAGGACATCGTTAGATTCATGCCCACTCCCCCAAGATAGGATCCCTAGAAGAAGAAGATACAGTATTCCCTCTCTTCCCTCCCCACATTCCTTCAGTTTTCCACTGGAACTATCTTATACTTCATCTTGGAATGTTATTTCTATTTTACTTGGATCATTTGTTGTTCTTTCTTAACCCATACAAGTAAGACAATCTATTCATCCTCTCCCGTTAAACGTTTGACTCTTTATTAGAGAAAGTTTTCCTTTTTTTCTTCATCTTAGATAATGTTATGCCAAAAATTGGATACATTTAATGGTACATGTTGATGAGTTTGTACATAAACATAAATCTATGATAATATCAACACACCAAGGCACTATTACCTGCAGCCCATTGCCTTCAGAAACTCCCTTGTGTTCTTCTGTGGGTTATTTTTTTTTATAAGGACAATTAACATGAGATCTGATGTCTTAAGTATGTCGTAGCATACCATGCAGGTACAATGTTATATAGCAGATTTCTAGAATTTATTCATCTTGCATAATAGAAACTTTATACTCACTGAAAAATATTTCCCCACTTAACTCTACCTGCTTCCACAACTAGCAGCCATCATTCTGTTCTCTGCTTCTGTGAATGTGACTATTTTAAATACATCCTATCAACAGCTTCATGCAGTACTTGTTCTTCTAACTTTGGCTTGTTTCACTTAGCACAACGTTCTTCCATGTTGTCACAAATGGTGAGATTTCTCTCTCTTTGAAGACTGAATAATTTTGTCCATTCTTCTGCTTATGGACATAAGAGTCTTACCTGAATCTATGGTAAGAATGCTTAAATAAATGTGGGGGTGCAGAACGAGTGCATGTTCCAGCAATTCTGAGCAGGTAGCCAAAGGAAATAAAGTCAGAATCTTGAAAATCTATCTGTACCTCCATGTTAATTCTTATCCTAATAGCGGTTTTCATTTCAGCAGCCACCCATCCTTCTCTTTCATTTTTCTTTTCTTCTTGTACAGAATTCCCTCTGATCAGTTCTTAAATCTAAACATATTCATCATCTATAGAAATAAACATCATTCTACTTCATGAGGATTTATAGTGTGGCCACTATCGAGTGTTCATATGTAGAAATAAAAAGAATTTAATATCAGGTTTTAAAATTCCAAAGGTATAAAATGTGAAAGTGAGCATTCCAGTTTTCAGTTTCTCTTCCCCAAAACCAACTACAGTTATCTATTTTATGTGTCTCTTCCTAGAGATATCCTATGCATTCATAAGCAGGTAGAGATAGATGATAGATAGATATAAAGAAATGGTAGATGAATGACAGCTGAAAGAAACTATGCATGATAGCTAAATTAGAAGTCTTCACTTTTCTCACGTAGCTGGTTGTATGCTATACCCACTATGTTATAATAATACTTCGTGGAAATATTTCCCTAAGTAATTGGGAGCTTCCACAACCAGCTGAACAGTTACAGACGATTCCACTGCGTGGTTATCACAATTTACACAGATCCCTATTGACAAGCATTTGCATTATCCACAATAAAGCTTTTCCATTTATACAATGCATTAAATAATCATATCAGTGTGCAAGTACAACCACAATATAAATTTCTAGAGTTGGAATCAAGGCACATACACCTGTAATTTTGGCAAAGTGTGTGAATTATAATCCCATCAGTAATAATTATTAATTCCTCTTACTCCAAACCTGCTCAGTGCACTGTGCCCTCCAACTCTGTGCCTCTGTTATGATACATATCTTATCACAACTTTAGTTTCTCTCCTGATGTGTAAGATTCGACATATTTCCCTACTCAAGGATTATTCGCATTTCGTCTTATGTGAACTTTTCATATCCTTCTCTAGAGTTTGACTTAGAATACTAGGCTTTTTTTCTTAATGATGTTTGGGCACACATATTTTAAATATGCTACAAATATTTCCTTCTCTATAATTTCCTTTTTATTATATGTTTAGAAAATAAATGTTGTTATATCTGTATAATTTTTCAGACTTCTTTTTTAAGGCTACAGAGTTTCATGTCAATCTCTAAAAGACTTTTCCCACCCTGAGGCTATTACAACAATAGAAAATTCTTATAAATACTTCTGGTATCTTGGTACATCTTTGGTTCACAGGAGTTTATTCTGGAGTGAGGGGTGATTTTGAAAGCAGACTATAGGTTTCCGGATAACTATATAGGTTTTCCACATTACTTATTGAATAACTTATTTCGTGTTATTTTATTTCAAATGCACACATAGCAAAAAGAGAAGCGATAATTCTCCCTGTTTAAAGCATGAATGCAGGAACCTGGATGTAGGGGTTTAAAGGTCAGGGTAGAATATATAGTAAATTCTCAGTTTGTCAGTTATCATTTTAACTATTGGTTTTGCTCATTCTTCCCCTCCCTGCATTTGGGACTACCATTGAATCTTCTACTGTAGTCCATTGATCCTTCTAGTCATTTGCTAATACTGTACTCTTCAAATTATTGTAGCTTTGCAATGTGTTTAAGTTTGTATGCTGTCATTTACTCTTAAAATTAGTATCTTCCTTCTCTTGTATACTCTACCCAATTATTTGTATATATGGGGCCTTCTCATAACTGAATATTGTTTTATATAAATCTCATTACCAAATTGTCTTATAGTTCTTATAGTTTATAACTATTTACATTGATTCATTTTGCTTTTCTACTTACACAATTTGTAAATACTAATATTAATAATTTTACTTCCTCCTTTGCAATTTTTATGACACTTCATGGGCAAGTATAACCAGTAGTGAAATTTCTTAACTTATTAACTTTAATGTGATTGTTTTAAAGTCTTAACAATATGCATAATCCTTACTATGGTATAGAGAATACATATATTTTATCAAATTTAGAAAATATATGTTCATTTTAATATGTCAACACTTCTATCTTGAATGTAGATTTAATTTCAAATGCCTTTTGATAGTATTATTTTATCCTTATTTTTCAAAATACTGTTATGTACATAAATACTATGTTAGTCCATTCAATTACTGGATATTGAGTGACTGATATATTTAAAGAACTCTTTTAAGCAGTAGGAGGGAAAAAGTAAAAGTTTAAAATTGGACCTTGCCTACAAAGAGGTCAACTGGACTGGGAACTTTGTCAATGAACAAACAGAACAAAGAGTTGTGAAACAGGATGTCACCTACTATGTCAATGCTATTATAGAAGCAGTTTGCTTAATTGTGCATTGCCCTTGTATTCCTATGTAGAATAAGTTTCTTAGATTAAAATGGAACTGTTTGAATTTTGCTAATGCACTATTAAGAAACAAGAAAGGGAACTTTAGCAGACATTTATATATATATATATATATATTTGTGCTCCCTTTTAAGGGAACTGATTACACAGATTTGTCATGGTATTGTATTATAAATGGTAAAAAATAAAAATTAGAGAGTGGCTGACTAGTTATTTTCTAGAACAGTTTCTATAAAAACAGAGTAATTTTCTGGGAAATGGCTAGTCAAGGCAAAATGATTTAGCTTCCCTGGACTGTCTATGGCGATCACATTCACCATCACCTCTGAAATACATTATCAATATGCTCAGGGCCTTGCCTCTTATTCTCTTTTGGCTCAACCATTTCCCGCCCAGCAGAGAGAAATGTACATCTATATAGAAAGAAGCCTCTCTTGATTTTCCCTTGCTAGTCCCTCCCACCTCTGTGATCTCAGTGGGCTTTCTCTCTGTCTCTCTTTCTTGTACTTTCTCACTCCATGTATCACAGTATACTAACACATTTATTCATACGTCTGTGGTAGATTGCACCTCCTTGTATCCACCCTTTGTGACTTTGGACTTGGCCATGGACTTGCTTTGACAACCATGTCGATCACGTATACTACTCAAGCAGACTTTACAAGCTTATGCACAGAGTCTGCAGTGTCTCCAGGCACAGAGTCCAGTCTCCTGAGTAATGCAGACTCTGGCAGGGCTCAGAGATAAGCCACTGGCTGGGTCCTATACCAGCCTGACATGTGACTAAGGCCACCCTAGGACCCCTAGTCTAGCCACACGGCCTGCTAACCACAGAAATAATCAGCCAAAGCAGACTCGTAGTTCCACCTAGCTGACCCACAGAATTATGAGAAATAACAAATTTTTGTTGTCTTAAGTCACAAAGTTTTGGGGCTGGGTGTTTATGCAGCAAAAGCTAACTGCCCTTATTGCTTAATTAGGAGTACTTTGAAGGTCAAGAGGATAACTTAATTGCCAAAGGTAGGGGCCAACACAGTTCTGTGTACATTGTGTCCATTTGATCAGCATTTCTCAAATGTAAACCCCAACTCTCAGAAGGAAGCATTCTGCCCTCTCCTCCTGCCATGCCAGCTCCCTGCTCCAAGCAGTCCATGCTTTTCCCTCAGATAGCACAGACTACATTTTGCTCCAATGCCTTCCCACTGGGCTGGAAATGGAGAAGACAAGGGCTGCCTCTGCCCTCACTCACTGCTGTGCTCTTCAGCACAACACACAGTAAAGAAATAGGCCCTTGGCAAATAATTGTTGAATCAACAGACCAACACGGCCTGGCACTCGGTGTCATCCAGTCATGTAGTAAGGCGGTGTTCTTCAGCGCTCTATCTCACCCAGCCTCCTGGCCACTGTGTCTCCTCGTGGCATTACCGGTAGGTAAGTTTCCCCCAAAAGGGAAATGTTAAGGCTATTACTGAGAAGTGGGTGGTGAAGGCCCTGGAGGACAGCCTTGGAAGTCAAACACAACCTTCTACTGAACCTATGCGGGCACCAGCTTGCACAACGCACAGTGCCCTCTGATGGACAATATGCTAGAAAAGTGCCCCAGTAAAGGAAGAAGCAGAGCCTAAGAGCAAAAGTCATAGGCCCTGCTCTATTTCAAGTAACGTAACTTTTCTGAGCTACAGGGTCTTGCTTTGCCAACCTAACCTACTCAAAACAAAAAGGCATAATAAATAATAAAAAATTGCCACAGAGACGACCTTCCACTCACACACAGGCTGTGTTCCATACACTTGTGTTTCATTGTTTGGAAGTGAGTATTAGATTTTCCCATAGAAACCATTTTGAAAATGATGCTTAGATTCCTTAACTGCCACTCAAAACCCCATTCAAACCATAAAGTAACTGAAATAACATATATTTGCAAAGAAAAAACAGCAGAAACAATGCTGTTGCAATACTGGTAATTAAAACAGAAAAAAAAAATACTGTGGAATAAGGAGCAGAGTCTCTGATTCATCCTGAATGTCAGTGCTGGAAGGAAGTGGATTCAATTAGAAGAGGAGGAGGTGGAGAGGCTTGTGGCGCTCTACCTGACGTCTTTCAAGTGTCCTGGTATGTTCCCCCAACATGCTGCTTCCTAGGTGCATGCCTTCTGCTATGATTTGGCCCATATTTTGAGATACAAGAGAAATGAGGAAAAGAAAAGGAGGTTATCTGGCCAGTATTCTCTCTGGAAGAGAAGAAAGATGTCAGGACGAGATTGCTAACATTGGAAGCTGCAAAGCAACATTTCAGACATGGACCCCCACGGGCAATTCTTCCATGTTCTCCCTCATTCTTTCTCGACAACAATCTGCAAAATGGTCTGTCCAGTTTCAAAGGGGAAAACATGAAGTCTGGATGAGAAGGTGATTTTGCCAACTGGTTCCATGAGGAAGCCAGATTGGGTCTTAGGGGTACTGTGTCTGAAGTCCAATTCTGGTGTTGTCGACGAGGGCAGGAGGAACGGGAGCGGTATTTCTAAGGAGACAGTGAGGAGGCCATACCCCGACAAGGTACTAGGAGGCACCTTGCACCGGGGCACTCTCCTCCCAGGCTATCTGGATGTCAACCAGAGTGAGGTACTGAGGCTGCAGGCTTGGGGCCTCCTGGAGCCCGGGAGCACTGATTCTTTTTTTTTTTAAATAATATGTTTATTTTTACATAATTTTGTACATTTTTTTTTCCATCTCAGTTGTAGTCCCCCTGGGGTTTCCATCACCGAGTCACCCGTGGGGAGCACTGATTCTTAAAGAGAGGATGGACTCCTGGAGTCTTCTCGCCCACAGCGCTCTGCACGTGACCTAACATGCTCATCACCTGGGAGCTCTTAGCATAGGCTACCCCCTGGGCCCCACGGGATTTGGGGTAGAGAAATTTTGACTTTTCAAGTTTTGAGTGATTCTGCTCACCAAAGTTCAGCATAGTTATAGACTGGTTTGTGCCCCCTCAACATCCTTTTGCCGAAGTTCTAAGTTATCAGAATGTGATTATATTTGAAGAGAGGGTTTTACATAGGCAATTAAGCAAAAATTGAGGATGCATGGGAAGGTCCAAAAATCCATGACTGGTGTCCTTGAAGAAAAAGAGACTAGGACATGGACACACAAGGGAAAACCAAGTAAGGACACAGAGATGGCCTCCATAACAGGAGGAAACCAACCCTTCCCACGCCTTGGTCTTGGATTGCAGGCTTCCGGAACTGTGAGAAAACGCATGCTGCGTGAGCCCCCAGTCTGTGCTACTTTGTTGTGACAACTCTAACTAAGTGACCAAGCATCTCCAAACTTCTCCAAGTAAAGCTGCAGGAACTGGGGTTTAGGGAGATCAATTGACTTACTTAAGGCCACTAAAGCCATGTGTAATGACATCCAGTTCAGGACTCATTCTGTGACCCTCTATTGACACAAGGCACCAGAGAGCCAGACAGGCCCCAAGGATTGACCTGAGGATTGATGGAGGTCCAGGAATCCCTCACTGCTCTGAGAATCCACAGAACTGACTCTTCAGCTCTGGACAGGGCCAGTTCTTATTGACAATTATCTGGTGTGTTAGTAAGCTTTTACAACACGCAAGATGCTGGTGTTTCAACAGTAACTGACCTAGAAATGGAGGGTGTCAAAGAAAAGTAGATGGATGTCTGATGTTTCTCACAAAGCATCTAAGAAGAGTATAAGAATCACTGAATCACTTATGTGGGGTGTCTGATCTGCATTCACCACAGAGCTGGGTCTAACTAGGGCGAACTCCCCATATCCACCCTTAACAGTACGATTCCCCCATCATAGGACACAGTTCAATTCTCTCACTAACTTTCTCTGTCATCTCAAGTCCATCACTGAGATTATTCAGGCTCTCATTTCCTCATATGGAGAAAGGGGAAAAGTAAATTCCTGCCTTACAGACAGACAGTGGCTATCACATAAGATAATGTACAGGAAAGTGCTTGGGAAAGTAGAAAAATGTTATTCAAATATGAAATGTGACAAATCTTTCATCCTTAAAAATATATGTGGATAAGAATGAATCTCTCTGAAGGAGGCAGCAGCATTCATAATAGAAACGTGAGGACTGATGGATGGACAGTCTCCATGAGTGGCTTTCAAATTTGGGGAGGGAACTGTGGTGTTGGGACTAAAAACTGGGCATGGGCTTCCAGTCCCAGCTCTACCAGGGATGATATGTGGGATGTAATATGAACCCCACATGCCTCTGAGGTTATCTCCTCTTGTCTAAGGTGAGAATAATAACTCCACCTTCTTTTCCAAATAAGGTCATTAATTATTACAGGTGAGATAATGCATGTATGTATGTATGAACAAATCTGCACATCTATACATCTATAATGCTAGTATGTCTGAATTGGGAAGAATAATATGTAAATGTACTGAGTGGAACAGGTCAGAGGTGCTGGGGAGTACTTGAAAATTGGGAATATTCTAGTTGAAGAAACTCCAAGCAAAGCCAAAAGGTGTGCAGAGAGTCAGAGTGTAAGAAAGGTTGGGAAGTACTCACCAGCAAAGCAGAAGTAGGAAACGCCTCAGGTAAGCAGAACTAGACCAAGCCAGAGAAAGGATGGAAATTCAGGGTAACCACCACAGAAAGACTGTGTTTTGTTGACATCTTCGCTCTTAAAGGGTTGACTAGAGCAAGGCTAAATCTTTTTTCAGGTGTAATACCTGAAGAAAATATTCAATAAGACCATTATTTCCTCAGTCAACAAGGCAACTGTGAAAAAGAGCTACCGCTTACACTAAGAATAGCAGCTAAGCACTGTGGAGCGAGGCGGAGACTAAAACTCTGATTAATTATGTTACCTTTATCAAACTGAACTGAGCGAGGAGACAGCTTTTGCGATTTCCCCCATCCATATCATTTGTGTAGTGGCTGCTCTTAATATATTCTTGGTGCATGATTTGTATACTTAAGATTTGACCAGAAAGCACCCTGAAAACATTAAGGGGGAGAAAATAGCAAGAACTATGTATGTGTCTTGCATCTATAAGGCCTCAGAGGTTCAGTTCTCATAACAACTAAGGAAAGTATAAAACTAGAAATCTATAAATTTTATAATTAAGGAAACTGAAGCCCAGAGGTTAGTATCTCAATAAAAGGCAATATCTGAACCCAGGATTAGGCCCAGATAACACTCACAAAAACCTAAAACATGGTGATGACTCATGATCAAGATTTCCTTGTCTCTTAAGTAAGAGAAATCGAGAGGCAGCAGGCCAGGATTCTCTGGCCAGATCAGCAGTCAGCGAGAACCAGGCTCCTTCCAGCAATCTGTTCATGACCTCTACAACCCGGTCCTCATCTCCATGATCCTAAAAGATGGCGCACACTTCAGCCATCTCCTCTACAGATTGGAATGGCATTAAAAGAAGAGAGACACTTTTTCTGCTTTCTAAGACTCGAAAAAGTCCCACACTTGATATCCCCTTGTATCTTCTTAGCCATTACACGGTCTCAAGGGATCCTGGGAAATGTAGTCTTCTTTCTGGGAAGCAACATGTCCAATTAAAAACTTGGTTCTGTTACTAGACAAAGGGACATATGACTATTAGGTGTCAACTAGGGGTCTTTGCAGCACGGCAGTTTGCTAATTCTGAAGACTTTGCTCTTTATCAATAGCAGAAAACACCTAAAACTTTTCTGCTTGAGGATTTCTCAGACCCATTTGGACTCATGTGGTGTCAGCTCAATCTAGTCCTGCTGTTAAATGGGAAAATAAAAGCAACATATTTTGAGTGCTGTTACTATTGCTATTACTTAGGAGACAATTGGGTTCAGTGGAACAAAGGATGCCGTGAACACTGAGGAGAAACCCAGGAAGTTTTCTTGTGTGTGCTCAACCAAGACACAACTTTTATGTACTGTCATGAAAATTATGGACAGAAATGTTTCCAATATAAATGTAATTTGGAAGGAGAAAAACCAAGACTGGAAAAAGAACGACTGGAATCTGAGTTATTTTGTCCTATCCATTGGACTGCCATCTCACTGAGCTGAACATTTCAAAAAGGAAACAGAGCAGAGACAAATTTTATAGCTTTGTGAAAACAGTTCTAGATGTATTTTGCACCTTCAAATGCTCATGAGGAAATACGACAATTGCAGCAAAGCACCTTAGCATCACATCCAGAGATGGCATTTGGGAAACTGAGCAAATCCCGAGCCCGCTGGGCTCACACGCAGCATTTACAGAGCTGTCACCTCCAGCAGAGCCTGGGCCGGCAGTGCCACGCACAGCACTGAACCCATGGCATCGCTCAGAATGTTTCAGAAGCTTTTTCTGGCCCAGTTCTGTTCCATCCCAAAGTCAGCCTGGGTGGGTTCTTTCTGGACTTGACTAAAAGAGCCAGAAAGCTGGGGAAGGTCCCAACCCTCGCTCTAGCCCCACCTGAATCATGTTCCTTCCCTGTCCGTCCCACCTTCCCACTCGTCTCATGTAGTGTGAGCAAGTAGCCCAGTTCATCTCTTTTCAGCCTCAATTGTCCTAACACTGAGGTGGTGACAGTGTAAGGTTTGGTGTTAGGAAAGCAAGACGTGCCTAACCCATTCTCATTATTTTGAAAACTCCCTCACTAAATAAGTGCATCTGTTTGAAGCCCCCACATAGTGCCCCGCTCCCACGATGCCCCCTCCCACAGGCAGCCAGGCACCAGCCGCTGTGGGAACAGTCCCTGGGCAAGGGGACTTGGCTGCCTGCAGAGATGCCAGCGCCTCGAGAGTACAGTTCTCTGAGTTTGTGGGAAGTCTGAGTTCAAGTTCCATTCTAGAAGCTTCCCGTTGAGTGTCCTGTCAACTTTCCTAACCTTTCTGTGTTTTACTTTTCTGATCTCTAGATCAGAGGGGAACTGGGAGCGCTGCCTGGATGAGGCTTTGCCCCAGTGAGGGGCCCGTGCACTTAAAGCTCCTAGTGTCATGACTGGCACATGCTGGACATTCAAGCAATATTAACTATTATTAGGAGTTTTACTTATAACACTTGAAACAGAACAAGTCCTGCACCCTAGGAAGTTGAAGTTTGCAAGCCTCAAGTTCTATGCCTTAATCCTTAGCCCAATCCAGATGTATTAAAATATTTTGTCCCTACAAATATTTGTCCCCTTCTCATCACAAGATTTTTTTTTTCTATATGTGATGGTGAATGTTGGATGAACCTATTGTGGTGAAAATTTCAACATATACAGAAGACAAACCATCATGTTCCACGTCTTAATTTATACAGTGTGATGTGTAGCAATTATTTTTCAATAAAACTGTAAAAAAAAAAAAAAAACAAGATTCGCCACAAATCTAGTAGGCAGTAGTCCACAGCTCCACCAAATAATTCAAAACCCAGAAAAGAAGCTGTGTGGGTCTGCACATATGTGTGTGTGTGTGTGTATGTGTGAGGTAAAGGAATCCTGTTCTCCTTAAGAAAACAAACAGAGGAAGAACGGTTCTTATCATCTCATATCCTTCTGGAATTTTCCATTTTTCTTCCCTTGTAGCCACTTCCAGGAAGCAGCTACCTACAGAAATTACCTGGACACATAACATGAAGCTCATCTTAATCAGTGGAAGCGACACTGCTGAAAATCTAGTGATTTTCATCTGGAACTGACAACATGGTAATTTATATTCTGCACAGCGTAACCAAAGAGCTTGTTATGCAAACACAGGCCACTGATTTGACAAATCTCCTGGAAACAGAATTAATGTCTGTATTCTGTGCAAAGATGTAATTTATTTTAATATTTTAAAGAGATAAAATATATGTATCTATCTGCATAAATTCTGGGAGTGAGCTCTATACACCCAGAGATGGGTATTTAAATAGAGTCTAGCGAGGAGGCTGAGGTGGTGTGTTGCTGCATTAAGAGGTCCAAGAACTACAATGAAAATGGCATTGCTGATTACAGCCAGCATCTTTCATTTGGTGTGTTTATTTTTCTATTCCTGGTGTTAATATAAATATTATTCTTTTGTGGAAATGCTTTATTTATGGTGCCAGAGCTAGGAATGCATTTCATGGTAATTGAGGTTTTTGATGGAGAGCAAGTTGAGCTTTGCCCAACTACAGAAAAAGTTTTAATTGCCTGGAAAGCTCCAAAGGGTAATTCCTAGTCATCATATTTTCTTTTCTTAAAGGAAAAGCTTTAGTTAAGGGGGGAAAATCAGAGCTGCCTAGTTATAAAAGACAACTCTGAAGGTTGAGGGCCAGTAAAACCCTGAGCCTGAGCCCCCTGCCAGAGTAAGTCCAGCAAGAGAGTTTGGGGAACAGCTCCAGAGAAATACATTTTAATGTTTTTTTTTTTCTTGGAAAAAAGTCAATGTCCCCCTTCTTTTGGCACAGGAGCTCTGGATGCCTGCTGGGCTGCGCCCCAGTTTTAGCAGGTGTTCATCCTCAGAAGGCCCATAGTGTCTGTTCTCTTCCAATGGGAAACAGGAAATCTCAGTGAAGCCTTCTAGCCTTTCATGCCTGTTGTCCTCACCACCCGCTCACATTTCAAAACTGTGATTTAGAGAATTAAAACCTCTAGACCAGCTTCCCCCAATTCCTTTGAGTCTGAACACTCCTTCCTCCCTAGCCTGAAACCCCAGAGGAAAAACCCAATCAAACCTGCCACAGCCACGTCTGATGCATAGCTAAGGGGCCCAAACAAGAAATCAATGTCCCTTGGCCCAGGGGATCCATTGTGTTGTTTTCTCGTTAATGCCATGTCAGGAGATGTCACCAGGAAGCGGCTGCCAGAGAGAGTCTGCTACCACTTGGAAGGGACCCCTGACAGTACGCAGGCAGATGCCACTGGGAGGGGGGTTCCAGAGGGAGGGAGCCGCAGGTGGACACTGGGCCCCCAATGTCACCATATTCTGCTCACAGGAGAAGCCAGGCCCAGAGGGGTGCGAGAGGACTGGCCTTCTTCACAGTGGGAGGGCACGCGAGGGCCCCGGTGGGGCCCTCATCTGTACCGACGGCTGGCCTGTGCGCTGCGTCACTCCACTCCCATCCTGTCCCACCCACATCTGACCCTGCCTTGTCCAGGTGTGTCTTGAGAAGCAGGAGAATTCCGGGGATGCGCAGAGACCTCTAGGTTGGCAGAAAGCCATCCCAGGCCTAAACTGGCCTGTCCTGTTTCCCAGCCTCTTCCCTATAGACTGACCCAAGTTCCTCACACACTGCAGGTCACCCAGATATCCCACATGCCCTGAGCTTTTCTTCTTCCCACTCTTGGCCCACAGCCTCTCACAACAACTGGCTTTCAGCCAGCAACAGCCCCCTGACTACCTGCTAGACACACCAGTGATGATGATGCAGAATTCAGACTGGGATGTAGCTGACAGCAACTCAGCAGATTCAAGTCCAACATGGCGCCAGGCTGGTCCTCCTGGCCATTCTACCTGAAGCAGATCAGTTATTTACTGAGGGCAAACACCATCTTTCTCATTTAAACCTTCCCAGACTCCAACCCTGCACCCACAGACACAGACATTGGATGATACTCCTTAACTATCATTACTTCTTCATGTCTGCCACACACCCCACCCACCACCCAGCCTATCCCACTACCCCAGACCTCCTCCATCCCATTCAGAAGCTCCTTGAGTGCAGGACCAATCCAGTTAGTGTGGGAGACCCCGCACCAATACGCAACCACATATAGTTGGTACCCAAAGTTCTGGTGGAGGACGTGAATCCTTCAAGGAAGTAAAAGCCCTACAAACCACCTGCCAGGGCGAGAGGAAGCTTGAATATTCAGGAATGGCTCAAAACTCAGATCTGAAGCCAAGTACTCATGTTTCCAATGCACAAGTTTGTGGAGATATGAGAGTTTAGTGCAACTTACTAAGTGTTTCCTACTTATCAAACTAAGGATGGTATTTCAGTAAAGTCTAGACCCTGTTTCCAACACACATTGAATCGAGTCACTCAGTGCCACACAGAAATGTTCGCTGTGGCACTATTTCACTGTGTGAGGACAAAGCAACCTCCTGAGGGCTCACCTTGGGTCTCTCCAAGTAGCGTCAGGGCCGCTCTTGCTCCCAGAGGCATCGGGTAAACTCACACCCAGGGAGACAGCACAAGAGCTCAGCTCTGCTCTGACCCCAGGGAGGACGAGCGACACATGGCTCCTGGCCCCCAGGAGGCAGTTGACTGCAGCAGCCTCTGCACCTCAGTGTCCTCTGGGAGTGTCTCCCACAGCCGTGCAGCACAGATCAGGTACAGCGCTTGCCCTCTGCCTCCTGAAATCCCAGACACTCAGGGTTTTCTCCCCAACGAAAAGATGTAAACCTCATCCACAGGGGTTGGCGCTAGAGTAGAGCAGGGCAGAGCGGAAGCAGAGCTCCTAATTGGACCCACAAGGAGCGGTGCCCAGGGGGAGATGGGTTGGCGTGAGCACTGAATACATCTCAGCTAGAGGGAGGAACAGGAGATATTTCTCAAAGCAACAACAATGAAAAGCATCTCTTCAGGTTGAAAAGATGAAGGTGGAGCCTGCCATGCAAGAGAGCTTTCTAATAGACAGTTTTTATCTTGACAGTGGTGTCCTCTTAACATATATTTACTTTCTAATTACCCAGAACAGTGTAATTAGCCTGTCACTCGACAGGGCTCGCCACTTTAATAAATGGATAAGGATTGTGAGTGCTAATAATCAGCCCGGTGGAGGCAAGGTGATCTTGTTTGTATGACTCAGTTGAATTCTTCCTCTGGCATAGCTCTGGCTTCTATATCACCCCAACTTCCCAGGTGGGTGTCATCCCAAATGAAATTTTGGTTACTGAGATGACCCAGGACCCCAGCTCATATCAAAGGGCAGTAGATGCTTTGACTAGGCAAGAAGACCAGTGATGGCCCCACAGGTCCAGACGAGCTGAGCTCTCGCTCCAGGGCTCCAGTGTCACTGAGCAGCAGCGAGAAGGACTATTTCCCAGGGAAGGGGCTGGTGGAGCTAGAACTGGGTGGGGCCCTCCTGGAGTGCAGGTCAGAACAGCAGCTGTGTCCTGCTGCTTTAACTTCTGGGCCTTGCTGACCCTAGGGTGCTGGACTGTGCTCCCAGGATTCAGCTCGCCAGTTCCTAGATAGGGTAAATCTGTGAAGTGCAACCTTCAAGCACACCGCAAGCCAGCCAGTCCCACGCCCACAAACACCCCCTTGACCAGGCTCTCACCCTCACCTTGATGCATGTGCCTGGCCCAGACACTCAGGGCCAGGGACCAGATGGGGACAGCCCTACATCCAGAGCCTGCCTGCATTACTCCAACTCGCCCATTAAAGCCTCTCTGCTGCCTCTCCCAAGTCCTCCTGTGGTTCCAATTTTCCCTTTGCTCCTGCTGCCTAACTGATCCCCATGGCAGGCGCTGTCCCTTCTCTTAGGATCTACGAGGATTGTAAACTGTCTAGTCAATGACAGTTGTCTACTGATCTACTGGCCTTGCCCCACCTGAATAATAATGAAATTGGTGTTTTAAAAAAGGTGCCAGGGAAAGTTGTGACTGGCAGGCACGAAGGTGCTCTGGGCATTACCAATCACAGCTTACGCCAGCAAGACCACAGACAGGTGGGCTGACGTTGCAGACACAAGTCCTCTCTGGTCCCACTTGGCTCAGAGACCACATGGGACTAAGTTTAGAAATGGAGCATAAGCATTTGCAACACCCCTGGGAACAGTAGGTCAGGGAGGGGACACGGGCGATCCTGATCTGGCCAAGGTCAGGGGAGCTCTCGAAGGACCAGTGTCTTGGATTAAGAGACCAGATCCCTGGCTTCCAGCTCTGGTGCCACCGCTCACTGCTCACCATGCTCCAGAGAGAAGATTTAACTCTCTGAACATCAGTTTCCACATTTGTCAAACGAGGAGAGTTGGACTGACGTGCTCAGCTCCTTGTGAGGACGAAAGCCCTGCTGTTCTTCATGCCCTTCAGCTGAGCACCCCATCACTCTCACCCCTGCCCTGTTGTTTCGTTATTTCTCAATATTCCCACCAGGGAGGAGCTGCATGCTGCATTTATTTGCAAGTTACTTGATGTTTCCAACTGTCTGAATACAAGCCACTGAATTCATCAATATTAGGAACTGACCTGCCAAACTGCTTTACCTTTTTTTTTTTATTTAGTATTCATACAGAACTGAGGTACAGGCTAGAGGCTCAGGGACAGTGAGAGGATTCACCAGAGACAGAGCGGGGAGCAGAACAGGCAGACTGATGAAGCACACTGCTGAGGGCAGGTGAGGAGAGGTCTGCCGCGCCATGTGGGTCACCTCCGGGGTGGGGATCGAACTCATGCGGAAGTGGCTTTAGCTTTTTAGTGCAGTGCTTTAACCCGCTGCACCACCAGGGAGGGCCCAAACTGCTTTACTTTGAATTTTCCAGAAATAAGGAGAAGAGGGGTATGTAGGAACTGTGGGACTGAGGGAGCTGATGTTTGGAAGCTCTGATGTGCCTGTCACGAGGGCTGCTGACCTGAGGGCAAGTGCCAGGGGCTTACTACTTCTCTACCCAGAATGTAACAGGGTCCATTCCAGCAGACACCCTGGGAGGGCCTTAATCTCCCTCTTGGGAAGACACCTGGTGGGAGCATGTATCAGAGCTGGGCAGGGCCAAGCCTAAGCAGGCACCCAGGTTTTCCCCGCTCTGAACGTCTTTCAGGGACGCAGGCCCCAATCTCTCCACTCAGTACTGCAAGTAGCCGTGTCCAGTATGATGGCACAGTCCAGGTCACAGCATCTGATGTCTGGCCAATGTCAGTACAGGGTGGCTGAGTGCCCAGCGGAACCAGAGCCTGATTCATGATGGGAGACTGTGACAACCTCTGCTTCTCTGGACGACACCCAGGAATCCCCACCCAGCCCACCTGCACTGTCCTGTGACCTCAGCAGAGCTCGGACAGCGACACTTCTCTTCCCTCCACTGTGCTCACCTTTGATTCCCTTACTTTTGGAGTCTGAGGGGGCTTCTAATGCCCATCCTTTACCAGCTGGCCTCTCTACATGCGGGAGCACTGAGGTGCCCTCGTGTATGGCAAGAGAGTAAGAGATGCTCACGGAGAGCCAGAGCCTGTGAGGCTGCTCCTGGAGCACAGGAAAGCCTTCTTCTTTGCTCTTCTCAAGGCCCGTCTCTGGTCTTCTCATCCTACAGTTTTCAAAAAGTAGGACTCTCCTTTAAACAGCAGATCTGGATATTTACAGTCTCAGATGACCTGTAAATCAGCAACGGCACAAAGGCCAGGCTGTGGATGCTTCGCTGATTCCCCCAAGGAGACCGGGATGGAGACAGGCTCTAACCACTTGCTGTGTTTGAAAAATCTCCCCCCTCAGGGAAAAGTCCCTGGATTGGGAGATATTTTAAGAAGGTGAAAGGGAAGCTTCGCTCAAGTCCCTCTGGAGATCAGCCCATAAAAATAATGGCGCTCTAAGCAACTCACAGATCAGAGGGAAAACCCTGAACAAAGAGCAGGTGGAACCTTTCTTGCTTGTGGCCTCTGGGTACTCCCCGCTGCCGCCAGAGGCGCCAGCACCTCAGTGGTTCCAGCTCTGAGTCCGCAGGAAGGCAGCTTCAGGGGACCCAAAGCCCTGGAAGGTGGTCCCAGTTTGTGTAATCAGGTTATTGAAAACCTAATCAACAGGGATGCATTTTCCCGCATAGTGTTCAGGGGGCGATGGAGCGGCGATGAGGATGAGATCAGGTAAAGCACCTGCAGATGCTTAAAGGTTCTGAGACCCAAGCCGGAAAAGTCCAAGCCAATACTCTGCTTCCAGACACCCACCTGGGCCAACCCCTTAGACCAGGACTGCGCTGCCTGCCCTGGCCCACAGCTGTGGGTCAGCCAGCTCCAGGCCCCACCGGTCACTTCCACCATCCGGTCTTCACCAGGCTTTTTGTCCACAGCGCCTCCCAATTAGGGAGAAGGCCGCCTCCTGCTCCATCCCCTTGGGCAGTGGGCCGGCCTCCCAGGGCAGTCTGTGGCTCCCCTTCCTCCTCTGCCTGTCTCTCCTCTTCTCTGCCATCAAACTCCCTCCTCTCCTAAATCCAAATCCCTCTCAACTAGGTGTCACATCTGAAAGGGGCCTGATAAATTAATCCCTGCTAAAATGTCCCGGTTAAAACTGACAGCAGCTTAATGTGCTTTTCCCTTAATGCATTTGAGCCCCTCCCTGGGGCCTTAGCATTTTATCAGGGGATTCCTTCAGACACAGTGGAATGGTCCTCAAAGATGAAGATGATGTTGCAGCCTTGGCTACAAGGCGGTGCTGGGAGGGGGAAACAGAAAAGCTGGGGTCACACCACCCAGCTATTTTCTACCCCTTTCTGAGCCTCCCTCGCCTATGTTAGGAGACTGGTCTCTGGACACTGCTGAGGTCAACACTGTCAAACAGGCAGGGAGCACAGGGAAAGAGCAGCTTCTGATTTGATTCAACACATACTGAGGTGTCTATGGTAGGCTGGGGCCAACCATGGATGGACTTCATAAGAAAGATGGAGAGGTCCTCCCTGGTAGCACAACAGCTCAGGACATAGCACTGCAAGCTAGCTGCATCCGCTTCAGTGCAGGTTTGATCCCAGCCCTGGAGGTGACCACATGGTGTGGCAGACCTCTCCTGACCCGCCCACTGCTCCCCCCCAGCAGTGTACTGTGTCAGGCGGCCTGTTCTACACCCCTCTCTGTCTCTGGGGAATCCTCTCACCACCCCTGCACATCTGGCCTGTACCTCAGTTCTGTATGCATTAATAAATAAATCTTAAAAAAAAAAAAAAAAAGATCGAGAGAAGATTCTATGATCCTTTTCTGATTTCGTGTAAATCCCACCCCTGGAGCAGAGATAAAGACCCACCCCCCCTTCCTCCACACTCCAGCCTTAATCAGCTGCAATCAGCACAGACATGGGCAGGTTGCCCTCCTGAGGGTAGAACACGCCCTGCAAGAGTCAGCTCGGTCTCCAAGGCACGGTGGGGCTGAAGGGCACAGGGAGGAGGCAGCAGGAAGTAAAGGCTCCCACCACGCAGTCGCCTACGAGGACGGCCAAGGGAGGGAGGCAGAAGTCGTAGGGCTGACAAATATGCCTGTGCTTCCCCAGGCACCATCATCCAGCCCTCTCCCCAGGCCTGCTCGGGGCTCTGCCCCTTTGCCTTCCTTCCGTCAGACTGGCCCCTCTGACTGAGAACAGTGACAGTCTGACCTGGTCGTCTATGTACAGGGTTCCAAATGCCTTCCATTTTCCAAGGCAGCCTTGGCTTCAAACAGGAAGTCCCTTGTCTCCCCATCGCCTGATGTCAAATGTCAGCTGGCCTGTTTACACGAGCACACATCCCTGTCACCCAGTTGTCGGTACAGCAATGCTCAGCGAACCTCTCCCACCATTTGGTGAACTTGCCCCTTGGGCTCGGCACATGTCTCTAGGGAATGACCCAGAGGCATTTTCCATGTTTTCTCCACCAACCTTTTCCTCCCCAACCACACTTCTTTGAGGGCAAAGGCCTGAATATGCCCGGGCTGCTGGGGGTGAAATCACCCAGTTGAAGACCCCTCACTTCTTGGTAGCAGACAGCTCCTCTCTGCCACTCCTGTGTACTGCTCCACCCCTCGACTTCTCCAACAGCTCACCTGGAGGATGCCCTCCCCCTACTTGAGCTTCTGAGCTTCATGCCTGTACTCATTAGATTCACCCCAAGTCCACATTCTCTGCTGCACCTTCCCTCCCCGAATCCCCAGCAGGAGGATTGCAGTGACCTTTAAATGTCGCTCGTAAATGCCAGCTGATGCTAAGTGTCTCCAAGCCTCTTCACAGGCCTGGTTTTCCCAAAAGCCAGCCGGACAGCGAGTCCAGGCACAGGCACAGGAGTGGGCGCTGGCCTCTGGGGACAGGCAGGTGGCCCCGCACTCGGCCAGCCAGAAAACCCGGGTTCCAGGGCCAGACTTCCCGTGTGGCAAGGGTGAGGTTGGTGCAGCTAAATACCAGAGCTGGAGGGGTCCTTAGAGGCCATCACCCCTCATGTTCGGAGGGGGGGTGGGGATCCAAGTCTCAAGGAAGTGGTTGAATGTGTAATTGTAAGGCACTCACCTGCCCCTGATGCTTTACTCAGTGAATGCATGATGGACTGTTTCATTTGATTCTCATAACGCCCTATAAAGACAAAGCTACATGCTTTGTCTACATGCTGCTGGCTTTAGGCAAGAAATCCGGAACCTCATGACGCCACCAGGTCTGGCCACTCACTCTCCCCCCCAGAGCCTCTATCCTTAGGTGTCCTTGGTGGTAATGCTGAGGGCCTTCCTCCTCTCAGGTCTCAGACCAGCAGAAGCCCGTGTGCTTGCAGTCCCCCATCGGACAAAGTACATCCCAGATAACGTGCTTGTGGCTAGAAAAGTGGGTTGATGTGATGGACCCCACAGCCACCATGCAGCTGGTCACACGGCTTCACCCAAGGCACACAAGGGAGGGACAGGTGAACCAATTAAACCAACTGTTGCTACAGGAATGGGGAATGGGTATGGTAGAAGTAAAACTTCAATTACTTACTACTACTTTTAATTGATTTTCTGGGAAGATTGGTGCTACAGAATGAATGTTTTTGTGCCCCTCAAATACATATGTTGAAGCCTCCACTGTGATGGTATTTGGAGATGGAGCTTCAGGAGGTAATGAGGGGTGTTAGGTCATGGGGGGGGATCCTCACTATGGGAGTAGTGACTTTATAAAGAGGATGAGACAGATCTCATGTGAGGGAGCCAGTAACAGAGTCCCCACCAGCCTGAGGCCACGGCACCAGGATCTCAGACTTCCCAGTCTCCACAACTGAGAATAAATGCTGTCGAAAAGACAAACAGCAAGGAGAAACACATCTCTATGAAGTGGACTGCGTTGTTTAAGTCCACAGTGATTAATAAGTGACTTAAATGGGGCGCTGGCCCATGCTGCCCAGCTCTGGCGCCCTTCCCAGCAGCCTCTCCAGAGGCCCGTCCACCCCGGAGCTTCCCGCCGCCCTCCCTTCACTGGACAGGGCCGGGGCTTCTGATTGCTCCATGCTCCCTGATGGCCCTCCTGGATGTCTGCTCCTAGTCAATAGTTATTTATCAATTAGCATCCTCCTGTTCTCCCGCCTGAAGCTTTCATTTCTCAGTCCCAAGCTTCCACATGTTTGTCAGGAAAATTGCCTGCAGGAAGTAGGGACACGAAGGCACGTGACTCCCTCGTGAGACACCTCCCGTTACCAGGCCAGGATCACCAAGGCTGTACGGATGCTGTATTTTCCCTTTTCTCTCTCCCAGCCCACACACAACTGTGGGCCCTGAGAAAGGTCCCACGAGGGGATACAAGAGGAAAATGCCAAGGGGCTACAGGGTGACTGGCCTGAGAAATGACTGGCGAACCTGATGCCAGTGTACGTCCAGGTGAAAACAACTCAGTGTCTTTCTTTAAGCTTGCTAACTCAGTGGAGGCACATGGAGGACCTGAGTGTGCAGTCAGGGGGGACCTTGGAGAAGCAGGGACTCAGGTTCCCACAGGCACCTCTCGAGTAAGCGCACATGTGAGCCAGAGAAGCATGCACGAAGCAGCACTAACAGCCAGTCGCCCCCTGCTGCTGAGTCAGGGCCCAGCCCAGGACAGAGGAGCTGCGACACCTGGCCATGCTCTCCTACCCTCCCAGGGGTCTCAAGAGGCACGGAGGCCTCTAGCAGAAAGCAATAACTTCTAAGGAAATGGGAAGTTTCATAATTTAAGGCATATATCATCTCGGCATTTGACTACTTTTAGGTATGATCACATTTGACTACTTTTAGGGATGAAGTTATCATGGCGCATTGTCTCCTTCCGTCTCTAACTTACAAGGGATCAATAAAGTGGGAATCAAACAGAACCCCATGAGTTATCGCACTGACCGGCCCTTCGCTAGGGGTTCTCTTCATTCCTCCATTTGTGTGTGCTGTCAAGCATTCAGTAAGCCATCCATTCGTTAATCAATACCCACTCAGCTCCCAAATAAGTATGCAGTCCTCTGGGAAGAGGAGATGAAGAAGACGCCATTTCTGCCATCAAGGAATTTATGGTCCATCTTGCAAAGGAAAGGGAGCCCTCCAGTCTGGCTAATCTGACTCAGAGCCGTCCCCGGCTCTGGGCTCGGCTGGAAGGTCCAACTCGACTGATCCTGAGGATTCGCCGACACCTTGTCTTCAACCTTTGCCTTTGCCTACCAACATTCATTTTCATCTCCCATAACATTAAGATGCTTTTGAAAACAAACAAACAAACAAAAAAACCCCAAAAAAACAAAAAAACCTCCAAACCATATATACCATATACACCTACAAATTCCCTACTATCAGACGATCTCCCACATCTGGGGAAAAATAATCAAAATTATGACAAAGATTAGTTTGGTGAATAATTCCCGGAGGTGTGAACAGAGTGTTTGAACTACCAGGCAAGGTGATGCTTATCTCCCTGTTTATTAAGAATCTACAGGGACGCGCTCTCATCACAGGCAGCCTCTTAGACCCTGGGGCCCTACAACCTAGTTACCATACAAACAAACAAAATGGACCAAGAAACAAAGTGACATCATCTCCCAGAAAGTCCTAAAATTTACCTATGATTTTCTAGTCCCATAAAAAAATAAAATTGAGACGCATACTTATTTTACTTGAAACAGTAGGCACAGCCTCAACAATAACTGCACTCACTGCCCCTTCCACTGGCTCAGTGGGTGACTTTCTGTGTTTATTTTCCATTCCAGCAGAGTGAAGCATGTGGAGATACTGCAAAGGACCGGTTCTCATTGTCCCAGGATGCATTTCTATTTCCAAGAAAGTAGGCATGTTTGGGGCAATAGAGAGAGAAAGGATAATTTAACTCTGGGGAAAACATTTTAAAAGACCAAAAGATATTCACCTAATGAAGTTGTTTTCTCAAGTAAACAGGAGCGAGTTGAAACAGATGGAACTAACAAAGGAGCATGTGTGTAAATTGTAAGGAAGCAGGACTATAAATACAGACAAAACGCTACTTTTCTATGAAGAAAAGTAGTCGCAGAGCTATGCAGAGCAGAAGTTTAGTTTAGGACAATTCTACAGGAAGAACTCGAGAAAGACAACGTCAGGGACCTAGAACCCAGTTCTGAGTCGAGGATTCGGCGAGACAAAGATTTCGCTTTCTCTGCTGTTGAGACGTGTGCTCACTGCAGTCGTGTGGCTTACAAGTAAGAGTGAGAAAACCAAGTGGTTTCATTTGAGGGCCATATCCTGGAGCTCCGCCCCATACCCATTTCTCCTTCACTGATAATTTTCCCAAGGTTTCCCTTTGCTGCTTTCCCCAAGTTTCCCTTAGTTCATGAGCTCCTGGGTGGAGTTGATGTAAGGCATGAAGCCTTGGCCTGATCAACCAGGATTTCACATGCTGGTACAGGTGGGCTCCTGCCTCACCTGTTGGACTTCTCCAGGTTTGAAGAAAATCCTTTCTTTACTCTCCCAAAGTTGAGGTTGCTATTAAAGTCATCTTTCATCCACAAGGGGGAGACTTGTCTGAATGAGGAGGCAGCACTACAGAGCCCAGAGAAACTGACTCACGGCCACGCTGTTCAGCACCTGCATGGAGCCGCACCTGACAGCAGACTTCCATCTGGAATCGTAGTTATGATTATGTCAGTTTGGGTTGGATTTCTATCAATTGAAACCAAATGAGACCTAGTTCGTGCAATACTATTGCAAAAAGGAGTTGAACTTGGACCCTTGCCAAGAATGTGGAACTAATTTTTTTTAAAGATTTATTTATTTGTACATACAGAACTGGGGTACAGGCCAGAGGCTCAGGGGTGGCGAGAGGCTTCACCAGAGACAGAGTGGGGAGCACAACAGGCAGATCGACGAAGTACACTGCTGAGGGGAGCAGCGGGTGGGTCAGGAGAGGTCTGCTGCGCCATGTGGTCAACTCCGGGGCAGGCAGGAATTGAACTCATGCTGAAGTGGCTTTAGCGTCTTAGTGCTGTGCTTTAACCCGCTGCGCCACCAGGGTGGGCCAGAACGTGGAACTATTTATCTGTGACTGGCCGTACACCAAGAATCTCTTGTATTTTAATCAAATGAGCCTCCCTGTTGTTCAATGGAGCTGGATGGACAGGAAAGGCACCAGTGGGCATGGACATTTGGGACAAGGAGCCAGCAACTCATTTTGAACCTCAAGATTCAGGTAGCAGAGTGAGCAATTCCCAAATAGCAAAGCCTCACTCACCTGAATGGTGACCACGGTCACATTTCCAGTGGACTCTCCCAGCACCAGGCCACACTTTATGTCCATGGAATTCTCACAGAAGGAAAAATAAGTCCTGTTGAAGACTCCAGCGGTCTACAAATTCATTAGCTTAGGTTTGCTTCTCACACCTTTAAAACGCCTGAGTGGGGACAGGCCAACAAACCCATCTGGGCCTCAGTTTCTCCCTCTCCATGTGAGAGCTGGCACCTCTGCTTTTTGGGGTGGTAGGGTGACACAGAGGACCTGACACCTGATACAAGAGCACTGCAAAGGCCTGGAGCACCGCTTAACTAGGAAGCATTCTTAGGAAAACCAGAAATCTCTTCCTGAGGATAGACAGCGGCATTAGCTTCTCTTTTAGGTAATAAACAAACAAACAAACTGACGAGTAGTTGGCATAATCACAGCTAAATTGGAAACGCTGGCATTACCCAGAACAAGCTATCTATCCAGAGAAGGCGAGAGGCCTCAGATGTACAAAATCATATTTCCCCAGGCATGGGATTAATTAAAACTATCAAGTGTTCCCAGCTTTTTGAAATTAACTTTGAAAGTGTTTGGTGTGAAGGGATAAAGAGAGAGGCTATGTGGTGTGGGGAGCAGCCCAGGGGTGGGTACTAGAGAAAGACATGTCGGAGCTAGGGGGTTACTTTTTTCTTATTAGGAGAAAAGGGAGAACAAACATAAATGTAAATGATTCTGCAGGAAGGACAGCAGAGACAGCAACAGCTTGGCATTATCTGCCCCTAGGGTGCACCAGGGGCTCTTTCTTCTCTGGTGAACTTGGGCTCAGCTCTCAGAACACCAGGGTCAAGGTCAGCTGGGGTGGGAGGTGTCTGGGAGAGTGTCAGAGGAGGGATGGAGCACCCCCCCTTCTCTCTCCGAGTGGAATGCATTCTCAGTCTTTTCCTCCCACCACAGACCCATCTGGGGTTACTTCTCTGAGCTCTTAGGCAGTCATGTTATGAGCAGATGGGGATGAGCTGGGCATGAGGAATCCTGGGTCCAGTTCTGGCTCCACCTCTGACCAGCTAAGTGACCTTCCTAGGCCCACTGTCTCTTCCTGAGACTCAAGCAGGGGGAGGGCTGGGGTGTTTCTTCACCAAGAAGTCCAAGAGAGGCATTGGGGGTGAGTTGCCATTGCTACTGAGGCTCTGCATACAATCCCATACTCATATTTGCTAGAATCACTTGAAGCCAGCAAAGAATGTGCTGTAAGGCTCTTCTGGTAGTGGAACCCAAGGGCTTGGCAAACTCTGGGCTAATAAGTCCTGTCCTCTGATCACAATGTTCTTAGATGCAGGGAAGTGCATTTCCTTGCCTTTTGCTATCACCATGATACAAACCCTCAAAAGTGTATCTAATTTGCTTCTACTCTCACTTTGGCGATCTCTAGATCTTTCCCAAGCTCCTCTGAGCAGCTGCTTGTCTCTAAATGCTTCTAAACCTAGAAAGAAGTGTTTTGGGCCCCTTCAAGCGTTATGAGACTTATGGACTTCGCTTTGTTAGAGCCAAGGGGTCTGTCTACCCCCTTTAACTGTGTACAGAAATCTTATGTTGCCATGGATGACCACTGACAAGGTCATCCTAGAATGTCAGAGTGTTCTGCGTGCAGTCAGGTGCTTCAGGATAATCAGCCCTGTCATCTTCCAGTGCAAGACGTGTGACCTACCTAGCCTAAACCCTCAATGGCGCTCCTCTTCCGCTTGACCGGGTGATGGACCTATCCATTCTCAGCAGCAAGCAATGAGAGGGCGTTTGTGGAGGTTTCTGAGAGGGTCCTTTGTTTTGAAAAAGAAACATAAGGAGAAAAGCCATTTTCTGTACTGAGAAATTTTCCTGTGTACAGAATGCCTGGCCACGAGAGCAGCAAGACAGGGACAGCTCTTGTGGCGGAAGATGGCGGGGCAGGATGAAAGCGAGCTGAGGCCTTGGACACTATTGAGCTAGTGGATTAGCAGCCTAATCCACCTGAGCCACCCGCCTCGGGACTTCTTGTTACATGAGATGATCTCATCATTGTTTAAGTCCGCTGAGGATGAGACATTCTCTTACTTGAAGCCTGAAACAAACATACCAACCCCCACAATTTTCCACGGGGCGTTTCCTTGCTGTCTGGGCGTAATCTCTTCCATCTGGGAGTGGAGATAGACTGAGAGATGACTAAGGCTGCTGGGGAGCGCGCGGGACCCCACCTTGGCATTGGGCCCACGGCTCAATGACACCCCACACTTTCAAGGTCAATTCACTCTCTCGACTCGTTTTCGTTTCTACACATTCTTGTCCAGGTGCGTTATCTCCTGCTTGAACTACTGCAACTACATTTCTAGTGAAGTCTCCCCCTAGGAGTCATGCTCCTGTTCAGCTTTGTTGTTTTCACTGCCATGAACTTGAACTAAGGTTGCTGTCTCACCACAGTCCATCCCCTGATTACTAGCTTCCCACTGTGCGCAGGATAAAGTTCAAATTTCTTTGCAGGATTAAAAAAAAAAAAATTGCCATGACAGGTTCCAGGTCTCATTTCCTGTCTCTCACCCACAAGGTGACTGACTGCTCACCCTGGTGCTCTCTGCTGCATGAGGCTCCACACCCGTCTCATAGCCAGCAGGCTGTTCCTGCCTTCTGCAAGGGGCTCATCCTACATGGAGTTGCAACCCAGGCCTCACTCCTCCTGGAAGACCCTGAACTCCAGAATGTTCTAATCTTCTAGGCTCTCAGAGCACCCTGTGCACATTTACAACACAGCACTTGCTACAGTGTAGTAAATCATCCTCTTTGAGCCGCTCTCCCCTCCTAGCTTCTAAGCTCCTTAAATAGAGCAAGAACTGGTACTTATTCATTTCTGTACTACCGGAACCTCATATTGTACCTGGAACCTAGTGGCTCCTCAATCAATATGGGTTGACTGGAATATTGAATTTCCCCTGCGCTGCATACACATAAATGGGTACACTGGAGGACCCAGAATGTGCCTGCTCCGGACATCAAGCAAAAGAAGACGACATCCTCCATTTGTGCGTCTGGAGGTGATGGACCAGGGTGGGAATTTGGGCTGAGAATGGAACATTCTCAAGTTAAATAAAGAGGTTCCCTTGGGGTTTCTATTAGTTTCTTATGGTACAAAAATTGGTTAGTGGTTTTACTTCTGCCCATGTTGAGTAGAAAAGGTTGAAATCAGAGACAACTGCTTCATTAAGCAGCAGAAGTTTGTGCTTGGGGCTGAAAGCCCAGCCAAGGGTACACACACCCCAGGAGTGGGGTGCCAGAACAGTATCGGGGGGAGGGGCTAAAGTACTTTAGAAAAGGGAGTGTCATGTTTGAGCTGAGGTTGTCCCCTCTGCTGGCTGGTGTGCACTCATCCCTGTGAATTCCAGGCTTAAGGGAGTCCTCACTCGTGAGTGTTCATTTCCATGAACACCGTCAGGGACGACAGAGGGAGAAGGCTGGCAGCCTGGCACCTGGGGGAGTTGAGAGCAAACAGAGCAACCACGGTGCAGGACCCAAACAGGAGCTAGGGACATAGCAGGAGCAGACTTCCGCTGCTCAGTGACAGCTCACAGGGCGATGGCAGAGGCTGGCCCAGCCCCGGCCGGCTCCACGCCAGGCCTCCCGGCTCGGCAGCCATGCCCACTCCCCCTGCCCGGCTCAGGCCAGGCCTTTCCGCACTTGCCCACTGGCGCTAAGAGCCCTCCTCTGCCAGTTCAGCAACATCTTTAGGCTGATGCTGGGGAAATAATTTAACAAACTTAGTCTAGCAACTTAGCATTTTCTGAGTTGACTTTCTTTTACAACTACCGTGTTTTTTTGTTTGTTTGTTTGTTTGTTTGTTTGTTTTTCAAAACAGAGCTTAGCCCACATACATAGTGCATATGTGTATGGTGTGAGCTAAATAGATCTCTTCCTCACCAACTCCCTGTTGCCTGGTCTCTCCAAGTATTATCCAAGAGATAAGGATCACATCACTGGGTGCCTCCCTTTTAAAGACTTTCCTGATGATTTTAAATTTTCTTGATGATGCTAAGCTCTAAATTTCTTGGGATGACTATTGGTAACATAATTTAGGCCTTGATTTTGCCATAATCACTCCTGCATTTTCCTCATATCTTGTATGTGTCTGTGTGTGTGTGTGTGTGTCTCCAACCAAAACGATAAGCTCCTTGCATTGAGGGGTTATGCTTGTTTTCTTTTTTGAAAGATTTTATTTATTTATGCACACAGAACTGGGGTGCAGGCCAGAGGTGCAGGGGCAGTGAGAGGCTTCACCAGAGACAGAGTGGGGAGCAGAAGAGGCAGATCAATGAAATACACTGCTGAGGGGAGCAGCGGGGGACGGGGGGAGGTCAGGAGAGGTCTGCTGGACCATGTGGGTCTCCTCTGGGGTGGGGGATCGAACTCTCACTGAAGTGACTGCAGCTTGCTTGTAGAGCTGCGCTTTAACCCGTTGTGCCACCAGGCAGGGCCTATTCTTGTTTTCTTGCTTCTCCTTCCCAATGTAATGTTTTTTGCATAGTTATTACCAAAGAAGCAACTCAGAATTAGCTATCAATTTTTTTGCAGCGAGCTGACAAAAAAGTCCATGTAGAATGGATGTGGTCTGGAAACTGTTCATGAATGGACTTACAGAAGCAGATGAGCTTCTTCACAGAAGGTCAAGAAGCATCCTCAGAGACCCAGGATTCCCCTCAGCTAATGCTGTCTGACTCCCAGACAACATAACACAAAGCCCAGCAAGTCTTTCTGCCCCACAATGGCTTCATTCTCTTGGGAATGATTCTCTGCCGAGAGCACATCAGTGCCAAGCCCCAGTTCAAGCCCCCAACCCACCATTCAGTCATCTCCACTGCAAATCAGACAAGGATTTGAGCCAACGTGCCTCTTGTTGGGTAGAAAACAGATGGCCGGACCAGAGAAAGCTGACGGAAAGAATTGCAAAACAAGCACCAATCAACCCAAGCAACTTGCATTAGCAAACAGGCAGCTTCGCAGCGCCGGGCAGGGCTCTGGGTGGCATTTTTAGCGGCTTTCCTAATTAAGGATGAGCTGTGGCGCTCATCAGCCACCCTAAGTCCCTGCTAAATGTGGCAGGTGGCATCTGAGAGCCCCCTCCTACCATGACTTCTCAGTTGTACTCAAGAGGGGCACAGCAGTGCCAGCCAAGGAGCTGTGAAGAGGAACAGGAATGAGCGGGAACTTAAAGGGACCGCACCCCTGAATCAGCACCCCACCGGCCTCTGGGCTGTGTCTCCAGGTGCAGCTCCTCTGTGGGGCAGCGCGACTCGTGGCCTGGTGAGCATGCCATCTCTCTTACCAGACGCAGGTTCCTTTAGGAGGATTCTTCACAGCTCTTAGCATAGGGCTTGAAACACAGCCAAAGCTTCACTGATATGCGGCCAGCGTGACCCACTGAGTTTTCTGTGGATTCCTCAGTATTCCTTTTCGAGCTCATTTCATGTCTCTATCTGTGCTCTTATCCTCACTTTTTTTTTTAAGATTTATTTATTTATGCTTACAGAACTGGGGTACAGGCCAGAGGTGTGGTGGGCGAGAGGATTCACCAGAGACAGAGTGGGGAGCAGAACAGGCAGATGGACTGAAGGAGAGCAGCGAAATGGTCAGGAGAGGTCTGCCACACCATATGGGGATCGAACTCGTGCTGCAGTGGCTTCAGACAGCTTCATAATGTGGTGCTTTAACCTGTTGCACCATGAGGGAGGACCCCTGTCCTCGCCTTTGAATGAGTTATGTGTACTGCTGTTGCACCTACATCTGTAAAGTCCTCAAGGGAGGCGACCAGGCCCTGATCTGGGTTCTCCCTTCTAAGTCTCCCCAGTCGCCAAATCAGAATCCAAAGAACGGCAGGCTCCTTCACACCCGCTCACCCCAGTGGGTGTTTAGGGCTGGCTGCGGACAGAGGCATTCCTGAGGTTCTCTGAGACCTGGTCCCCTCCCACCTCTCCCTCCTTGCTGATCTCCGCCAGTTACTGTGTAAGGTGTGCCATACTCTCGTGGACACTGTCCCTGCCTCAGGGAGATGACAAAACCCAGGGCCCATTTTGTGATCTGAAGGCATCAATGGCCCTCTATCAACCTCAGACTAGTCATGTCACCGAGAGCACTGTGATGCTTAAACTTCCTAACTGTATAATCCTCACACACTGGTCACTCTGATGCTATTAAGTGATCTGAAACCTCCAGCATGCCCAGCATTGTCTGGTGCATGATAAATGCTCAGTTTGTGGCCACTACTTTATTATACTTTTATTATAAGCATTAAACCTTTTTATTCATTTTATTATAAGATACACATTCCTTAAGACTTTAAGGTTAGGTTCCCAGGGTTGAGAAGAAAAACAGCAGAAAACAAAGGTGCTTTTTTTTTTTTTTAGAGAGAGATGAAACACAGCCGCAACCTCGCAGATTTCCTTCTAAGTATTTGGATTTCAGGCCTGGAGAGTGATGAAAGCGACGCTTTGATCTCACGTAGCGTCTGATTTCTTATTTTAAGGTCATCTGGCTGATTCACCTCTGCTATTGCTATCTCTTGCAACGCGAAGTCCTACCAACTTTGAGACATCAGGGCAAGTCTTGGCGATCCGTTGTGATGAATCTGTAGAGGAGCAGGTGGGGCAGGCTCCCTGAGAAACAACCTTAAGGTGAAATGTCCTGGCTGCCTTTGGAAGGGAAGAAGACAAGGGCGTAGAAACCTTAAACCCGATGAGGACAGACCAAGAACAGGCGATGGGAAAAGAAATCAAGGGAAGTTAAGCTCCAGTTCTGCCCAGCAGGACCCTTCCTCCACTACAAAGGATGGAGCTCCAAGTAGGCTTTGTGTGCTCTGAGGGGGACTGCACTTTCCTCCCAGGAAGCAGCATCTAGGGTGAACAGAAGGACATCACAGCTGAACAAGAAGAAGACAGCTCTAGGTGCGTTCTGACTCCATCCTGGGGAGGCAAGGGCCTGAAAGGGAGGGTTCAGGGAGTGAGCACTTCATTGCTGTGGGGTTTGGAAGTGTGTTCCGAGACCAGAGCAACAGAGCAACAAGTAATAATGTATCGGGAAAACCTTAGCAGGTGGCAAAGAGCTACACACCTCAAGAAACAGCAGCCCTTCTCCGTCCTCCCCAGAGGAAGGCTTCTAAGTGGCTGTGCTGGCCAGATTCTGCTCCCACACACTCTGCAGAGGACAAGCAGATACTGGGCAACCTCCAAAAGGAAGCTGGCATCTGTGCTTTCCCAGAGCCCTATGTGCCCTCCACCACCCACTAGGGCCAGCCCATCTCCAGCAAAGGTCAGGGGCAGGGACTCAGACAGCACCTGCCTGGAGCAGGTGCATATTTATAGCCCCCAGAATGAGATGCTGGAGCCCAGGGAACACTCGGAGAAGCAGGCCCATCCCTGGGCCCTAGAGTGTGTCACAACCTGTCAAGAATTAGCCTGATGCTTAGAGACCAAAACAAAGCACTGAACCGATGTGAAACCAGCCACAGTAATGCCCGAAGCTTCTGTGAGGAAAAAGCCAGAGCTCCAAGAGAAGGTGGGGCAGAGAGAGACACACTAGACTCCCCATGTGTTGTCCTAAGTCTCTGTCATGGTATTTTTTAGAAAAAGACACTGGCAGGGAAACAGAGAACAAACTCGCCATGTCCAGTCCTAACCAAATTGCTAAGCAAGTTACAGCTCCCTTTGTAGAAAGGAAAAAAGTAATCACTTAGGCCCTCCCTGGTGGCGCAGCGGGTTAAAGCACTGCACTGAGAAACTGAAGCCACTTCCTCATGAGTTCGATCCCCGCCTG
>NW_004567119.1:22458930-22543671 GCF_000260355.1 Condylura cristata | reverse complement strand
CAGGGGATCAAACTCAGACTGCAGCGGCTGTGGCCAGCTTGCAGGGCTGCGTCCTAACCTGTTGCGTCATGAGGGAGGGCCCCACAAAGTGTTATATTAAGTTCCGTTTCATGAGCTTCCAAAAAAGTTAAGTGATTTGCCCAAATTGTATCACTTTCAATGACAGCTTGGGGATGGCAATTCAGGTCTGCCCAGACCCCAGCCCTCCCTTCTCTCCACCTCCCTGTTCCCAGGTACTTCCTGCTTCCTCCAGAAATATCCTTAGGGCTAGGGCTAGGTAGTTGGATTTTCTCCAGGATGGAATGCCCTCTACTGGCACGCTCTAGCTCAGGAGCCAAGAACCTGTGCTGCTCCAGACCACGGGAAGTAACACTGAGAAGTCCGGTCTTTATTTAATGAGCATTTCATTTCATTTGAAATAATCTGAAATGCAAACCCTGCAGGTAGCGAGGGCCACTGTGCAGCTCCTCTCACTGCAGTCTAAGCCCCTCCTGGGTGGCTGCCAGGTGGCCTGCCTCTGGTGGCCCCGATGCCTGAATTTGGCATTCCCTGCCATCTCAGAGAAACACAAAGTGCTCAGCATTGCAGAGACCCTTGGAAATAACCCTTGTGCACTGCCTCGCTTCCAAGATGGAGCATCTGAAAGTCAGGGAGGGCACAGGAACCAAGACCCTGGTTTGTTTACAGCGACAGTCAGTACTGAGGAGGGCCAAGGGCATGAAAGGCAAGTCCCAGCAGGTCCTTGGCACGTGCTGGGCAGCCCAAAAGTCCCCACTGGGCCCTGCGCTTACGTGGAACAATACTTTTGTCACAAGAGGTGTGGGAGGGACCACATCAGAGACCCACAGAGATGAATCTATCTGATTAATGCAGAGAATCTGAGAAACAAACAGGGGGAAAAAAGCAGCATTAGCACAAAAGCTTGCTGAGTGAGCTCCCCCCATTACCTTGGAATTATAATTACATCGGCCCTTAATATCCACACACCCAAGTAATTATAGCTGGCTTATGGCTTCCCACTGCAATCAGATATTAACTTTTTATAGCACCCTCTCAGAGCATAGAAAAACAGCCACAGCATCATGGAAGCCTGGGGTTGTCCCCAGAAGATCAGCAGCTCCAACACCTCCTCTGGGGACAGATCAGCCCATGCAACACCCCACCCACCTAGGACCACTGTGTTTTCTTGTCCTACTTTGTGTCCTGAATACGAATCCAGTGAAGGCTGAAATGCAACCTGGGCTCATTCGTGAAACTCTGCACCTCAAAACTTGCCTGTTCACTTATTCTGAAATCCAGGCTCCACTGCACATGCTCGTCAAGGTCTGGGTCAGCCAGGTGCTCAGGCTGGAGAATGGACCGTTCTCTGGAAAGTGGCAGTGGTGTGAAGGAAAGACCTGCATTCTTGTCCTGGCTGGGGCAACCCTGCACAGTGTGACCTTGGACCAGTCATTTGCCCTCTGCGAGGTCCAGATTGTTGAGCCATACATGATGGAGAGGATACCTGCTCTGCCCTCTTCATGGGCTGCTACACAAGTCCAATGAGGTACTGACTTTGAAAGTGCTTTCTACTCTGCACAGCCCGAATAACCAGCAGGGTGTAATAATTATGTGGCTGGCACACACCCCCAGGCGTCTTTTGGAAGGCCGCGCTGACTGTCCCCCTGGCCGCCAACCTTGCCGGTGTCCCACAGCGGTCACATCCCACTGCTCAGCAGCCTCACAAGTGCAAAGCCCACAGCCCCAGGAACTCTCAGGAAGACACTGTTCCGGGTAAAAATAACATGTTACCCTTTTCAAAGTCTTGTGTATATTTTCTTTCACTCAAGTTTCGTCCCCATTCAGGGATTAATAAGGAAGCACCCTCCTCACTTTGCAGAAAAGGAAACAATAGAAGAGAAACGAAATGACTCCTTGAATCACAGGCATCTGAGTTTTTACACCTGCAAGAGCCACAGCTGAGAGTGGGTCTTCTCCCCCCTTGCCCCAAATTGCCGTGTTCAGAGTCTCTGGTCATATGGACACTCAGCCTTCAAGTACTGGAGAAAGCAGCAGTGAATGACTGGATGAGGGAGGTATACCAGCACCTGAAAGTCACCTCTGCGAAACATCAAGTCCAGAGGAGACCTGGCAGTGGGGGAGAGCCCATTCCCAAGCCCACACTAGCCTCAGCTCCCAGGTCCTGTCCAGCCTCTTCTGGCCCTGTCAGACGAAGACTTAAAAGTCATGTTGGTTTCACAGGTTGGAAAACTCAAACTCAGAAAGGAGAGTTAAAGGCCTTATTTAAAGTATGTTGCTGGCAAACTCAGACATAACCCCTGAGGAGTGGAGAGAGGAGGGCTTTGGGGCGCCAGCCCTTCAGCCTCAGCAAGTCAGCATCCCTGAAGATTTCTCAGCTCAGGAGAAATAAGTAGAGTTTCCACATCCTCGAACAGGAAGACAATTGACCAGCAAGACTCTCTGTAGACTCCAAACAGATCACACTAAAATCTACCACAGGGGCTCGGTCAGGAAGTGAAAGCAAAAAAAAAAACCCTGAGTCAGAGTGTATATAAAATGGTTTCCCTAGAGGACTTGGTGCAGAGATAGCTTTAATTAACTATACATTTCATTTCAACTTAGCAGGCACGTTGTTGTATGTTAAATAAATACCAGTTGGTTATTAAGGGCATATTTACTTCTGACTTAACAACTATAGCAAGTTATAGACACAGATTTCCGTTAAACCACAGTCTAGTGCATTTGTTTGAAATAATCAATTGTTCTTTACTCAAGATATAATAATTGCCTTATTGAATCTGGAGAAGCTTTTCTCTTGGCAATTTAGGGGAAACAGATTTCCCCATTCAGCTACTCTCTCTTTTCTCCCAAAGAAGAAACAGGGACAATGGAGATTCTGGACTCGGCCCTTTGATTTAAGGGCACAGCTGGTGTGGGGTCAGCTCACTGATGCTTCTTATCTTGGTGACCTGGGTACTGGGCCCAGGGAAACCTAGAGAACCAAATTCAAATAACAACTAATTTCTGAATATAAGTCTATCTAACATGGTATCTCATGTTTGGGACATACTGATGCTAAAAAAGTATTCATAAATTACCTGAAATTTAAATTTGTATTTATTTGTTTATATTTCACATCATTGTTCATTTTTAAACAATGTTTACTTTTCTCCCCACCCCAGGTATAGACCCTGTAGAATTTCCTCCACCAATTCACATACACACCATCACCACAGTCCCCTGTGGGGCTCCCTCCTTCCTTCCTAGTTCTCTCCCTCCCTCTTTCTTGTAGGATGTCTCTGGTTTATACTTGTCTGTTTCTGTTTTGTTGTGTTGTATTTTGTATTGTTATTATTATTCCCCCCATGTCTTTATTTGGCTCCCCTACATTCCTCCTATAACAGAAACCATCCAATAGCTTTCTTTTTCCTTCTGACTTAATTCCTTCTAGCTCTATCCATGTTGTTGTGAATGGCATGATTTTATCTTTTTGATTGCTGGGTAGTATTCTATTGGGTATTTATTGACCTTTGTTCAATGTTCAATCTGTTAACCCTAGTCCTGATCGGATATGAATGTACTGAGCAATATATAGGAGGGGGGTAAAAACACCACACCCACCTTCATCCTCACACAGGGTCTCCATCTGTCAGATGCTTTGCTTGATGTCAGTGAAATGGACCCACTGTTACCTTCATGCACAGGTCTCAAAGGCCCTAAGTAGGGCCCCCAATCAACTGTGGCCTTTACCTCTCTTTGCTGCTCAGTCTGGGTCACAGAATACACAGTCACAGAACCAATAGGCCACCCCTCATCTAGCAAATGAGGAATCAGAGGCTTAGGGGACTTGAGCAAGGTCACAGAGCCAGATGGTGGCAGAAGCTTGGTTTTGTGCTATCATTCATCATTATCATTATTATGTATTATTATAAACTAATATCCTCACAATAGCCCTATGAGTAAGATATTGTATTATTTCAATTTTCATTTTTATTTTTCTCACGATTTATTTATTTATGTATACAAGAACAAGGGTACAGGCTAGAGGTGCTGGGGTGAGAGGATTCACCAGACACATAATGGGGAGCAGAACTGGTAAATCGATGAAGTACACTGCTGAGGGGAGCAGTGGGAGAGACAGGAGAGGTCTGCTGTGCCATGTGGGTCACCTCCCTGGCCTGGGGTAGAACTCATGCTGCAGTGGCTGCAGATTGCTTCATAGTGCTGTTTTAACCCATTGTGCCACCAGGGAGGATCCCTCAATTTTATTTTTCCTGGCTGCAGTTATAGCCTCAACTCAGAATTCATGAGATGTCTCCATGACATCTCATTAGTCTTTCCTGTTTGATACATCCTCACCAATAACAAATTCTTCAGTATCACACACTTACTAAAGGCCAACAATAAGGTAGACACTCTGATGGGCAGGAGGAAAATAAGACAATGTGAAAGACAGTAAGAGAAGTGCCTGCATGGTGGCTAAGACTACAGACCAAGGCACCCACCAACAGAATTTAAATCTCACCATCTACCCATGCTAGCCAGCAGCGAGAATCATGCAACCTTTCAGCTCTTTCCTTTCCTAATCTGTGATAGCAGCACTTATCAGTGGTGCCCGGCACCTGCAAGCAAGGGCGTATTTATTGTTGCTTCCCAAAAGCCAGGCGTGTGAATCTGAAAACTGAACAATTAGCACACAACAGGGCCTGCAGGGCTAGAGGAAGAGAAAGGCCATGCCCGAGGCTTGTGGGTATGTCCCTTCCTCAATTTTATTTTTTCTACCTGCAATTATAGACTCAACTCAGAAGCCATGAGAGGTCCTCATGACATCTCATTACTCTTTTCTATTTGATCTAGTAGCCTCACCGATAAGTAATTCTCATGTGGAGAAATGGTCAACCGGAGGGGGTCCTGTACCTTTTCCATGAGGCCTCAAATCCTGTGCTAACTGTAATTTAAATAGATTAATATGCCAACCAAGTTCTAGCATTTTCAGAAGATTTCTATTTCTAACTGTTCTCTTATGTTATGGACTAAATAACGCAAAAGTGTTCAAAATTCCAACATTTGTGACTCCACATTATTTCTTCCAGCCTGTCTTCCTCACTCATAGGAAGCACAGCAGACTGTTGTCAGTTTCCAAACAACCCAACCGCCAAAAAGTTAGAAAACGTGGTGGCCACACATATGTCACCATACTGTTCCATACACAAATACAAATACTAGGCCACATTAAAACGTAGATCTCAGGCTGGGCCTGACTCTGTAGTTATTAAAATCAGAGACCTGGCATGTATTTACTTAGCTAAATTATATCATTCTTTGTTCCAAAATGTTTGAAAGCTAGCTTCCAAGAATACACAAATTACAGGATATGTATTTATTGGCAACAATTATTACATAAAATTAATTTGATTTCCCTAAAAATGTAATTAAAAATAAGTAGGAAAACTTAAGACCAATGCTGGGAGGGAAAAATTAAAAATAAAAGCTAGCAAAGAAGTAACAAACTATCAGAAAGATTCCAGGACCAGATGGCTTTAGTAGTGCATCTATTAGTTTTTTTAAGGGCTAAATAATTTGAACATTATAAAAACTGACCCAAAACATAGTGAAGATTAAAACTGAATCATGTTATCAAGTTGGTTGATGTCTTGTACCAAAAATGAGAAAGATGGACCAAAACAGGAAATCATAAACTAATTTCACTTATGAGTATGGATGCTAATCCCCAGAGAGACTAATGATAAACTGTTACCAAGAATGATTCATCCTATGAAAGCCAGGGCAGGTTATTAATAGGAAATCTGCTGATACAAAATGCCACATCATTAGGTTCAATTAAAAAAGCTTAAAATAATCTCAATGGCTGCCCACAAATTGTTCAATAACATTTTTGGGTAAAAGTACTTAGAATCATTAAAAAAAGAGACTGTCCTTAATATAATGAAGACTCGTAAGTTTAAGCCTCCTACACCATGCCTGCCCAAGTAGGGGGATCAGTGATCTATTGCCACAATAATGCTATGTTAACAAGACATCCCAAAAAATATCAGTGGATTAAAATAAACAGAATCTATTGAACTCTTAAATCTGAGGTCCCTTGAGCGATGCTTCTGGCCTTGGTTGGGCTCACATTCATGAAATAGTTGATTAGGTTTTGACTCATCTAGTGTGGGCTCCAGTGGGACGACTTTTGTAACTCAGCCCTGCCCCACATGTCTCATCGTCTAGCAGATTACATCTTCTTCATGACTACCCAAGAGGACAACAGTGAGCAAATCCACTTGTAAATCCTCTATGTGCTGTTTCTGTTACCATACACCAGCCGTGTCTCATGGCCAAACTCAGAAAGAGGGTAAAGAGTTATGTGGCATGGGGTCTCATCAGTTCACAGTAGGAAGTTTCCTATAATAACAGCTTTACCAAGGATAATAGAGTTTGCATTAAAAACCTTAGATTCTACATAAAAATAAATATCCCACTATGGAAGCAGTGCTGGATAAATAATGCTAAACAAAACTATTGTTAACCAGGGTCCTTTACAATGGGTCTTCTCAAGCTTTCAAAAATGTACTGTAAGAGACATCCCACTTATTGGGAAAAAATTTTTCTCACAAAACTAGCGATGAAGGATTGATCACACAGATATACAAAGACCTGATGAAATTCAACAAAAATAAACAACCCCATCAAAAAATGGGCAGAAGAACTGAAAAGATACTTCTCCAAAGAGGAACTGCAGATGGCCAACAAGCATGTGAAAAAATGTTCAACCTCACTTGTAATAAGGGAGATGTACATTAAAACCACAATGAAATGCCACCTCACACCATCTTAAAACAATTATCAACAACAAATGTTGGTGGGGATGTGGAGGAAAAGGAACTCTCCTGCACTGCTGGTGAGAATGCAAACTAGTACCACCACTATGGAAAACTGGAGGTTCCTCAAACTGCTAAAAATGGAGCTTCCATATAACCCAGCAATCGCACTCCTAGGTATCTACTCAAAAGACACAAAAACACTGATTCAAAAAGATACCTGCACCTCCATGTTTATTGCTGCTTTATTTACAATTGGAAAGACACGGAAACAGCCCATGCCCAAAAGTGGATGACTGGATTAAAAAGATGTGGTACATATATACAATGGAATATTACTCAGCAACAACAACAACAACAAAAAAAACCAGAAACACATGTCTTTTGCAGCAACATGGATGGAGCTGGAGAAGATCATGCTTAGTGAAATAAGCCAGAAAGTAAAGGAAAAATACTGGATGGTTTCACTCATAGCAGGAGTATACCAGACCAGGTGAGAAAATAATAATAATAATTAACAGCTATATACCAGAGACACTTTGTGGGGGGTGGAATGGAGATTGTATAAAAAACCGTGGGGGGAGGGAAATGCACTGGACTATGGTGATGGCACACGGGAAGCCCACAGGGATTACAACTGAGACAGAAAAATGCACAAAATGATGTAAAAATAAACTATTATATTATTTTTTTAAAAATGTACTGTAAGAGTTTGCAGGTAAAAGCCACAGCCTTTCTCATGCCAATTTAAGCATAGGACTCTTCTGTTTCATCTGGAGGATCAAATGCTTACAGGACACACTATTGGGGGAAAAGACAAAAATATTTTAAATGGGATTCACACAGCAAAACAAAAACACCATAATATGCTGAGAAATAATCCCAATAATAAATGGACAGGATTTATAAAAAGAAAATAACAAAACTTCACTGAGAGATATAAAATGAAGATTTAATTAAATGGAGACACACCATTTTCCTGGAACTAAAAATCAATATTGTAAAGAAGGCAATTCTTTCTAAATTGATTTATAGATTTAACATAACCCCAATGAAAATCTCAATGAGATAATAATACCCAAGTGTTGGCAAGAATATAGTGGAAACAGACATTTTCATACACTGCTGGTGGGAGTATAAATTGGTGCAATCTTTTTAAAAAGTAATTTGAAGCCTTAAAATTGCTTATACCTGTTGACCCAGATCTAGAAATGTACCCTAAGGAAATGATCAAATGTGAACAAAAATGTATTTGCACAGATTTTCCTTACAGCACTATTTAAAGGAAACAAAAAAATGGCGATAACCTAAATAGCCAATAATAGGGGTATTTCTAAGTAGATTGCTAGGTTTTTATTTTAGTAAAAATTACATAAGATTAAAACTCATGATTTCAAATGGAATCAGATATGAAAATACAAGGTAACTTGTTGGCAGGGGAAATAGGACAGAAGAGGTATTTCAATATGATCCCAAATGCCTTACCCATATTCACAGTAAATGAAAGACATGAGAATATAAACACATTAATATCTCTGAGCTTAATTTAATTTTTTATATTTCCTAATTTTATATAGTAAACAGTATCATGTATGTATTAAAAATTATTCCAGTAAGTGTTACAAGGATGAAAAAAATACATGATTTCCAAAATATCATCTTAAAAATTAGTAAAAGATTAAAAGTAACAAGTAAGATCATGTTGCAAAAGGAAAATTGTTGGGGTAAGTGTATAAGAGGCAGGACTTATTCTATTAAACAAGAAATATGTATAAAATACTGAAATAATAGTTCAAGAGTTGAAGTGCCAATGAGGATTTCAAACAGGTTGTAAATACATTAAAATTTGACAAAATTAAAAAGTACAATCTAAATGGATTAAGAAAAATTCATAATTGCAGAAGGAATACCTTCCATAGACAAAACTTTAAAAGACTCAACAAACTAAATTTAAAATTGTTAAGGCTTTTTTAAAAATAGAATGATAATGTAGGTAACTAGCTGAAATTAGAAAGGAAAAGCTTTTACTGCATAATCCATGGACTAAAACACCAAAGAAGAGTGACGGATTTTACTGTCTCATAATTAAAAGATTCTAAAATTCAAAAAAATTAAGGAGAAAATTTGAAGGTGTAAAAAATATGAGGGAAATACTCGTAGCAACTAGAACCAACAAAGGTTTAATAACCTTTATATATAAAGGACCCTCACAGATCCCTTATAAATGGGAAATATTTCTTCCCATCAAGACCAAGAAGTTTCCACATATAAGCTGACAAGAATTACAGAATGTGGTATGTGACAATGCGGTGAGAAGAGGAGAATATAAAACAAGGAAATTCATGCATCCTACTATCCATAGAGCAAAGCGCATTCCAGAGGTAGAGACTTTATGAGGAATTCTGAAGGGTATGAGCGACAAACTGGATGGCAACTGAGGGAGAGGCGACAGTGTGTCTGAATGCTGTAAGGTGGAACAGTACAGAGGTGATTCTTAAAGCATGGACGGTGACCATCACCGCAGGACGATAAAACTTAAGGTGCAGACTGGAGAAACAGGAAGTTGGAGGAGTTAGCCCCTGCACCAGCTGCTGGGTTAGGGAGCCTGGATGACAAGAAGTTCTGAAGAGTTTTACGTAGGTAGGTGCATATGCCATGCACCTATTTATTCTCGGAAACGCTAGCTGCAGTGTGGGAAATGGGTTGGGGAGAATGGAGGTGGAGAGTCCAATTCAAAGTTAACACATCCCCAAGGAGAGAGGATAGAGCTGTGCCAGGAGAGCAGAGGTGAGGAGGAAGCAGTGTCAACAGGTTAAGAGATATTTAAGCAGTGGGGTAAACAGATGTGACTGACTGAATGTAAGAAATGAGTGGCAAGGATTTGTTAAGGATGACATTCAAATTGCAAAGCTTTCAGAACATGATTATGACAATAAAGTCAAATGGCAAAGATCAGAAAGAGACAAGTCAGAGAAAAAATATAAATGGGGCATGAAAACAGACATGAGAAATATTTAATATTAGGTATAATTAAATAAATGCAAGTTTTAAAAAAGCAATCAAATTTATCACCTATCAAATTGTATACATCAAATTTATATGCAGAAAAATATCAGTCATTTTTAAGGCTCATCTTTAGGTGTGTATGTTATCTGAACGTACTGAGAACTGAGTGGTCATTTATCTTTGTATGTTGTTTCCACTAGATGAGTTCACTTAATAAGCATTGATTGACCACTCACTATGTTCAGGCACCGTGGTAAGTGCCAGAGATGCAAAGTCAATAAAGAACCTGCTCTTCTGTTCTCCTCAGTACAGTGCAGAACGTGCACCCACGTACTGTACTACAGAGCACTGTCACTGAGCACTTACAAGTTCTCAACTAACACAAACTACTTGAGGGCACAACAGCAGTTCAAGTAGAGCAAACTTGGTGGAAGAGAAGAAAGCTCAGAAAAGAAGATGGTGGAGTCAAGTTTCTTATTGGTTCTAGAATAAACATTAAAAAGGATGCTATCCATGCTAATGTAGAAACGCATGATGACACCCAAACAGTGTTCTTGCCACACTCTCTAGACTACCCACTTCTCCAAATGGACAAGTCAAGTTTCCATTGGTTGATGGAGGTGGCACCTTCAAGAAGGCATGCAGGGGTGTACTGCCATCCAGTGGCAAGATGGGAAGAGCAGTCCAATTGTTTTCATACGCTCCTAAGGACTAGTGAGATTTGAGGTCCTTTCAGGAGGAGAAAGTAACTCAAAGTAAATCAAAGTTGATGACTAGGGGAGATGGGCAGATGTTCTGTTTAAACTCCCAAAGAAAGATACCACCATTATTACATATGTAGTGTTCTAAGTATCGCTTACGTTTGTGGCTAAATGATTTCCTCCCTTTTCTCCTCCTCATGACTGATGGTTTAGCTACCAGAAAAGCAAATAGACTGTATCTGTCCATGGTACATTCATCCAGCTAAGTGGTAGAGTCCAAAATTTAACTGTCTTCCAAATAATCACATTCTTAATGGATTAATGTATTCCCTTCATCTTCCCACTCTTGGTATAAGATCATGGATCAGAAAAACCTAGGATGTATTTATTGAACTGTCTTCATGGTGAGTCTTAGTCAATCCAAAACCCAACACTGAAATTAAAAGTGTAAAGAACTTAAATAGTTATTTCTCCAAGGAAAACAAACAAAAGTCCAACTTGCACATGCAAAAAAACATTCTAATCACTATTCTTTGGTGAAATGCAAATCAAAGCTAGAAATAAGAGAGAGAGAGGGTGACATAGAGGTGGCCAGGGTGGGGTGGGTCAGGATGAGGCTCAGGAAGACTGAGGGAATGAAGGAATAAATGGTGAGGATGGTGAAGAAGTCAGCACCATGAGCACCAGCTGGCAAGAACATAAAATGACCCAGTCACTATGGAGAACATAATGGTGGTTCCTAAAAAAATAAAAACAGAACTACCTTAGGACCCAGCAATTCTACTTCTGGCTATAGTCTCAAAAATAATTGCAACATCCAGCGGAGATATTTGCTCACCCATGTTCATAGCAGCATTATTCACAAGAGTCAGAAGGTAGAAGCTATGTAAGTAAGAATATACTGTCAGGTGACTGGACAAACCAAAGTAGTTATTCAAACAATGGAATATTACACAGATTTAAAAGGAAAGACATCATGACACGTTATATGTTAAGCGTAATAAGCTTGTCACAGAAAGACCAATAGCATATGGTTCCATTCATATGAGGTACGTAGCTTAATCAAATTCAGAAAGGTAGAAAGTACGCTGGTAGATTCCAGGGTCTTGGGGAGAAGGAAATGTTAATGGCATCATGCCAGGTTTGCGTGCCATAAAGAGTTCTGGAGGTCCACCTTGTTCCACAACAAGGTGAATATACTCAGTTCTACGGAAATCGTTAAGGTGGCAAATCTTCTGTTATATGGACTTTACCACAACTAAAAATGAAAGATCTATCCTCTCTGGCTTCAGATCATTTACATGTTTGCGTTGGTGAGGAGAGTGGCCACCCCTTAGTCTAAACCAGCCATTGTCACTCAGTTTAGATAACTCTTCCCCCTACAGATGAAAGGTCCTTGCGGATACCGCTGCCTGCTTTTTCTATAAATGTACTTATGAGCCTCTTTAAAGCACACAGGTCAAAAACCAGAGACTTGATTAAGGGGACTTGTTCAGCATCATAAAATTACCACAGAGACCCTGATTCATCCCCTCTGGTTCACTTAAAGGCGCTATTCTTTTCATCCGGAAGGGACCTCTGATTGCACAGTTCCTGCAGCCTCACAAGGCCATCAGCTGAGATCAACATGTGGAGTTAGCATGCAGCTAAATGGTATGGCCTTACTCCAGTTTCAAGTCCATCAGAATCCTCCTCCTGGCTCTTAAGTTCAACCAAAGGCAGGGGGTCTCTATAGAAGAATTTCTCATTCCTCTTAACCTTGCCTTTCAAATGGAGTTGAAGAGCTTCTGGGCTGGGAGCTAGCTCAGGAAAGAATGGCATTCCTTTCATAAGGCTCCGTGTCTACCTTGAGCAAGTTACTCAGAGAGACTCCGAGCTGCCGATTCTCCATGCTGGATACACAGTAGTCCACCTACTTTCCATAGGGACATCCTAGAGCATCTGTCCTTAGAAGGCTCACATTCTGGGCAACGCACACAGGGAGGAGGGAGAGAGAGAGCTGCATTAGCTTTGGAAAAGAGCTGGCAATTTGCAAGCCTCTGCTCCATCCCCATTAGCTTCTCTCTTGGAGTTTCCTAAATGACTGAAACTGTAAGTGAGTGAAAAGCATAAAGCATGTGGTCAGGCTAACTCCAGATGTTTCAGACAGATGTGACCAGAACCTCCCTATCAGGAGGGCTCACTGCCTGGTATCCCTTCTCCCTCTCTGTGCCTGACATTTAGAATTAGTCAGCGTCAGGCTTACTGGGACTTAGTAGGTCACTTAGCGTCTGGTATTTTTAGATTTAATAATAAAAATAGCTCATCTTTCCCTCATAAAAGCTTCTCACCTTATTATCCTGTACTAATTATGGATGTGCCACCACTCCATGTAGAAGAAAAAGAGAATAGAATACAGGATCTGGTCTGAGTCCCAGGTCCATTACAGCATGTGTAGACCATAAGGCTTTGCACAAGTCATTCTGCCTCCGGAAGACATCGTGTGCACTGCTGAACGGCTATGGCAAGCTATGGCAGAGTTGTAGGAATCGAATGAAACAATTGTAAATAGACACTATACTGTCAAACACCTGCTAAGCAGGTCATGGTCAAATATCCTCATGCCAAGCCTAGTCCCCTCCATGTCTTGCTTAGTCTCCATCCTCTGAAACATCAGAATGACCCTTCCGTGCCTACAGACCCCACTGCCTCACATTCAACTTAGCCTACTCTTACTACCGTTTTGTCTGGAAAGTTGGAATCTGAAAGCCACGACACAGAACTTGAAAGGTGCACAACCAGCAGGAGTACCAAACACTCATCCATGTTGACCTGCCACTAGATGGGTCAAGGAATATGACTTTCATGCACTTCAAGCAGGAGTCATTTAATTAGGAACAGCTGCAGACGTGTGAGACTGATGAGTGACACAGAAAGAGCAGCCAGTTATGAATGGGCGATGACAAAGAAAATGGCCCTGCAAACTGGAATATGCTTGTCATTCTGTAATGACAATATGCTACACGTGAAGCAACACAAAATTAGAAGGCTCCTTGGCCTAGCACTGTCCTAAAATAGACATAGGAAAGGTACGTGCTATAAAGTCCATTAAAGGAGTTGGCATACACAGGAAGTTCATCTCTAATAAAGGCAACATAGCCAACCAGTGGGGAGATGAGTGCTTATTTCATAACAAAGCTAGGTTAATTTGTTAACTATTTGTAAAAACATGGCTGCTTTACACAGCACTCCTCACACTATAAACCAATATACTTCAAATGATTCAAAGCACTAAATCTTTTAGTCAGAAGCATAAATGAACTAGAAGAAAATATAAATGAATATTTATCAGCTCTCATGTAGAAAAGGCTCTTCTAAGCATAAAAGTTAAGAAAGAAACGGTAAAGGGAAAAGATTATAGGCCTAATTACACAAACATTTGAATATGTCTGAAGATCTAAAGGTACCACGAACAAATTTAAGAAGAAACAAACTCACAAGAAATCATGAGTTAGTCCAGAACTAACGACACAGTAATGAACAGAGCGCATGGGACAGTCACACCTTCAGGAGTCCCCAACAGGTGAACAGGAGGAAAGGGGGACCCTCCTCAAGTGACTCATTACAGACAGTTCCACCAAAGTGAGGATGTTTGGGCATGATCGGGGTGCTGAAACCTGGCTCACAGTCAGGGCTGTCTCTCTGGAAGGCGTTATTTGCACTCAGAGTGGCAAGATGAGCAGACGGGCAGTGATGGTGGGGAAAACCCAGAACAAACCTCTGTGGCAAATTCTCAACACATCTAGAAGAGCCAGCAGGTGGAGCACACTATTGATGAGGGGCGTGGCAAAGAAGAGAGTGCATATGTAGGTGAAAAAGAAGCATTTTTAATTGTAATTACCAACCCCACAATTCCATCCTAGATTTCTGGTCCAAAGAAGGCAAAACACTAATTAGAGGGAATATGCATACCTGTGTACATCGCAGCACTGTTCACGGTAACCAAGTTCTAGAAACAACCTAAGTGCCAAAGACATATAAGTGAATATTTATCAGTTCTCACGTAGAAAAGGCTCTTCTAAGCATAAAAGTTAAGAAAGAAACAGTAAAGGGAAAACGAGTAGATTGGAATAATGTGAGGTGTGTGTGGTGTGAAGGGAGGATATGTATGTATATGCACATAGACACACATACACATATATAAACCAGTAATTATTCGATTATATATCACATAGATTATACTGCGTATGATGTTATGTATATAGGATCGTGTATAATATTTTATTATACACTGGATAAATCTAATATATGTAATGAAACATATAAAGGACTAATAAAATAATTACTAAAAATGGATGAAATCTTGTCATTTGTGACTACCTAGATGAAACTGGAGGGGATAAAGCTAAGTAAAATAAGTCAAAAGGAGAAAGACAAATTATTATGTGTAGAATATAGAGAAACCAAACAAAGGGTCAAACAAACAAAACCAATAAAAGTCACAGAATCCTGACCATAGAACAGAGGCGACAAGTTGTGAAGGGGAGGGGAAAAAGCATGAGGGGAAGGGCCCACGGGCTGTGGCGGGAGTAGGGCTTGAGGTGCCTTGGGGTGGGTGTGCTATGGTGACCTACATCTGAGGACGTGTGATACAACGCCTCTGAGTCACATACAGCGTTATACACCAGTGTTACCACAATAAAAATATAGATGATAGAGCAATAGCTTGGCAGCTCGATAGATATAGATTGAAGGGGAAACATCACCCACCGTATTCTGCCAAAAAGAAACCAAGATAGACTCACTGTCACAAATATAAAATCCGCATGAAAGTGGACCCGTGCAAGAGCCAACTGCATGCTTACCTGGCTTGAAGAAAGGGTATCTGGCATGTCCACCTATTGTCGCAAGATGCGTGTAACAAACCACCCTACCTTGTTACTTTTTGCACATTTTGGGTTGTCTCTTATCAGGATATGAGACCATATAACTGGGGAGGTTTTGGTCCACCTTTCTCTCAAGCTCCTGTGCTAGTCAAGACATTTGTTCTCATGACTGTACAAGAACAGCCTGAGTGTGCTGGCACCACTCCTGCTCACACTCCACTGACAAAGTAACAGGAAGAGCCAAGGTCACAGGAAGGGGCAGAGGAGCACACTCCCTGTGAAGGGGGCCCCTGCGAGCCATGGGCGGGAAGGACCGCAGTGAGAATGTATTCGACATCATAGCAAAAGTTAGAGGTGATTAAGTACAATTGGTGGGAATGTATGGTATTACTCAGACTCTTCTAGGTCTATTTCCTGCTCAAGTTACCATGTATCTGTGGATCAACAGCAGCTCTGCTTCATGTATCTTTTTCTCTCAATAAAGAAACCTTTCTTGAGACAGGCAAAGGGAAAAAAAAATAATGGTATAAGTCAGAACGGTTCTTAAAGTTTCTGCTGAGAAGTTGCATTGCTGCATTTCAGTGGTCAAAAAAGATCACATTGTCAATGGGCATCATCAATAGGAAAGGGAATCACTTGCCTCCCCCTGGAAGGTGACTGTAATTCATAAGTAATGGATGGGGAGAAGTGGCAGTGAATAATAAAAACGATAGCACAATCTACCGTGGGTATTGGCATTCCCAGCTTTTCTACAGGAGACCATGAAGAACCTTACTTATATAATCACTTATGTATCCATTTTTGCTGTGTGTTAAATATGAACAGCAAATGTACTTATATTTATTTTATTAAAATGTCTTAGGGGTTTTCTCTATTAGATGTGCATTCATCCATCATTTCCTGAATGCTCTAGAAGACAAACAGCAGCTTCTGCCTCTTCCCTCCATTTCCTCTATTGCTCAAGCAACAGGACCAAGTAATTTTAAAACTTAAATCTGATTTTTCACTATTTATCTCCATACCACTAAACTACATACATGGCTAGCTACTTCTTTCATTTTACCCACTTGGGGCTGAGAGTTTTAACTTTATTTTTGAGCTATGCAGTTTCTGTTCTTGATGGTTGCCTTTTTCTATTTTTTTCCCCTGGTATCTACTTCTCCATTGGTGGCTTCCTCAGATCTCTGAATCTACTTAGTCATCTGATTATGCCTACCTGGGACTCGGAAAGCATTGAACACATGGAAGGGCGCTGTTGACCGGTCTCAGCATGTTCAAGTAATCTGACTGGCCTGATTCCTGGGGAACCCCCAGCTCAGGAACTGCAAATCATTCTGTGGTCTGATTACAACCCTAAATGAGCATTTTTAACCTTTTTCTGGAGAGGTAAAGGTGCGAGCACTGGAGTCAACTGGGGATGGGAGTTTGGAGACAATAATTAAGCAGGTTGTACACTGTTGCCTTTGTGTGTTTTCTGTTGCTGTATTTCCACATTCCATCAGCTCTTTCTGATTCATGCCTTTCTTTCAACATGTTATTATTTTCAGCCAAGGAATGGAAATATCTGACAGACCTGGGAGGCTTCTTATACAATGTCACTAACACCCTTCAGACGCTATGTGTCACACAAAGAAGGAAAACTGATTTCTGAGATTTGTTATGAATACACTTCTTTTTAGGGGTAACTGAAAACCATCTTCTCCTAGTCTACAAATATGGTTAAATATAAATGCAAATTTTGAATTCAAAAGATTTTAAAGATAGATCATGCACCTTTGGCCCCTCTTTAGAAGAAGGAAAAATATTGCTGAGCATGAAATATCACAAATATCAAACATTAATTCAAATCACTCAATATTCTTGAATCAAGTTTATTAAAAGCTACTGAGAAACCACTACGTTAAAATTAAATGTTGGTCCAACAATGATAGAAGCTAAAGAACAAACATAAAAATGAATAGACTACAATCTTTGACCTCAGAGACAAATATCTAGTCACTGAAATTTTATATTCATATAGTCAGTGAACATAAACTATAATCATCTATACACTGAAATAAAAACAGTAGTAGAATATCTAAAAAGTAGTGTAAGCGGATGTGGGAAAAAAAACAAACAAACATAGTTTAAATAGCCCAATAAAGGCAAGAAAGGGGAAACAGAAAGGAAAACGAGAAGGAACAAACATAAAACCAAAGTAAATGATAGACATAAGTCTAAATATAGTGACAATTACATTGAGTATAAATGACCTAAACCTGTAATTCTAATTCAAAGATTGGAATTGTCACAACATAGTGAAAATATCCTTTTCTTAGCTATGTGCTGTCTACCAGAAACTCATTTCAAATATAATTATATAGGAATGGGAAAAAAAATGGAAAAGGATATATGATGAATATACTAATAAGAAAGTTGGAGTGACTATTTTAACATCAAAAGAAGCAGACTTAGTAGCAAAGAAAATTCCAAGGTATAAAGAAAGATATTTCAATGTGATAAAAGGGTCATTCACCAAGTAGATCTAATGATCATATATGCGCATGAATGTATCAGGGTAAAATCTACTAGGATTATCACAATTACAGTAGGAGACTTCAACACTCCTCTCTTATTAATAAATAGAGCCAATATAGAGAAAAATCAACAAAGGCACAGATAAATTAAACAGAACATCAAGCGATTAAATTGAACTGACATTAGCCAACCACAGCACAACAGACATACCTTTCTAATGCACAGCATAATTCATCAAGATATACCATATATGGGATCAAAAAACAAGTCTTAAAAAGTAAAATAATTAAAATATCAAGTTAATTTTCTGACTATAATGAAATTAAACCAGAAATATAAATAACAGCAAGATAATGAGGAGATTCCCAGCTGCTTGGAAATCTTACAACACCCTTCTAAATCATCCATGGTTCAATGAAGTCCCAAAGGATTTTAAAATACGACTTGAATTGGACTCAAATATATAAAAACATAATCTATTAAAATGTTAAATGAAAAACCGAATGTAACACAGTACTTAACGAGAAATGTATAGCATTATGTAGTTGCATTAGAAGAAAGAACAGTGTCAAATCAGTAACTTCAGCTTCCACTTTAATTTTTTTTTAAGATTTATTTATTTATTCGTACAGAACTGGGGTACAAGCCAGACATGTGGAGGGTGAGAAGATTCACCAGAGACAGAGTGGGGAGCAGAACAGGCAGACTGACGAAGTACACTGCTGAGGAGAGCAGCGGGCGGGTCAGGGGAGGTCTGCCGCGCCATGCGGTCACCTCTGGGGCAGGCGGGAATCGAACTCATGCGGAAGTGTCTTTGGCTTCTCAGTACTGTGCTTTAACTCGCTGTGCCACCAGGGAGGGCCCAGCTTCCACTTTAAGAAAGATGTTAGCCCTCACCCCAATGCTTACTGCTGCTCTATTTACTGTAGGGAAGGTGTGGAATCAACCCAAATGCCCCAAAATAGATGAGTGATCAAGAAGATGTGGTATATATAAACGATGGAATATTACTCAGCAATCATAAAGATAAGTTCATGCTATTTGCGGCAACATGGATGGAGCTAGAAAAGATCATGCCTAGTGAAATAAGTCAAAAAATAAAAGAAAAATACCAGATGGTTTCACTCATAGCAGGAGTATAAGGGATCAGGAAAACATACATACACACACACACATACACACAAAGTAATTGTAATAAAGTAAAAAGGAACATCAACTAACAACTATAAACCAGAGACATTCTACAGGGGAGGCGAGGGGAACAGGATCAAAATGGGGGTGGGAAGAGCACATGGGACTATGGTGATGGCACACTGGTAAAGTGGTAGTGGGAAGTCCATGGGGATTACAACTGAGATGAAAAAATGTACAAAATGAAGAATAATGTGAAATATATATAAAATAAAAAAAGAGGTGAGCAAAACATTCCCTAGACATGTAAAAGGAGAGAAATAATAAGTTCAGTAAACAATAACATTGAAAGCATAACAGAAAAATGAAATTTAAAATATGATAACCTTCTAGTAAGACTGAATAAAAACAGATAAGTATTGCTAACAACAGCATGCACAAGCAATTTTAGGATAATAAACAAATACCATGCATAACTCAGTGTATATAAAGTTGACAACTTGATAAAAAAAAGGCTAATTTCTTAAAAACGAAAAGTTACCACATTTCACCTAACATGAGGTATATAATCTGAATAATCCCATAACTATTAAAGAAATTTTATCTGTAGTTTAAAAAAAAAAAAAGATCTGAAACTGAAAATTTCATGCCTGCATGGTTTCACTGGCAAATATTTAAGGATTCTACATAATCTCTTCCAAACTATAAAAAAGAAGGAAAAATTTTAAATTCATTTCATGAAGTCACCATTATCCTGATGCCAAATTAAACAAAGAAAATACACACACAAAAAAAGAAAATTATAAATCACTACCCTTCATGAACACAGACACAAAATTATTAATAACTATCAGTAAATCAATCCATCACTGTGGAAAAAGAATAAAGCACTATGACAAAGTGGGGCTATCCCAGGAATGCAGGGCTGATTCAATATTTGAAGATATATTAGATCAATCTAATCCACCATATGAACCATTTTAAAGAAGAAAAACCGTATTATATCAATTGATGCATAAAAAGCATCTGAAATTTTTACATGCATTCATGATAAAGATTCCCAACCAAGAATAGAAATTCCTCAATATGATCAAGGAAATCCATAAAAACACTACTGTTAATATGTGTAATGATAAAAGATTAAATATTTCTTTTCAGGAAGCAATGATGCCCACTCTCATCCCTTCTATTCAGCATTGTACTGGAAGCTGGAGTAAGTGTAATAAGGAAAGCAAAGTAAATTTAAGAATTAAAGATACAATGAATTTTTTTAAATGAAAAAATAAAGTTCTTATTTTTAAATGACACAATTTACTATACAAGAAATTTATAATAACAGTAATATTAGTAATGACAACTCTTCTAGAACTAAAATCAGAGTTTAGCAAGGTTGCAAAATACAAAGTCACCACACAAAAATTAACTGTTTTTCTATATACTAGCAATGTAAAAATTGGAACAAAAATAATGTCGTTTAGACTAGTTCCCCCAAATGAAATACCTTGGTATAAATCTAACATAGCATATACATGTAGAATCTTTATGCTGAAATCTATAAAATGTTGATGAGTAAATTAAAGGTGACATAAATGGTCACCTTTCATGATTTGGAAGATTCAGCATAATAAATACACCAATTCTTCTCATGTTGATCTCTAGGTTTCCTGTAATTATATTAAAATCCCCCTGAGGAGTTTTATAGACATTGTGAAGACTAGACAAGGTATTTTAAAATCTACATGGAAAAGCAAGGGAACTAGAATAGCAAAAACAGTTTTGAAAGAGAAAAGTTAAGTTACAACAATCAAGGTACACAATTTCATGACTTATTATATTGCCCCAGTAATCAGAGCCATGTGCTATTGATGAAGGGGCAGGTACATAGATCAATGCAACAGAGAGAAAATATAGAAATAGAAATCTCGCAAATGTGGACTATTGATTTTCATAAGGGTGCAGAAGCTATTCAATGGAAAAAGAAGAGTCTTTTCAACAAACGCTGTTGGAACAACTGGACATCCTCCTGCAAATAAAATCATAAAATTATAATACCTCAACCTAAACGTCACACCGTGTATAAAAAATTAACTCAAAGTAAATCCTACATCTAAGTGCAAAAAAAAAAAAACAAGTTCATAAAGCTTCTACAAGAAGAACATAGGAGAAAATCTTTGTGATCTGGTAGTTTAGACATGACACTAGAAGTATGATCTAAAACTAAAAAGTATAAATTGTAACACATTAAAAACAAAGCTCTTAAAAGACACTGTGGGGGGAAAAAAGGACAAGACTCAGATTGGGAGAAAATATTTGTAAAGCACATCTTCAAGAAACTACTTGATCCAGAATATAAGAAGAATTCTCAAAAACTCAAGAGCAAGAAAACAAAAAAACCCATAAAAAAAAAAGGTAAAAGACTTAATAGGTACTTTATAAAACAGATGGCAAGTAAGTACATGAAAAATTGTTCAACATCATTAGACATTAGGGAAATTCAAAGAGAGCCATACTAGAATGTCTAAAATAAAAAAGTAAAAAAATACTGACAATATTAAGTACTAATGAGATTCCAGACTAACTGGAACTCTCAAACATTGCTGATGGGAATATAAAATCATATGACCTGTCTAGATAGTTGTTTGCCAGTTTCTATAAGGTTAAATCTGTATCTCCCTGTGCCCAGCAATTCCACCGTTGGATAAGAGACATGAAAACACAGGTTCACAAAACTATATATAGATGTTTACAGAAGCTCTATTCAAAATCATTAAAAACTTAAACTAACCCACAGCATTCAGTGGATGAATAAATAATAAATTCTATTAATCTACATAATGGAGTGGTGCTCAACAGAAAAAAATAACAATTGTTTCATGAGACACCTTGGCTGAATCTCAAAGGCATTATGCTGAGGGAAAGGAAGTATTCTGGAAAGGTTACATAGTATATGATTGCATTTACAACATGAAGGAGAGACCAAAGTATACTGATGAGTAAAACATTCTTGAACCGGAATGGAGGTGTGCCCAGCAAAGGCAAGAAAATCTCAGTCTCAATGCAGATGTGTGCACAAATTCATGGAACTGTATACCCCAAACACTCGATTTTACATTATGATAAGCAAGATGAAAACTACAAAAACAAGAAGAAACAAATGGTGAGCACACAGGGCATCTCTAGACCCTTCTAGCCTGTCGGGGATGGGGTGAGGTACCCCCACCAACAACCTGACGTAAGTCCAACGCAGAATCACGCTGTGTGAGGGGCTGCTGTCTACTTCTACCTGGCACACAGATCTAGCTTACAACCACCCACCAGCAAATCTGGCTTGCCTTTTCAATACAGTTCCAAAAAAGTTCTATTCCACCTTCATCCTTTGTGCTCTGAAGTTCCAGGAAGCAGGCGTGCTAAAACAGGCAGAGAGAGAGAAGGGGAGCTGGAGCCCCTTCACGCACCCCCTCCCACCACACACACACACACACACACACACACACACACACATACACACACACCGGCTCTCAGCTGGGCCTTCTAAGGAAACAAGAGGAAGGAGGTGGCTTTTAGGACTGTCATGGGGGAGGAGAAGCGCTAACAGTGCAATCAGACTCATCCAGAGCGTGTCTGCGGCTATTTTTGCCTTGTGAATAGAGTCAGGGGAGGAGAGGGCCAAGCTGGGCCTGTGGCCATGTGTATTTATGTGTATGTGCGAACATATGCGTGTGAGAGAGGAGAGAAAGGCTCTCCGAGAGAAACCGAGTGGGTGGCTGCCGCTGACGGGGTACATGTCGACAAATACAAAACATCAAGCGAGCAATTACAGCAATCAGACGCATGGGGTGTCCGCCTGCGTCAGCAGAGCTGTCTGCTCCCCCACGCCTGCTGCTCAGGAGCCATATGCACCAGGCCTGAGGGGAGGGCCTCATTCAGGGGCTCTGGGGGCGTCTTTAGGTCTCTGGGGGTGAGAGCCCCTCCTGCCCCAAAGGCTGCCGCCCAACACCCAGAAATACTCCACTTGCTGCCCTGGTCCCCTAAGCAAAGCAAGCCTCATCAAGAAGCTTGATTTAAGGCCCCCCGTCTTCTAATTCAGCCACTGGCCCTCTGTTCAGTCACTGGCCACCCCTTCACCCCGCCCCATGGCCCCCCTACCCATCCTCAAAGAGTCTCTCCGGTAGCAAGGCCCAGACTTTCCTCTGCCCCTCGTCGGAAGGGAGAGTGCAAGTTCAGGGATAAGGGGTCACTCGGCATCAGCTGGCCCATCGGCAAGGCAGGTGCAAAAGGACCTTCCACACAACCCCTCTCTCTCTGTGTCCCTGGTCAGCGAGGGGCGCCAGGGAGACACAAGGATCCAGCCTCTCCCTGGCCACTTCCAGGAGTTCTTCACCTGGTGACATTGTTGAAAAAAAAAAACATGCTTCATCTCAGACTCTGAGGTTGGAGGCCCAGAAACTACATTTCAAGCACCCTGGGTGGTTGTGCACCCAAGCTTGGGAGTCAACAACCTACTAGGATGGATGCAAGTCAGTCAGGGAGACAGGCGATTAAGTGAGCGTCACGGTGCGAACAGCCCCCCACCCCCACCCCTGCCAGGCTCTCTTTCCTCATGGGGTGCAGCCGACCAACGCAGGAGTCCAGCCGGGTTGAGCCCACCCTCTGGCCTACAGGAGGTCCACTGGGCCCGCCTGAGCACTGCTGCACCTCCCAGGACACTGCAGCTGTCCGTCAGCCTCCCTGACCAGAGCACCACGCTCCAAGGACACAGCAGGCGGAGTCTGGGGACACAGGTCCTGCCAGAACTGTCTGGCCAGGGAGGAGCCAGGTGTGTCTGCCAGAGTAGCCTCCCAGGCCGGGTGTGGCAGCAGCAGGTCATACACACCCCCACTGTCCCTCCCTGGGGCTGCTTCCATTCTGTCTCTTTGGAAGGAGCCCTCCCCCGTCAAGAGGGCCCGGGTAGACAGGAGCTCTGACAAGTCTAGTGCTGGGGGCTGTTTTCCTCCTTCCCCAGCCTCCACATCACCAGGACACCCGGGCTCCCCACACCCCACACGAAGAGGCTGCAGGAGAGGTCAGAGCCGGAGCAGCGGCCCTGTACCTATACCTATAATGGTGCAAATGACATCATCCGTAACCTTTTTTCACAACAGGCTAGTTTCAAACAGCTGTAATTTATGGATGTTCTTCTGAGAGAAATTAGTCAATATATTTGTTTTCCCTTTGATATATAGCCACAGGAGCGCGTCAGGCGTGAGGTTTATTAAGCCTTGCCAATTTTCTGCCGCTCCTCAGCGCTATAGATTTTGCTCGTGGAGTGGGCTGGTTCCACCTCTAAACAGCAAAAATCATTTAGAGTTCAAAAAGCCTTCCGGCTCTCGGAACACAGGGTGCCTAGGAGAACTGTGCAGCTTTGGGAACAGGACTGGCTGCGGGCCGGGCAGGGGCTGAGGGGACCCACCAGGAGGGGCTGTAGGTCACCACCCTCCTGCAGGCCCCTGCACTCTGGACCCCTGCAGCGCCTAAGCAGTGACCTCAGCTTTAACGAGCTTGGAGACTGATGGGAACAGCAGAGCAGGGGTGCTCTAAGCAGCCCCCTAGTATTAAAAACTATGCATTCAACCCTGACCCTTCCCCCCAGCACCCTCAGGAGGACATCCCTTCTGGAGTTGGTCCCAGGTACCTGAAGGTCCAAAGAGAATGCCTGGGAGTAAATGGCCACCTTAACCCCTACCCAAGGTCAAAGTTAAGGCTGTGGAGGGGGGGCGGCTCCTCACCAACTCCCCCATCCCTGGGATCGTATAACTGCCTCTGCACTGCAAAGCACAGATTCTCAGGCACCACTGACCCCACAGTGTAATGCAGTAGATTTAGGTGGGGCTGAGGACCCACATTTTATGCATGAGTTCCCCACCAACTCACACCACCCCTCAGCTGCCCCTGCTGAGATGAATAATGTTGTCCTGGATATGAACAAAATGGGTTTTCTTCAGCTGAGGTACCATGAGAGAAGTGGACACTAGGGGAAAATCATGAATAGCCCATTTAAGTGTTACCAGTGTGGGAGCTGTGCCCCATGAGCTCCCTGGGGCCCAAGGATAACCAGAGCTGTGACTCACCAAGGGCCTAGGACACCGCAGGCAATGGGCACCCATTATTGGAGGAGCCAAGACCCAGAACCAGGATCTATTCAAGCAGAGGGCACATGCCTGCTCAGGGCCCAGCCTGCCCAGGCTGGCCTTGAGGCAGATCTGCCCAGTTGCTAACTCTAAGCCTTTTCCAGAATCCCCCATGTCTCCTTCTCATGGCCCTGCACCAGGCACCAGCTCCCCAGCTCTTCCCCAAGAATATTTCAGGTGGGAATACAGTAAGAGGATGAAAGAAGAAGATGCCAGGCTCACCTCCTCCACATATTTATGATCAAATTACACTCAAACAAAGATGCTGTCCCTTCAATGGCAAATGGGCGACTATTGTATGGGTCAAGAGGAACTTCATGGCAGAAGGAGGTAGGGAAAATTATAATCTGAGTCAGGGTAGGCAGCACAATGAAGAGGCGAAGGCAGTTTCTGTGTGGAGCCTCCTTGCTGTTATTGCCCAGAAGGCTCCCTCTGTATCCGGACTAAGTGGAAGAAGCGAGTGTACAGAGTCAGTGTACAGAATGGAGGGTGCAACCTCCAGACAGCTGTAGAAGTTAGGGTACCAGGACCCAACCACCATGCTAGAACAGTAGGGATTCCCCTGCAGATGCAGATGCTATGCAACTGGATAGCAGTAAGGCCCTGTAAGCTGGAGAGTACACCTTGAAACCCTAAAATGAGGAGCCTGAGGCTACTAGACAATCTTTGCAACAGCTAGTAAGGTACTACATGGGGTTGAGGTCATCAGTCTAAGCCATGCTCCCAACAAGAACAGCTGAGATGGGAGAGCGAGATCAGATGACCTGAACAGGTTCTTAGTCCCAGCCTACAGTCATGTTATGCAAAGCACCTGCCTTATCCCCATCCGTGACGCAAAGCCCAGACAACAACTAAATGGTGTACTGCTATGAACCACAACTCAAAGCAGCAGGATCTTCACAGTAAGTGTAAGCACCCCAAGCCATGAAGCTGCACCCCAAGCCATGAAACCTCACCCCAAAGGCAAAGAGAAAATTTCAGCCTGCGGTGGTGTCCACCATAGCCCCTCCCAGGGCTACATCTACTGCTCATCCACAGCTCAGAGGTTGAGGCTGGCATGAGACTGTTCACGAGGTTTTAACAGAGGAGTTCGTCCAGGGGAGGCGGTCACTGTGGGTCCCCACCCCCAACTTCGGTCGCACAGCATTTTAGGAGGCTTGAACGCTTGTTGTTCTTTGGAACTGACCTTTTGGTATCTTGCTGTCCCGGTTCCTATCTACTACCCCTTACCAGCAAGAGTACCCTGGTCATGCAAACAGGTGCAGGGCTTTGGTCTTTGAAATAATAAGACACCTAAGGGTCCTGCATAGAAAACCTAAGAGTAGGCCAAGCTGCCTGTCGGATGGTGTAATGTCAGCTTATGAAGACAAAGAAAGGAGGCTCCTTAACTCAACCTGTAAAAGCTAAAAGTGGAGGGAGAATAATAGGACAAATGCTGAAGGAAAGAAATAAACCTGAAGTCTCAAAACAGCAAAACTGAAAATCTGCCTGATGAGGAGTTGAAGGTAACAGTGATAATCACGCTTGTTGAAACAAGAAAAATAACAGATCAACAAAAGCAGGGATGCAACAAAGATAGAGAAATCATGACACTGCTACAAATAATCTAAAAATACTATAACTGAATTAAAAATACGATAGATGGCCTCAACAGCAGACAAAAGCAAGCATCGGATAGAATCAACAAGCTTGAATGCACTGGGGTGGACACACACACACATGAAACAGCAAAGAGAAAAACAGATTTACAAAAGCAAACACCATGTAAGAGCTCTTTGGGATGATTTGTATTTCTCTTAACATAAGTTAAGTTGAAGCCATCTGAATTTCCTCTTCAGAAAAGTGTCCTGAGGTCCCTGGTCCATTTTTCAACTAGTTCGTTGGTTGCTGGATTGTGTAAGTACTCTGTCAGTTTTGGAGACGAACCCCTTTGTCAGTGCTATGGCGTGCCAATGCTGCTTTCCCATCCTGCATTTTCGTGACGGCTTGTTTTGAGGTGTGGAGGCTTTTTTTTTTTTTTTTTTTAAAGATTTATTTATTTTGTACATACAGAACTGGGGTACAGGCCAGAGGCTCAGGGGTGGCGAGAGGCTTCACCAGAGACAGAGTGGGGAGCAGAACAGGCAGATCGACGAAGTACACTGCTGAGGGGAGCAGCGGGCGGGTCAGGAGAGGTCTGCCACGCCATGTGGTCACCTCCGGGGCAGGCGGGAATCGAACTCATGCGGAAGTGGCTTTAGCCTCTCAGTGCTGTGCTTTAACCCGCTGCGCCACCAGGGAGGGCCGAGGTGTGGAGGCTTTTTTAAATGTGATAGTCCCACATGTTTATGTTTGCTTTTGTTTCCCTTGATGTTGGGGTTGTATCCCCAAATACATTCTGTGGTACATGTCCTCCTGTGTGACATTTTCTCTCAAGTGCTCTCTGGGTTCAGATCTAATGGACAAATCTTGATTCCATTTTAAGTTGTCTCTTGCATGGTGGTAATCATGGGTCTTACTTTGCTTTTTTTGCATGTGGTTGCAGGGGTCCCAGTTTCCCCACTCAGAGATACCACTGTCCTAGGCTGGGCTGGGACCCACTCTCAAGTCAACAAAATTCTTCTAAGGTGTTTTACAAAGCCCTCATTTCCTTCAGCATGACTTGGAAATTGCCCTGACGTGCACCTCCTTCCTCCTATGCGTTTTTCCTTGGAGGCTGCCAACCTTAGTTTTTGACCTCCCTGGGGAAATCCTGGGCTTGCAGAGCTTGTACAAAGAGTCTGGATTTTCCTAGGAGTGCTATCAATCTTTTTTTTTTTAATAGTCATTCGCAAGGAAGAAGGTGATTCTAGCCTCTCTATTTCACCATGTTGTAGGTGGAGTCTCTCTTTGGGGTGATTTAAAGAAAAATATTATCAGTATCATGGGGGAACTTGAGGGAGGTGAGAAAGAGAGAGGCAGAGAAAAAAAATTTAAGAAATAATAGCCAAAAAGTTCCTTAATCTGGGAAAAATAACCACATATCCTGATCTAAGAGGCCAAATCATTCAAAACAAAACAATATCAAACAGACACACCCCAAGACACATTAAAATCAAACCGCTGAAAACTGATGACAAGGAAAGAATACTAAAAGCATCTAGAGAGAGAAGAGTTACCTAAAGGGAACGCCTACTACTCTGACCTTGGGCTTGTCAGTAGAAACCCTGCAGTCTAGAAGGCAATGACAGGACACATTTCAGTATTCAAACAAAGGGAAGTAAAAAGTATGGCTTTCCTTTTCTTTGCTCTCCTTCATCGGTGCCTGATGGCTTCTCAGAAAGCTACACTAACACACACACAAATATACACTGATACACGGACATAAAGACACAAACTCAAGGACACATACAGATCCATGCACAGAGACACAGAGACATATACAAGCGTATGGAGAGACAGATACACATTCAAAGACATACATGCACAGGACATACACACAGAGATATACACAGACACACAAACATAGACACAGCACACATTCAAACCTAGGGGTGGGCACACAAGATACAGACAAAGAGTCACAAACCAAGACATACACAGACAGGTCCACAGACACACCAGAGACACACACACAGACATACAGAGACACGCAAGACACACAGCACACCCCTGGGCCTGTCTGGCCTGTATGCTTTCTACAGGTAGGGCTATTCGAATGTAGGCAAGTGGGGTAAGAAATCCAAGTAATGCTGATAAAATCAGGGATCAGAAAGAATCAACCTACTTCATATTTACACAGAAAGTCAGAGGACTCTGAGGCTCACAGGAGACGGTAAAACAAAAATCTGTGTGTGCTTTAATCCTATGCATATTGACTCTGACATGAAAATGAGTCTGCAGAGTAACTGGATCCACCTAGACAGCACCTGCGTGCCCAGGAGCCAGGGTGATGTTGACTTATGTTAATGCTTCCTGTAACAGTCCCCTCAGGAAAGTTACTGACCAGTAGGGAGGGAGTGGGCGGGGAGGTGACCAGGTGACTGTGAGGAGGCTCGCAATAACTGCATATGCATTTCTGCGCAGATCTGCCCTCCCGTGGAGCCCCTCTGATGTGTGACTGAGGGCACTGGCAGCGACCGAGGCTGCAATGAATAAATGGGGACTGGTACCTTTATGTCTCTTCCCTGCCAGAAGGTGAATCTGGAGGTCATGGCATGCTCTGCTCACTGCTGTACCTGCACACAGTGGATGTCTGATAAATATTGAAAATTAGAAATAGATGAACAAATTAACAATGTTGAGTCAGGGAAGGCAGCTCGATGATGATCAGTGATCATCGTTAAGGTGGTTTCTGTCATAATCTCAAGATAACTCAGGTGCCCAAACCTAGTCCCTTTGCACACACACCTCTGCCCCCACAGCAGTGCTGACTTGAGTCTCCTTCTCATTCAGAATTTTGCATTATTTTCATAGGAAATGAGAAATCCATAAGGTTTTGCATCATATAGATCAAAAGTAGGACAAACCCCATCAAAGGGACAACATCCATTGAGTGGACGAGGCAGGAGTGGAGGAGGCAGGAGGACAAGGGTGGCAAAGGGGGGGTCCTCGATGAAATGAGATGATTTCCCTTCATCGGGGCCACTTCTTCCTGATGCTCCTCGCCCCCTCCGTCCTGCAGTCTCAACCAATCCCTTTGCAGCACAGCTTCCCAGAGCCTGCCTACACTTCCTTCATTCATTTCCTCCCCCTCCCTCAAATCATCTGTTCTCAGCTTCAAGGATTAGTCAACAATGAGAATTAATATTTCAGAATGTCAAGACTTCACTTCAAGCCAAGATGGAGTAAAAGGTACCAGATTTACCTTCCCTTCTAAAACAAACAAAAACAAGACTAAATGTATGAAGCAACCATTCCATGAGCTTGAACATCTGGTGGCACACGAAAGGGATCTTGAAAAGAGGAGAAATGAACAAGGTAAGCCTATAACTTCTCCACTTTACTGCCTGGAGTAGGTTTTCAGGTAGTAGAGCAAGAAGAGGAACCCAAAAGGAGCCCAAAAGCCTCATAAACTGAAGAGACAAAGCTAGTTTTCTGCGGAGCCTTTAAAGAGTTAGGATGACGGTCAATCATCTCTGCTTCCTGGTGTTTACTTTTCTAAAGCCCCTCCCACTTGGTTCCAATGTTAGTCTGTGATCAGCAGGATGGTGAGTGATATTGGCTGGTTGTAAAAATACTGTGATTTTTCTTTAGGAGAGAGTGTCCCTTCCTCTCCCTGTCTGTTCTGACTCTAAGAGAGGATAGATGCCATGATGAGTAAGCAGATCTGTGGAAAGCCCTATGTGGGAGGAACTGGAGCCTACTATCAACCATCAAGCAAGTGAGCTTAGATGCAAGTCTCCCAACACCTTCACATGACCACACTATGATCATTGGCTTGGACACAAGCTCATGAGAAACTCTGAACCAGAATCACCCAGTCAAGCTGGTCCCAGTTACTAGCCCACAGAAACTATATGTCATAACATCTGTAACTTTAATTAAGCATTAAGAGACACTTACACAAAGAAAGGAAGGGCATTAGAGAAGTAACTGTGATAAGTTCATCTTTATTTTATAAATAGCTTATGGATTTTATGGTATATAGTAACCACAAGCGAAAAGATTGGAGTATAGTCTTATAAAGGTCATATACTATGTGTGAAGTATTATAATATTTTTTGATATTAGACTGTGAAATAATAAGTATGTGCCCTATAACCCAAATGTAATCACTAACAAAGGAAAGCATTTTCTAGTAAGTCAACAAAGAAGAGAAAATGAAATAATAAGAATTAATCTAGAAGAAATAAAAGTGTGTTACAAAAGCAAATTCACAAATTGGACAATGTAATGGACTTTATTAAATGATTCATGAATAGGGCAGAATCCTGAACAGATCCTGCAAGGGTTTATATAAAGTGGAGGCACTTACAGACAGAAAGAGAGTGGAACCTGGTAATTAGCAAAAGATTATTTCAGGTAAATCACCTTCCTTCAGAGACAGAGAGGTTCTATCATGCTAAGTTCCTCAATGATGATACAGGAATTCCAGTGTGACTGGATTAGGATGTTGCTTTTGGAAAAGATTAAAACTACAGTAATAAACTTCAGCTGAGGGCCCAGTATGAACAATTCCATCTTGAAACTTGTTTCTATTTTAACAAGGGGAATAAAGAAAGGATGGGACAAACAGAAAAAGAAATTTTCAACATAGCTTTGAACATAACCATTTGAACAATCACATTAAATATAAATGATATAAATATACAGATTAAAAAGACAGATTACCAGATAGCATGAGCAAGACAATGATACCTCCAGAAAATTGGCATAAAAATCATAGACATCAATGAGTTAAAAGTAAAAGATTGTTTTCTAGGGTAGGAGGAACAAACACATGCTAATTTGCAGCAGAAGAAAGCTGGAGAAGCTGTGTCAACATCAGACAAGCTCCATTCTAAAGCCAAAAATATCACCAAAGATAATAAAGTGTCAAAGTATAATGATAGAAGAGTCAGGTCACAAGGGGGGCATATAATATTGTTTGTGGACCTAATAACAGAACTTCAAAATACACAAGGCTACAGAAAGATATACAGTTGGAATCTTGAAATCAATGAGCTGAATGTATGTGGAGGCACATGTAGGACCCCATCATATTTCATTCATGAGATCAAGGGTCTAGGTCAAATGGAGTAAGGGACGAAAAATCAATAAGAGAATTCTTCTTCAAGGGAAAGGATTCTGTCCAGGTTAGGGCCAGGAGAGGGAAAATCAACAATGGACATATTACCTTCATCCTTCTCTCACACTGATAATGACTTTGTCTTCTACAAGTCTCTTCTTACAGGGGACATGCATACAACGCTGCCTTCCAGAAATAAGTTCTGGTTCCCTACTGTCAGAACCTCCTACTCCATGTCTTGTAATTTCTGTTCTTTAGAAAGGAGTTTTCCTTTCTTTTTACATCTTTCTTAAGTATGACTGCCATGTGACAAACTAACCATATTTAAATTCTAAAATTTGCTATATTTTTAAAGGCCCATGAAATTATCACCACAATCATAAAACTCTACAAAAGCTTCCTTATGCTCCCTTACAAAGCTTCTCTCACACCCATTCTGTCCCACCCTCCGCCAGAGGCAATCATCAATCTTATTTCAGTCACTATAGATTAGTTTGCATTTTCTAGAATTTAATATGAAGCAAATCACACTATATGTATTCTTTACTGCTTCTCTAACACAGTGTAGCTTATTTTTAAGAGTCATTCATACTGTTTTGTGCTGAGAAGTATTCCATTGGATGGATATAACACAATTTTATTTTTTTTTCAATTCACCTACTAATGAACATTTGATTTTATTCCAAATTGAAGCTCTAGAAAATAAAGCTGTATGCAGTTGATGGCAAATCTTTTAAGGACATTTGCTTGTATTTCTCTTGGGCACAAACCAAACTATGGAAAGTCTGAACTGCATGGTAGTAGGTGTATCTTTAACTTTTCAAATGCTTTCCAACATTGTCATGCCACTTATATTTCTCCCAGCAGATGTGATTTACCCACATCTTCACTATTACCTAATATATTCAGTCTTTTTCATTTGAGTTGTTGCTGTGGGAGTGTTATAATATCCCACTGTGCTTGGAACTGGCATTTCTTTCACAGTTAATGATGTTGGGCATCTGCCACTCATATATTTTCTTTTGTGGAGTGCTTTTCTATTCTTGTGGCCATTTTCCATTGTTTTCTTTGTGTTGTTATTAAGTTGTAATGCAACAGGGGGAAAGAGTAATAGAGGGCTGTTTTGATTGGATAACTAGAACTGATCCCTCTAGGTACTAGGTGTAGGATATTTAAGCAGTGAGGAGGTAAACACAAGCATCTGTGAGAAAAGAGCCTTCCCAGAAGGAATACAGGAGGTGCAAAGGGCCTGAGGCAGCAGAGTGACTGGTGTATTTGGGGACCAGCTACAAGGCCAACAGAGCTAGAACAGAGTGAACAAAGGTGGGGGTTGGGGAGGGGCGGGCCAGATGGGAGATGAGAAGAAACTCCTGTAGGAAAACCTTGCTGGCAAAGCATTAAAACGAGACACCAAATCTTAAGGACCTACTACTTATTAAACATTCAATTTTAAAAATCAGTTGAATCCAAGTAGTGTGTCACTAATAAATGTCAACCCTATATCCTTTTTGAGTTTAATCCTCTATTATATATTGAAACAACTCTACTATTCTAGAGATTCTGTCTCTCCAGTGGCCTCCAGCCACCTCATCTCACAGGTCTAGCCAGCTAGGGGGCCTGGGGGTTGGAATGAGCACGAGGGAGGATCATTTAATCCAGAATTATTTAAACTGTTTGCTGGACTTCATTTACTATTATGATGGGACATAAAAGTTTAAGGGCTTTTGCCAAAAAAAAAATCTATGATCTAGCTCTATACAAGTTCTAATAAATCTGCAAAGAAGGAATTTATCATCTCTCAATAAATGTGTCTCTTCTGCACTATCTTCTGAAAACTTGAAAATCCCAGATATAAATCTCAGCCTGGGCTGCGTGTTTCTGTCCTCAGGGGGCCGGTGCTCCAGATTCAGGCATGATGCCTCCTGAACTGTCAACCCTAGTGTCTCTTGTCACTCCTCTCCTGCTCTTTGTCCTTTCTCCCTGACTCCCATAACTTCTCTGCAGATGAGGGGGCCCCCAGAGAGTTCTGAAGAAGCTGCACAAATGCAGACAAACCTTTCTGGGCCTCAGTTTCCTCATCTGGGAGATGGGCCCTAAGACCTAGAAGACCCCTTTCTGTCCAGTGACGCCTGGGGGTACCCAGTCTGCTGCTGTCCTTGGAAACTTTTTGGCAGGAGCTAAGGGCCAGGAAGCAAAGGTAAGATAGAGACCTGAGGAAGGTTTATTCCTAAAGTCAGCAAGTCAGCTGAGTGCCAATCTTGTCCAAGGAGACAGCAAGGAAAACAAAAGCAGAGGGCCTGTTACATGAACATGGGTGAAGGGGAAAATTATGCAAAGTTTAAGAAGGCAGGCCCAGAAGGACACACTGTAGAATTCCATTTACACGAGCTGTCCAGTGTAGGAAAATCCAGAGAGACAGAAAGATTAGTGGTTGCCAGGCCTGGAGGGAGGGAGGGGGTTAGGACTGACTGCTAATGAAAACGGCTTCTTTTAGGGGGTAGTGGAAATGTTTTGAAATTAGTGGTAATAATATAAAATATAGTGAATACACTGAAACCACTGAACTGTAAACTTCAAGGATTAATTTTACATTGTAGGTGAATTATATCTCAATTAAAATAAACATAGCATTTAAAAAACTGCAGATCTTTGCAAGGTGAGAAATCAGCAGAACACTTAGGGCAGGTATCCAGGGAGTTCAGTTAGCTTAGATCGACCCGCGCAGGGGAGAGCAGCTGGGTGGGCTTCCTGACCTGAGTGGTCTCTCTTCCCTGAGGAGGGCTCCTGCCTGGGGTGCCCAGAAAGCCCCAGCCCAACCCCTAGAAGCAGCGCTCTTCTGTGTGATCCCAGCACCATCTCTGGCAGAAGCAATGGGGGGCCTTATGAACAAAGCAGACCTCCAGCCCCGTCCCAGACTGACGGTATTGGGTTCTTATTTTTAACAAGCTCTCTAGGTAATTCTTTTGCACAGCAAAGTTTGAAAATCATTTTGTGCCTAAAGTGATTTTCAAACCCTAAAGGGCAGACAAATTGCTCGGAGGTCTATTAAAATGTAGGTGAAGTCTGACTCACCTGGCTGGGCCTGAGACTCTGCATTCCTGATAAGCTCTCAGGCTTTTAAAACAACTGAGACCTGGCCTCACTCTCTGAGATATACAACTGGCCTATGAGGCATCAGGGCTTCTAAATTTTTCCCCGCATGATGCTAATATGCAGCCCTGTTGCAAATCAGCTGGTGTCCAGGGAGGTGAAGGAGTGAAGCCAGGAGGAACCGACATCTGTGGCGAGGAACAGTGCAGACACCTGAGGAGTCTTCAGCTTCAGACTATCCACACGCGAGGACCTGTGTCTCACCTGAGTGAACAGGGTGCTAGAAGGATGATCTCCAAGCCCAGCAGAAGGCAGAAGCACAGTGACCCTGCCCGCTTCCTTCCTGACTCAGAGCTTGGCCCTGAAAGTGGGGTCCATTAGTAGCTCCAATTCAAGGAAGCTGTGTTGAGAGGCCAGGACCAACGTCTCCTACCTTACCAACAGTGTCTCATTTTCTGGAAACCCCTGAAACCTAAAGCACCACCGTGTCAGGAAGGTCTGTCTGTACTAAAAGCAAGAGCAGCTGGTGTTGTTTGGGGATGGCTGAGGAAGGGAGACATCCACCCAGGCTCGCACTGGAGGTCAGACACACAGCAGGAGGAAGAAGCCGGGAGGGCGGGAAACTGCACAGGACGGTTACTGAAAAGCCAGAGACAGATGTCAAGAGCAACGCACAGGCACGTTGGCAAGACTGTGCCCGTGCCGCATAGAGCAGAAACAGGCCGTATTTCAGCGGGAAATAAAAACGTGTCTGTAATTAATGATCCTCTAGGAACACACGGCCCTTATTAATGTAGCAATTTGGAGAAACATAACTCACTAGACTTCAGGCTTGAACTGCCAGAGTGGTTTTTCAGCTGGAGGAGGGCTCAGGGCGAGCAGGAAGCGAAGGAGGGGAGCACCAATGGCGGGCTTCTTTGGGTCCCCCGGTGGGCACCGGGAGCAGCCGGCGGGACTGGCCCCAGCTGGAGTGACGGGCTGAGACAGTGAGGGGAGGAGAGTTCCCTCCTGAGCCCTGTGAGCCGGGCGCTGGTGTGTGAGCTGGTGGAACCTCTGCCTTGCTCATGTTCCGACTCTCCCTTTGCTGGGTGGCCTTGGCTGAGCTGCTTGATACCTCTGTGTCTGTTTGCTCATCTGAAGAAGAGTCTGGAGAACACCTGGACTTTTCAGAGAATTAAATAAAGTGCTATGCACAGGCCTGGCACCTGGTACCTGCTGAAGCGATTGTTTTTATTATCGTTGGCCGGTTTCACCTGTGGATAAACAAGAACAATGGCAACAGCATCGGGTGCAAACCCCTTCAGCATGGGGAAACCCCTTGCTGAACGATCCGGCAACCAGTCGAGAGACAGAAAGCAGAGACGGGTGGTCTGGGGCCCACACAGTACACGATGGGATTCAAGGGTGTAAATACTGCCACCCCCAGTCAATGAGCAGTTTCTCCTGTCCGGGCTAGGGGCCAGCCAGTGGAGCAAAGCAAACTGGTGACAAGGGAGACTCGGGATGGGGACCGGACCAGGCAAGCTGGCAGCTCTCCTTGACACCTCGGGCTGGTTGCCATTTTGATGAGCATTATTTGTCTGAAAAGAACTAAGTGGTTTCTAGAGGTCACTTGTTGGGGGAGAACGGCCCACAGAGAAACTGGGGAGTAGACGAGAGATTGCTGAGACTGTACACCCATGAACACCTGTCCTTTCAGGCAGACATGGCTCTGAGGCCTAGCTGACCACCTGGAGGTCCAGTGTGGCCATGTTATCAGGATGTGGGCCGCTCCTACCTGCCCTCCCACAGCAGAAGTCTCACGCCCAAGCCCTGCCCTTCCCAAGCCCTCTCCAGGGCCACATGGCTCCAAACGGGGCCTTTCATCACTTAACTTTCATATCTCTGTCCTGGGCCATTCATGGGTGCTCCTCCTGGCCCAGCCCTTCAGCTTATCAGCAGGCTCTGTCTCACCCCACAACAATAAACAGAGACGTTCCTTGGCTTGCTTCTCTACCTCTGAATTCTGCCGAATCAAATGATTCTCCTTCCTCTGGCAGAGAAGCATCTTCAAAATAACTGGCACCAGCTGTCTCCATCCCCCGTTTCCCAGTCATTTCTTGAGCTGTGGTCTTGGCTGCAGGCACCACCACTCCACAGCAACCAGTGACACCCCCACCTGCAGTCTAAGCCCCCAGGGCCTGCTCCAAGGAGCCTTTTACATTCCTTGTCTTAACACTCTGCTGAGCTTACCACGTCGGCCATTTCCATCATTTTTAGAACCTGCCACCTTCAGTTTGCAGGGAGCAGGCCCAGAGTGCCTGGCCCCTCCTCCTGCCTCACACCTGTGTAGGGCACTGCACATGCCCACCTTCCCCTTTTTTTCTTATAAGAAAAGGACATTCCCGTCACTTCTACTAATGTTTAGCTACTTCTGGTTTCCTGATCCTTGCTTCCATCCCAAAACCACTCTCTTATGATATAAAACCCACAAAGGCTAAAAGTAAGTTAAACACTCACATACTCCTTGTCTTTGTATAAATTTCCCATGGATCCCTTAAACCCACAGCCCAGAAAACTCCTCACTGTTGCCCCCCACCCCACACTCACCTCTCTTGAGCTCCCGCGCTCCCATTGCCTGGTGGGTTGCCCCCCACACACACACATCATCCCCTAAGCATAAGAGCTGCACCTTCCTCATGACCCTCCAAGTCGGATCCCTAGTGGTCTCCCGGGATGCTGATTTTACCTCCGAAATAGCTCATTCGTCAGTCCCCTCGCCAATCCATACCCACTGTCACTGCCTCGGTTCAAGCAAATCTCTCACCTGGATATGTCAATAGTCTCCTAACTGGCCATGCTGTGTCTTGATTCCTCCAATCCATCTGCCTTGCTGCCACTGCTGTGATTGATCAGTATATCTAATCATATCTTTTTCCATGCTGGAAGCCCTTCATTGACTTTCCTCACCTGGAAGATAAATGCCAGCGCATGGCACTGACGTGTCCGACTTCTCACAGATGGAGCCATCTTCCCTACCCCCAGCCCTATTGCACCTGCTGGATGACTCTGAATTCCCCAATCATCTGGGCAATTTCATATCTCCAAGACTTCTTTCTAGAATGCTCTTACCCTTTACCTGCTGGGAAGGTAGGTGTGGGACTGGTTCCTTCTCTCTTTTTCTTTCGCCCTTTTCTGGATCTGATTACTGGCCTTTTTGATTTATGTAATGTCAGCCACTCTCTCATCCAGCCAGACACCCCTCCTTGACCCCCCCTCTCTTGCCATGGTTCGTGCTACTAACATCCTAGTGAGACATTAGCTCTCAGAAAATGTCAGAGATTCATGTAGAGGAAATGACTAACAAGCAGTACATGGAGTCATTGTCTCTAAGTGCTTTTTCTCTTTTAAAATTACACTTATCAAGAAGCATTTGTACTTACTTCTGTGGTATAGAGGAAACCTAATTAATCCATAATGAATCCATACCTGTATGGAATTTATTTTTATCAGTAAAAGCAAACAGACAAAATACTGTGTTCTTTCTTACATAACAGGGAATTTTTCTTACCCCAAATTTCCATTTGTTCTTTCAAAAAGTTTTATTTCTTTTTTGAGAGTTTGTTTGTTGAATCATTGTCATAATCTGATCTTTATTCATTTACTAAAGCTAATTTGAAGTCTTTGTTACATAGTTCATTTGGGCCCCTCTGACTTTGGTTCTATTGACCGTCTTGTCTTGCTTCAGTTTTTCAAGGGTGGGTCACACCTCCTGTCGAGCAGTGGAGACACTTAGTGAATATTCATTGTCTGGCCGTGACACTCCCTTGCACCTCCTTTCTCCCCAACATCTGCTGCATACCCCTGCCTGACTCAGTCCTTTCTGGGAATTTAGGACTAAGTAGTTCAAGAAGAAAAAAGCCTAGAAGGACTGGGATTGGAGAAGAAGGGAATGCTCCCTTCACCTTTAGAGCATCAGTTTCTCACTTGTAAAACAGATCATCACTGTCACCAGTTATGGGGGCAAAACAGGATAATATAACAACATTTGTAAAATAAGAAATAATACAAATGTGAGGGATAATACCATTAATGTTATTTTATTATTATTTTCCCCCTTTTGTAATAAGGTAACTGTAAATGTGATGTCTGGAAAAAGAGTAAAGGGATAAGCAAAAAAATCAGGGTAAAAAGTATGTCTTTGGCAAAGAATCACAAGAATAGACAGTAAAAGGGACACACAGAGAGAAGTGGAAGGTAAAGGAAAAGAGGAGGAAAAAAGAAAGGGGGGGAAGTCTTTACAGTTCTCTTTATAGCTCCAAAAACGAAGCCCAAAGTCATCATTTGTGTTGTTAACCTGGTAGTAAGTTTTAAAGGTTCCATGGGGCCCTATAATCTAGTTGCTCTAGTTCTATAAATCAGACTCCCCTGAGCAGCCACAGTTGGAACCTGGCAGAGAGAGGAGAAGCCACATCCTGACTGGTAGGTGACGGGAAAAGGGCAGTCACCTCAGGAGCACCCGTCACTCAGCGCCTGTCACCCCTCCCCTCTCTGCTCTCGCCTCCTTCCAGAAGCTGCCTCACCAGCACCTCTCTGTGCCTCAGCCCAGCCAGACTCTGCAGCCCCACGTTGGGCTGCAGGCAGCTGTTAGTCTGACCAGGGATGCAAGGTGAGCCCAGGTAGTACCGAAACAAACCCCCAACCTGTGTGTGGGCTGCACGAAGGGCCATCATCAAAGAGGAGAAAGGGGCGCTTCATGTGATTAGGGGCAGCTGCTTTAGCTTGTGCCAATGAGCTCCCCATTCCTCCGGCCATCTTCAATCCTGGGTGACATTCCCAGAGATTCTCAGGTGTTTTCCAATAACCTCACTTTGAATATCTCAGTTTCAGTCTTTATATTCTAAAACAAATTGTAAAAGCACATTTCACGTAATGGGTGAACCAAGTATAAATGAGTCTGGCACGTCATTGTGATATGCAAGCTTAAATGTGTGTTAACAATCACAAATAAGTAACACTATAATAATTATTTTTAATTAATGGAGAAAGGATAAATTATGCTTAGTCACCAAACAGAAACCAAATACCATCACTCACAAGAACTGATGCAAGGCGGCCAGCACCATTCCAAGCAACAATTCATTTCATTTAAAAAATCTATCCCATTAAGTTAATTTTGTTTATTTGGACTTTATTAGTTGTGTGGCTGTTTGTATTTCATTTATAAATTTGATTTGCCTTTATAGTAATATGAGGAGGATATGCATAAAGCATTTATGCCTGCTTTATTCTTGTAAACACACCAGCAGTGATATAATAAAAATATTTTAAGTCACCAGTATGGAGTGTATTGTCTTTTAAAAGGCGTATTTATTATTAGCATTTGGGAAGAATTATACATCGCTTATTCACTCATTATCACTGCCTGACGAGGGGCATGAGCAGGTACGAGGCATTACCTCAACTGACTGACACTGATAACCAGAGAGGCTGAGTGACAAGCCCGAGACGGCATGATAAGCACAGGATTGTGAGCCAGGACGGGCTGCCATGACTCCCAGACACGTGTATCATGCAGGCTTCTCTCCAGACCCTGCACACTCCCGAAGCAGGAAGGGGCCTTAGAGCGCTCTGCCTTTTCTTAGAAAGCAAAGAAGCAAAGACACAGGGACCCCAACGTGAGGCCTCTTCCTCACAACAGTATGATGCAACAAAGAGGGTTAGCTGCAGTTAACCCCAACATTTGGGTTTTTTTTTGTTGTTGTTGCTGTTTTGTTTATTTGGTTTTTTTTTTTTTAAGATTTATTTTATTTTGTGCATACAGAACTGGGGTACAGGCCAGAGGCTTAGGGGCAGCGAGAGGCTTCACCAGAGACAGAGTGGGGAGCACAACAGGCAGATCGACGAAGTACACTGCTGAGGGGAGCAGCAGGCGCATCAGGAGAGGTCTGCCACGCCATGTGGTCACCTCCGGGGCAGGCGGGAATCGAACTCATGCGAAAGTGGCTTTAGCTTCTCAGTGCTGTGCTTTAACCCGCTGCACACCAGGGAGGGCCTGTTTTGTTTTTTTTTGTTTGTTTGTTTTTTTAAGATTCATTTATTTATGCATATAAAGAACTGGGGTGTGGAGGATAAGAGGATTCACCAGAGACAGAGTGGGGAACAGAACAGGTGGATCTACTGAAATACACTGCTGAGTGGAGCAGCGGGCGAGACAGGAGAGGTCTGCTGCGCCATGTGGGCAGCTCCCTGGCAGGGAATTGTACTCCCACAGTGCTGGGCTTTAACCTGATGTGCCGTCAAGGAGGACCCAGGGCTGATATTTGTAGTAGATGGTACAGATATTATTAAGAGCATCGTTCTAAGTTATTCCTCACAACAACCTGATTACTATCTGCTGGTTAATTAATTTGGTGTTATTATCATTCACATTTTATAAATGACAAACTAAGGCACAGAAAGGAAAGCGATTTGCCTAATTCTTATGGTTAGATGGTGGAGCTCAAATGTGAATGCAGGCAGACTGATTCATGAGTCTATGGTCACAATGGCCTTGACCACATGCCCTCAGGTTTTCTGCAGGAAGGACACAACTGATGGATGACCCCACCACTGCCCATCACACAGACTGTGACCAAGGAAGGTAGAGCCCCTAAGCTAGGCTCACTCCTTAGCTCAAAGCCTTCTGTTAGTCCAGCCAAAGTTTTCTAGACATGTACTAGAATCTCAACTTTCCCATCTAGTTCCTCTTCCTTCACTCTCTCCTTCAGAAGAATCCACCTACCCTAGATAATACCAATCCCTCACCCTCCCAGAATTTCTATGGCCCAATCCTTCAATTTTGTGAATATGTTATTTATATGCAACCTTTTCAATCACACATGTGTCACTTTGCATATGTGAATAAGTTAGGGATTTTAACTCCTTATTTTCCAGTAGGTTCCATATCATTACCCATAGAGGGTCAGAGAAGAGAAGGTGACTGTGGGAGCAGAAGCCAGAGTGATGTCATTGTGGCTCTGAAGAGGGCTGTGCGCTCAGTGTGCAGGGAGCCATGGGAGGCTGGAATCACCATGGTACAGATTCTCCTTCGGGGCTTCCAATAGAAAACATAACTGACAACACTTTGATTTTGGTCAGTGAGACTTCTGACCTCCGGAACTATAGCATTATTAGTTCGAGTTGTTTTAAGACCCTAAGTTTGTGAAAACTCTTTACAAAAGGAACAATTTGTAGCAATAGCAACTAATACAGGCCTATAGCATAGTCTTTTGGTTCTTCCTCCTCTTTCTTGCCTGACAGATATTTCCTCTTAGGAGGTCTCTTACACATTGAATATTGACTTGGCTTCTGCTTTTGTAGCAGAGTTCTTCACTATACACCAGATGTGACTATGACTTAAGTGTCCATCAAAAGGTTAATGAGGAAAGAAGATGTGGTGTGTACACACAACAGAATAATCATCAGCCTGAAGAGGGAAATCCTGCAACATGCAACAACAGGTTTGAACCACAAAGACATCCATCCACTAAGTGAAATCAGTCAGCCACAGAAAGATAAACATTGTGTTATTACACTCACAATTAATAAGTCAACTGCATAGAAGCAAAAAACAGAATGGACATTTCCAGGAAGAGAAAATGGGGAGTCGCCAATAAATGTATTAAGTTTAAATTATGCAAGATTAATAAACTCTAGAGGTCTGATTACAATATTACATTTCCAGATAATACTGTACTGTACACTTAAAAATCTGCTAATGGAGTAGACCTCATATTCAATGTTGTCACATTCTTACATTCATTGTTACATAATTAATGAATCAATTAATTTTTTAAAATATTGCATTTCAGATCCAATGACAGAGATTGGTGCCATCTTAAAGAGATAAAGAATGTGACAATACAGATGACTCCTTCATCTATCACCCCTCCACTGAATTGGTCAGTCTGGCCTCTGTAGAAACTGGGTGGATTCTGGAGACTGACTGAAAACTAACATAGGCTTAACTCATCTGTAGCCTTAGTCATAGCTGCTACGATAGACACAGAATTTTTTTAAGAGTGAAGTAATAAGATTTGTGTGCAAGGTATGTGGTGATTGATTTTCCACCTTGACCAAAAAGGAGAATCAGAGAGTTTGCAATCATACAGGATAGACTCCAATATTTATTTATGGTTTTCCCTCAGGGCTATGTCAGCTCTCACATCTCCTGTCATAGTTTCACTCAAAGAGATCTGAACTGCCTGGACACTCCACAGGATATTACAGTACCCATTACACTGATGATTCACTGACTAGTAGGAGTGACAAGAGCTGGTCTGTTACAAGCATTGGTAAGATACATGTACTCCAGGTGGGCCACAGACAGGCCTGATGGGAATTGAAGGATCTACCCCTTAAGTAATATTTTTAGGGTGTACTATGGTCAGGAATATGCTGGATATACTGAAACAAACGTTCCATTCAAGAAAGAAGCTCTGTGCCTGCTGGGTCTTGGGTTCTGGAGGTGACACAATTCATATCTAGGGCTACTGCTACACAGTATATTGGCTCAACCGAGTGGTTACCAAGGCGAGACTATAGTCACATCATTGGGCAGTGGCCACTGGCCATGCCTTCTGGTCAGGAACCTTCTCTGGAGGAGAGAAGACTGGAAGGTCCATGAGTAGGAGGTCTGAGGGAAAGACATGTAGATGAACACACTGGGAGTGAACACAAAATGTGTACTGTGAATTAAGTGGACTAGAAAGAGCCCACTCCCAATGAGATACTAACCAAATAAATAGGCAAAGTGATGACTTTGTGATCCAGCTGTGGCCAGCCTTCATCACGAACCACCTGGACTGGCCTGGTACAGACAAGTGGAGTCGTCACAGTGGCAGACACAGACTCTGTTGTGCCCAACTGTACAGACTCCCATTCATCAAAGCTGATCTAGCGATGGTGGTCTCTGAGCAGAAACCAAAGCTGAACCTCTAATGCAGCATCATCAACCTCCCAGGAACCATCTGGCCATTGATGGCAAGTTGACTATCCTGGGTCCCAAGCATCTTGAAAGGACCAATTGGTCCTTCAAGCAGTTCATCCTTGCAAGGGTGATGCCTGTCCTGGTGGCTTTGCCTTTGCTGCTGGCAGACCCAGTAGCCCAAGGCATATAAGTCACCGACACAGATCCTATGGCCGCCGCCTGGGAGGCCAGTGTCACAGTAGGGGTCCAGATAGGCCTAGGACCATCCCCAAGCAGTTGGCCTCACAGAACACAGGGACGGGCCTTTTAAGTCTCAGCTCAGGACTTTGTGTCCCCAGGATTTCCATGACTTCTCTAGATTCTTGGAATCTGTTGTTCAGTCCTCCTTTTTTATTCCACGAACTAGCCACTCTCTCTATCATAAACTCCTTCTGTCCTGAAGTTGGCTGGGTTGATGTGCCTCACTCTAAAGGCGAACGCTGACCAACGTCCTCTTGATCAGGAAAGAGAAACGAGACAGAGATGACAGTTCCGAGAGGAAAGGATAGTCATACATGTGTCACTTAGATTAAAAACAAACAGCCATCTGTGTATACAGAGGTACATTAATTGCCAAAATTGAACTAATTAAAGAGACATGATTAGCTTCAGAGTGTGGAAGAAATCAAGTTGCTCTCCTAATGAGGTCTGAACAGGCCTCTCGTTAGCCACATGACTGGGGACTGATGAGAGAGGGTGGAGTCAGAAAACAGAGGAAAGGAGCAGGACGGCACAGGGGACCCCAGAGCCCCAGTCCTGGGTCCTCCAAGTGAACTCTGTCCCCGCAGACTAGAGAAACCACCTAAGAAAATAGGAGCCTCGTGACAAAGGCAGGGACAGAGAACTTAAGTGTCTACACAGTCACCCCTTCTCTCACTCATGAATTTATTCCCTGCATTTGCTCTTAGTCTTTCATGTGGAAATGTATCCAGGGCTCTCAGCCTAGAGCCTTCCGGCAGAGCACGTGGCTACACCAGTCTCAGGACCGGTGAACGGTTTTCGTGTCCCATCTAGATTTACTCTGTGTGTGAGTCCCTACAACTCGTCATGCAAGATGTCACCAAAATGTCGTTAGAAAACTGATGGCAAAGTCCAAGGCCATTTTCAGTTTTATAGAAGTCCATGGGAACAGGACATGCTAACCTAAATACATAACTCTCTGATTTGGCGATCTCAGGCGCTGTGAATAGAGGAAACCAGACATGACAGACAGCTACATTCTGTAAACGCAAAACTGCTCCTGTCTGAGAACAAGGACAGCCAAGTACTTTTCTTTCCACCAGACCACGCTAGGTACACATTCTTCAGCCCTTCCTAACTGCTTTCTATTACTTTCCGTCGGGATGATTTGATCACATGCCTTTCTCCTCCTCTAGGTCAAGTGCTCCCTTAAGGGCAGAGCTAACTTGTTCATCTTTCCAACCCCAGAGCCCCCACCAGGTCTCAGCACAGTGGCCTTCACAGAGCGCCAGGCTCATCAACACAGGCCTCGCCCACGGTCACTCAGCTGGCATAGGGCAGAGCAGGCCCCAGAGTCCACCCTCCTCACCCTGTCCTGGCTGGGCTTCCTCATACACTCCTCAGCTTCTGAAAAACGGAGGCTCTTGAGAAGAAAAATCCACATGTCCAGATTTTATTACAGCCCACTGCCTGCCACCGTTGTCTTTGCCTTTAATAATTAAAAGTCATACCTCTCAAAATGTTTTGGGCAAGAGACAAGCATGAAAGACACTAGGGAATCGTGTTGAAGAAAGTGGCTTCTTCAAGAACCTTCATGAGTTTGGATCTGGGCCTGAACCTTCACTGTGGACTTAACATCCTTATGCTGAGTCTCTTCATGATTATTATTATGAAGCTGGGGAGGTGGGGTGGGAAATACAAGCAGCATTAAAGCAGTTTCTGACACCGAGCAACAATAAGTGTTAGCTGTCACTGTTATCTAAATAATGATCATAGAATCATTAGCTCTTCAAGTTCAAAGCAACTTTAGACAATATTGATGTCCAATACAACATGAGAGTGTTTAACCTCTAGGTAGTTGTTCAACTTTCCTGTTTGGCCTGTTGATACAATACCATCAGCCGCAGCGGTGATGAGATTATGGCCACGTGATGACAGTAGCCAGGTGTTACAGTCAGTAAGAAAAACAGGGAGCAATAGGACTTTTCAATTTTTTGATTTTAACAAAAAGTCAGCTTTGTGTAAACTAACTTTAAAATATATACATGGATACTGCACAGCAATCAAAAAAAAAGATTAACTCAGGCCATTTGTGGCAACATGGATGGATCTAGAAGGGATTATGTTGAGCGAAATAAGTCCAAAGAGAAGAGATAAACAGATGGTTTCCTGGACTATAAAGTGTCAGAAAAAAAAAGACAAAAGCACAAGATGAGAGACATACTGTAGGGGAGCAGGGGCACCCTGAGAGGGGTGCCAGTGGGGGGCAGGAGGATAAGGAACTGTGGCCATGGAGCAGGGTGCGGTGGGGGGGGGAGAGCCGTGGGGACTATGTCCAAAAATTAACAAAGATGAAGAAAATGAATAATTTTAAAAAATGAATGAATCTATTAGCAAATACAAAAATAAACAACATACACTTAAGCTAATAAATAAAAAATAAATAGAAAATAAAGTGGTTTTCTTCCCCCAGTTTCTATTATTGGCACAGCACAATCTAAACTTCTTCTTTTCCCTGGGCTGTGAATTAGTTTACCTAAAAAATGTACACCTTTGGTGCCCTGAAGAGTTTTGCCATGTGGGGGGTCCTTAAGGGCTAAAAGGAGAGAAGCGAAGGCAAGACACTGAGCAAGTCTAAGCGAAGGCAAGACACTGAGCATGACTGTTTTTTAAAATTTTACAACTTAAGTGCCTGGTAGGAATAGAATAATCAATAAAGGCTTTACAGAAGGGGGCCGTCCAGGCAGCCTAGGGGTTTAGCCTCAGCACTATCATCACTGTGGCCTGAGTTTGATTCCCAGGCAGAGAACTGACCCACATGGCGCAGCAGACCTCTCCTGTCTTGTCTGCTGCTCCCCTTAGCAGCGTATTTCAGTTGATTGACCTGTTCTGCTCCAAATTCTGTCTCTGGTCAATCCTCACACCTCTGGTCTACATCCCAGCTACATGGATGGGTGGGCAGGCAGGCGGGCAGGCAGGCAGGCAGACAGACAGAAGACTTTATGGAAAATTGCCACATGGGGTATGCCTTATGGAACCCTCTGAATCCAGGAGGTAGGGACGGATGCTTTCCAGGCAGAGCAGACTAGCAGAATTTCTTAGACTCATCCAGAGCCACTAATTCATCTTTGCCGAGTTTTCTGCTAACAACTGGGGTAGCAGCTAACCAAGGGGACAGTCTTAATGTTGCTCTTTTTTTAAGTTTCCATCTTCCTCCCTTCCTTGGCCTCAAGATTGCCTTCACTCTCTCTCCAGCCTATCTTAGTGCCACCTCATGACTGATATTCTTTAATAAGAGAGAATGAAATGTCCCCTCCTTATTAATAATAAAGGGAAGCATTTTACCTCCTAAACAGATCTGCAACTACTTGAAACACATATAAACTCAAGAGCTCCTCTCAGCAGAGACATTTTTCCCTAGCAACTAGTATCATATTTTTCCACAAAGCATCAAAATTTTATGACTATCCTTATTTACTATAAAAATAACATTATGTACTCTGAAAGAAATGTTAAAAGATATATTTTTAAGACTAAAAACCTCACCTATAATTCTACCTGTACTCTTAGTATAATTTCAAAGCGGAACAAAATTGCTAGCAATTTTCAGATCTCCCTCCCAGTTTCCAATCATATGCATAGATTTCACATAGTTATGATCATTAGGAAGACTAATTTCATGAAGAGCTTCTACCCCAACAAACAGCCCAAACTTAAGGCATTTTTAAATAAACTTAATTTGATAAGATGATGCTAAGTGACACAAATTCTGAATTGTTTGTTCATTTGTTTGTTTTCTTGAAACTCAAACAGCAAAGGCCTGGCTTGGGGCAGCGCCGTCTGGTCAAGACTAAAAGCCCCGACTTGGGAACCCCCTGTTGGGGGTCTGCTGTTGGGTAGTGTTGGCATGCAAGGCTGTTGGAAGTGTGGTTTCTCATGAAAAGAGAGGAGAGTGAATCCTGGGGCTGAAAGGATTTCAGTAGCCAGCCTTCCACAGAGGTATGGAAAAGAACTTCCCTTCTCTCCAGACAGGGGGTAAAAGTGGACCAGCCCCACATCTTGAAACTTCAAAGTGCTGTTCCTGCCACAAGGAGGCAGGACATCCCTCTGAGGCCTGGACAGCCAGGTCCCTGGGTGCTTCTGGGCCTAAACAACAGTTACAATTGTTCTTTGTGTAAATTTTCCATTTTATTACCTCCAAACATTTAGTAAAGATACTTAACAGTTACAGCCTGGTGTTGGATATCTGAGTGAGGACTGTCAAACCAAATCAGTACAAACTTGGCAACTTAACACTACAAAAATGCAGTATTCTTTCACTGTTCGGTGGCCAGGAGTCTGAGGGCAAGTTGTTGTGTGGGTCTGTGCGGTCCAAAGGCTCAGAGCATCCTTCCTTATGTCTTCAGACTTCTGGCGACTGCGCCCCTACTCTCTGCACCCCTCTTCCCATGGCCTTCTCCTCTGTGTCTGCATCTTCTATTTCTTTTAACACTTGTCATTGGGTAGAGTGCCCACCTGCGTAATCTGGGATGATTTCATCTTAAGATCCTTAATTAATTACATTTCAAAGTCCTTTTTTCCAAATAAAGTCATGGCCACAGGTTCTACATATTTCCCCCCCAGGGGTAACATTTCAAAATGCTAGAGATATAGTGTGGGAAATTAAGCAGAGATTGGACCACCTCGAGACAAAGCAGACAAGGGAAGAGCAGGGGCCCTGGCCTAACACCAGAACTACGGGCAGCAGTCCCAGGACAGGACAAATGAGCACAGTGGAGATCTCAGAAAGGCACCAAGAGCTAAAGGATCAGCAGAGTTGCCATAGAATCTTGACAAAGAGACCATAGCCCAGGACGACAGGCTGGGTGACTTCTCACGCGATTTCTGCTGTGAAGGCAATGGGCCTGTAAGAAACCACTTTGCAATTCTGGTTGATTCTGGATCCTTGAATGATAAATGGAAAGACTGGATCTCTCCTGCAAGATCATGGAAACACTTGGGTCTAGCATCCTCCTGTATTTATTTCCTGACAAAATAATCCACATCTCTGGAAGGGTCAGGCAGATATTAAGAGCACATTTGAAGGACAATGCCAATTTGCAAGAAAAACAATAGATTGGATTGTTGTGTAGACTGAAAGCAGAATAATTATAAAAGAAGAAGCAGTTAGTCAAAAAACATTAAAAGAAGTTAAAAGAAAATTTTCATAAATTTAAAAATATGACATACAAATTATAGTGAGCACGTTTTAACTTAAATTTATTCAGTTCAGTAAAACAAGCAGAATGACAATGTTGGCCCAGACCAGAATTTGAGATATTGGCTATGTATAGTGAATGGAAGAAAGGTTACTGAAGTCAGATTGTTAAAGGAGGCACAAAACTGGCTACAGAGCAAAAGAAGAAAAACCCTACCACCTCTCAAGCTATCTTTTTGTTTTTCTTACCAGAAAGAAATTAGCTTGCATTTATCAATCATCTCAAGATGAACTGTAGCTCACAGTCTGAGCAGTCATCAATTACAAAGATTAAGTCAATAGTATATTCTCCTAGAGAGTTACTTAGCCAAGTGGGACTAGACTCCAGTGTGGTGACGAGTGGGCCTGCTGTGATCTCATGCCCTAGTTCCAAGTTTTGTATAATTTTCCTTAAAATACATAAGGGAAGCCCTTCTTGGTGGCACAGTGGGTTAAAGTACAGCACTAAGAAGCTAAAGCTACTTCAGCATGAGTTCTATTCCAGCCCCAGAGGCAGACCTCTCCTGACCCGCCCGCTGCTCCCCTCAGCAGTGTACTTCATCAGTCAGCCATTTCTGCTCTCTACTTTGTCTCTGATGAAGCCTCTCACCATCCCTGCACCTCTGATCTGTATCCCAATTCTGTATGCACAAATAAATAAATTTTGGAGAAAAAAAAAACACATAAGAGAAATGTGAGCCATGAAGTAGAAATCTGAAAATACAAAAATAGAAAAGCAATAATAGCATAAAAAGTACAACTATTGCTAAAACAATAATAATAAAAGATTGACTAGCAGCAAGAATGTAACTAAAAAAGCATTTGTCTCTTGAAAGTCCAGGCTGAGGAAATCTCTCAAGATGAAGAATTACTAATAGAAAACATCAGAGAAAAGTTAAGAGAAATGGCAGATAAAAATTAAAGTGCTGATATTTATTTAAAAAATGAAATCCTAGGAAGGGAGAAAATGTAAGAAGAAAATAGAAAACATCTGAAGGCCGGAGATCTATTTCCTGGAAATTAAAGAGAAAAAAATTATAAAAACTAAAAAAGATAAAGAGAAGAATATTTGAAGAAGCAAGAATCTGATAATTAGATTTAAAAAATAACAATGGAGTTTGAAGAAGCAAGAATCTGATAATTAGATTTAAAAAATAACAATGGAGTAGTGATTTCAAAGTATGATAGAAAAGGACATTAAACTGAAAATGTTGTATTCAGCCATATTGTCTTTCAAATAATATTCTAGGTTTACAACATCTTGCCTTGGAAAGGCCCAAGTTTAAGGTGGTTTGGAATAAAGTATATAAACATATGAAAGATAAATACAGATATTGCAAGAATTTTATGTAGTGATCAGAACTTTCATAAGCAGAAATAATGGGCAAATCTGAATATCTAAAAATCATAAATGGACCCAAATATATAGTAATTAAATATTTTAGACAAAAGTTGAGATCCTGAATATTTTTTCTCTGGTATATGGTGTCTGAAAGGGGGAAAACTACACACTAAAGAAAAAATAAGTTAAGAATAAAAAGGTAGAAGATAATACAACAGGCACATGCTAACTGAAGATGATATATATATATATATATATATATATATATATATATATACACTTTGAACTAGATGATCAGAAAAAGATACTAATATGGATAAAGAGAAATACTTCTTAACAATAAAAATTTTTGATTCACCAAAAATGCATAGCCATTTTAAAATGTGTTTATCTAATAAAATAACCTTTAGATAGGTAAAGGAAAGGTGCCACAGTTGTTGAGAAAATCTGATAAGTCACTATCACAATGGGCGATGGCAACATGCATCTCCACATTACTGATAGGTCAAGTCAAGGGAAACACTAAAACAAATTTGTAAAATTATTATGAACAGCACAATCAACCTGACTTAATGGCATATTTATATTTCTTTATCCAACATCTCTATAATATATGTTTTTCAAATTTTTAAAAAATTTCTATTTATTTATGCGGACAAAAAGTGAGGTGTAGGCCAGAAGTGTGGTGGGTGAAAGGACTCACCAGAAACAGAGTGGGGAGCAGTCCAGGCATATTTACTGAAATCCACTGCTGAGGGGAGCAGCAGACAGGACAGGAGAGCACTACTTTGCCAGATGGGTCAGCACCTGGTTGGAAATCGAACTTGAGCTGCAGTAGCTGGTGATAACTTGATAGAAATGAGACTTTAACCCCAGAGCCACCAGGGATGCCCCTGTTTTTCAAGTTTAGATGAAGTATTTACAAAATTTAATTATGTACTAACCTACAAGAAAATGCTCAACCAGTTTAAACTGTGTGTCATTATGGGTTAATATATTGTATTAATAAGTATTAATAACAAACAATAAGTTCCCGAATTTGAAAATCTAAAAATGCATTGTGCCTAGTTTGTAACCTAAAGAAGGAATCATAATAAAGTTTCAAATTATTCAGAACTTAAGGAAAACATCTGATGATGGGTTATGAATTGCTTTCACATGATAATGTGATAATGATAAGCAAAACCTCTAGGTTACAGCAAAGTAATGCTTCAAAGGAAAATTGGAACGCTATATTGGAAAATAAGGAAGCCTCAAATTACTGAGCTAATTTTTCTTCACCTGAATGAACAAAAGCATAAACCAAAATGTAATACTTAAAGGGAAAGAGACAAAATGAGTGGAAATTTACAGAATTAGAAATGAAGATAGACCCTATCAATGACATGACAAGTTGATTCTTTGACAAAAAAGAAAATAACAAAATGCAAGAAATCTCCAAAAGGAGAGGACACAAATGAAAACTATTATGAATAAAAAAGGGGGTAATATTAAAAAACAGATGAAAAAGATTATACTAAAAATAATATTATTGACTATTTACCAATAATTTTGAGCTTTAAATCAAGTGAATAAATTCTTAAGGAGCTGACTTTTAGAACAATTCAAGGGTAATAAAAGCTTTAAACAGCCCCATAAATATTAAAGAAATTGAAACTGTGCTTCAAAACCTTCCCATAAATAAAATATTTAGTTTTACAGGTTATATTTTCCAAAGTTTTTAGTAATATTTCCCACTTTTATAAAAACATTTCTAGAAAGTAGAAGGTGTGTGGGGGGGAGGGGGTATTCTCCTGCTTACCAATAAGCTCCAACGCTAAAACCACAGGCCAATACTAAACAATAACCCTAATGCTAAAACCACAAAAGATGTTCTAAGAAAGAGCAAAAAATCATGGCATTCCACCTTGTCCCAAAACAGATAAATGGATCAAGAAGGTACATACACAATGGAATGCTATTCTGTGATCAAAGAAGATAAAGGTCACACCACTGGAGGCAACATGGATGGATCTGGAAGAGACTATGCTAAGTAAAATAAGTCAGAAGGAAAAAGATAAGGATCAGATGGTTTCGGTTATACATGGAATATAGAGAAACAAAATAAACGCTGAACAAAAGGATGAAGCTTGCAAGCTGACCTTAGTCTGAGGTCTACAGCAAGGCAGGGAGAGGGGTCAAAATAGGAGGGAATAGCTCAAGGGATTGTGGTGATAGGTCGCATGTGCTGTGGTGTAGGAGAGTGACCAGGACGACGTGGAGGGGAGAAATCAAGTACTGTGCAGAAATGAATAATGACGCAAGTAAATAGATAGATGATATGTAGATCTATGAAAGCAAAACATACTAAAAAGAAATATAACCAAACTACATTTGGGCTTTATCCCAGCTATGTAAGAACAAATTGGCACTTTGAAAATCAAGAGTAGAATTCACCACATCAAGAAAGGAACAGGAAAATTTTCCAATAATTTAGGAAAAGAACTTGATAAGATGTAATGTCCATCCTTAATTCTCATCAAGTTAGTAATAAGCAGAAGTTCCCTTATCTCATGAGGGTTATCTATTTTAAAGTCTAGAGAAAATGTGATCCTATGCCACTGTTCTAATTATAGAATATTTACAGTTACCATTTACATTCCAGATTATACTGTTTCAGGCAGTAAAATAAACCAAGAAAAATAAATTGTACTTATAGGATCTACAGATGATATGGCTTTTTAAGTAGATAACCTAAAATAATTCACCGATAAGTTACTAGAACAGGAGGCTTTAGAAAAGTAGTTGCATGTAAGATCACTCTATAAAACACTAGGGAACACGAGAAAATACAAAAAGAAGGCATCACTTACAACAGTACCAGAGAATGTCTAATGTGTATCTAACTGCAAGCTGGCAATACTCAACAGATATAACTTTTAAACTTTAAGAGGTATTTTTAAACAAATAAATGGAGAAACTGATAGATTTGGACATGTTAAAATACAGAATATATTTTTCAAAGTAATTTTTAAGGAAAGTGAAAATAAAGTTGTAATTACCAGAAGATACTTGGATGACTCAGCTCTAAGAAATGATTACTAGACAAAATAAAGACACTTCCAAATTAGATAAATGCACAAGTAGATCTCACAGAAGGGCACAGCCAAGAAATAACTGAAAACTAAAAGCACACTGTATAGTTATTTAATTGCCAAAAATATTAAAAGTCTGACAAAATCAGGGCTAGCACACCACCTACGGGGTCATAATACTGTTGGGCCTGATGCAATGAATTTGAGTTGCCACTTCAGAAAAAAAAACTGGTAACATTTCTTAATATGACTATTTATACATTCAGTAATTTTGCTTGTGCGAAAGGAATTTCTGAGCATGTACAGAAGGAGATAAATACAAGCGCATTCGTATTATCACTGTCCATCGCAGAAAAAAAAAAAACGCAACCTTGAAACTACCCCAGTGTTTACCAGTGGATGAAAGAAAATATGGAGCTGTCACATGATAGATTAAAAGCAGAGTGAATCAACTATCTTAGTTTGTATTAGTATGGATGTCTTGGCACTGTAATGTTAAATGGAAATGTAGCCCGCCCCAAAATTACACAGAGCTTGATGTTTTCATAGTCTAAATAACTGAAATCAAAATAGGATTTAGAAGATGACAAAAAAGTAAAATAATTTAAAAAGCAAAGCAGGAAAACGAATGCAGGACCTAGGATAAGGTTTGCCTCAGGGAAGCCAGAAAATACAATGGGGGCCGGGAGACCTGTGGGTAGAAAGATGGGTCATTGTCAATGGCCAGCTGTTATTTGCATGGGTGGTTTTGTGACCATTCACTGTATTATTAAAAATAAATAAATAAAATTATGTGTGTCAGTGATGAGAGTGTTGTATTCAGGACACGATCAACCCATTTCTAAAAAGGCAACTTGATAGAGATATTGTCCAACAGGGGTCACTATGGAAAGTAGGGGAAAAGTTGAGAAAGAAAAAATAAAATAAATAAATGATCTAGAAAGAAAAACATAAATATAATAGTGCTAGGACTTTTCCTGCCATCTTTGGGGGTCACATGTATAAAACGTTTGTGTGACAAAAACACCAGTGGCCATCCTCACGGCTCACGACGCCGTCTGTCCGTGAACATGACCTGCTCTGTTCTATATAAAGAGATTTGCTAAGTTGAACTGTGTTTCTAGGACAGCTTCTACTAGAAGACAGTTGCTCGGCATTTCTAGAGGGAACCAGCTGTGGGAAAACTATTAATTAGCCCCAGTCATTACATGCAGATTAAGTTGGCTAACTCAATATAAGAAGCAGATATGAGGAGTGAGAATGATGTTCTCTTCCTATGGCAAGAAAGCACGCATGTTTTTTCTTGTTCCCAGGGAAGTTTTTAACCCAGAGAAAGCACAAAGCACCCCCTGACTTGAAAGACAGGGTATTCCTTGGTTTGGGGGAAGAAACAAGAAGTCTAACCCTGAAGAAAAGAGTCAATGGTCAGCTGAGAGATGTTTAAAAGGGGTCTTAAGCTCATAAAGCACATTAGCTCCAGAAAGCAGCAGAACAGTAACATCCAGGGAAATGTTGAGGGGAATTCCAAAATATAATATAGAGTTAGTAACAAATAAATATATCACAGAGAGTTTTCAATAAAAAAAAATTCTAAACCATCTCAAACATTCCCACTACTAAATTAAAAAGGAGTGAACTTGACCCCTAAGCTGACCAGCACAGAGCAGTAGCCACCACAAGTAATATTTGAAGTTCCATTTTTAATCTTAAGAATTCACATAAATTTTGCATTCTACTATGGAGAGTCACTTATTCCCTGTTCTATCTAGATCCAGCTGGACATGTCCATTTGTATTTATTTGTTTTAAAATAGTTTAAATAACTTGCTAGTAAGCAAAAGTGAGCGTCTGGGTTTTGCTGTGCTTCTCCTAAAGCCCTGTAGCCTCAGCTTGTTAACACATCTCCTTTGGGAAGAATCACTCTAATCATCCTTTTTCCATCTAAGTTTGCCAAAGTTTGATTTTGACTTATTAAAACATGCGTTTCAGATATGTAATTGGTAATTTATAAACTCAACTCCCAAAAAGTTGAAGAAAAAACTGCTCAAATTCAGAAACAGACCCTCCTCAAGTCCTCCTTTGTGCGACTGGTTCACTCCCCAGTGTGTGTGTGTGTGGGGGGGGGCTTGAGAGGGCAGGGAGAAGCTCTTCTCCAGCTGGGAACACGACAGGGCAGCCCTGGTTTCCCAGGCGCCTGGCAGGCTGGCATGCCGTGAGGCTGAGTTCCAGCCAAGGAGCAGGGATGTGGAAAGAGAGATGATGCTTCCCATTTGGGGGAAAAAAAAAAAAAAGCTAGCCTCTCCACAATGCTCTCTCCTTCTCTCCCCCCTTTCCAAAGACTGGCCCTTGAAGGCCCCGTGTTAAGACAGCATCTTTGGCAGCCCCACCCCTGAGGCTGAGAGAGCACTCCTCATCTGAATGCCACACAGCAGGGGCTTTCCCTTAGAACAAATAAAGGAGTGTCCAATTAGGTGCAGAGACATCAGCGTTTATGCATTACAGAAGATTAAGCATTACTTAAACTAATACATACCTCCCCAAACGGAGGGAGATAACTCACATGCGTAATTAGCACCTGCATATCACTGAACATGCACTCTGTCAATGTCAGGCCACGGGACCCTGGCATGATGCTGCCACCTCCTATCAATCTATTTCTTAAATTGCAGGGTAAAGTTAACCACAAATAACCAAGTCATGGAATCAAGCTGTCACAAATTGGTCTCCACGTTCCCCCGGCACTTGAAGTATGTGTACTGACAGGGCAAAAAGGGAAGAAATGAAGAAAGAAGAGGAGAAGAATGTAACTGGAGTTGGAAAATAATTTTAAAGGTATGTGCAAACCTAGTTTAGGCCCAGAAGGGCAGGAGAAAGAGGAGGAGCTTTAGCTGAGACCATTGTGTGCCAGCTGGAAGAACAACAACTCACATGACTGTCTCATTTCTTCGGCAGAATAACCCTGAAGGTGCGTATTATTTTCTCCATTTACAAATAAGAACTGATGCTCCAGGAAAGAGGATCTCACAGTTTGTAGGCAGCAGCCCTGGATGAGAGCCTGAGTTCGTCTGACTCCAATGTCCTTGCTCTTCCTGATGGAGTTATTTAACCAGGCCGTCCCTGGATTCCACGCAAAAGAATGCCCACAGCTCTGCTGAGGGACCGGCCTGGGATGCAGACGAGGCACATCACTCGTGAAAGTGTTAAGTGAGAGGCCAACACAGAGGCCGTTTGAAATGGGCTCTCTGAAATGAAAGCTGGGCTCAAACAGAGCCCACTTTCAAGGGGGCCTGGTTTAAATGGCCAACTGCTAGGGAAGAAAGGCATTAAAAGAAGTGCTTTTCTGCTGGGCTTGCAAAACTTCAGGTTCATGAATTCGAGAGCAGATTAAGGAGAAGAAAACTGGGTTTTAGACTGCAGCCTCAGGAGCTCCCTGCATCTCTCGGGCCAGGAGGCTGGCTTGTCCAATCGTGCAATTAAGCACTTCTACCCAAGCTCACTCCCAGTTTTCAATTAATTTGCAATAATGAATTTAACAACTAAACTGCACTTGCTAATTGAGGTGCCCGCTGGCCAGGTCATCTCCTAGTCCATGTCTGACAGCAAATTCACCCAACTGTGCCAAGGTAAAAGTGTGATATTTGGGGCCCTTGCCTCTCCACTTCTGAGGCACTCCCTGGCCAGGGCAATGCCCCGTGGACGGGAAGGGCGCTGCCCAGGGGGCATGCCGCAGAATACTAACTCACATGCGGAAATTGCGTCTCTGGGCACTGGCTTTGACTTTTGCTTTTAAATGAAAACTCAGAGGCTTGTCCCAGCCCTATTATCTCCCTGGTCAGTTGCTATGTGCAAAGGACATTGAACTTGATAAAAAGCCTGGACTTCTGTCTAGAAGCAAGCTGTGCAGAGAGAGTTGAAAACTCTCAGTTTGCTCATCTGGAAAATGGAACTAGAAGAACAGATCTTGGGATCAAAATCAAAGAGAAGCACGAGATAGAGCTCATCACCATGTCCTGTTTTACCTTGAGGGCTGTAGGGAGATGATACCCAGGAAGGCAGGAGTGGAAAACACAAAATATAAGGAATGGGAGTAGCTGTGATTGGTGGGTCACGTCACAAGGGTCCACTGACAGGAAGCAGCATGGCTATGCAGGGCACAGAGGGCACAGACTGGGGTGCAGCCACCTTCAAGGGCTGGGCTGGAGGTGAGATGCAAGAGAGGGGAGAACAAAGCTGAAGGGGAGGTGGCCAGGGGCCCCGTCCCAATCCCACAGCCATCTGTCGGTGACAATGTCACAGTGACCGCAGGTACTGAGTGGGGATGAGCTATGAATCCTCCGAAGTCCATTTAGAGCCTTAACAGCTTGTTCTTCCTTTTCCTTTTCACTCCCCCCCCCCAAGAATGAACCTGGCAGTCGCAGGCCCCTGGCCAACCTTCCTTTGCATGGGGCCGCCTTACAAAGTAGCTTAGTGCCCCAGCTGGGGAGCCAGCTCTGCACACCCAGGCCCGGCCATCCACACATCCACACTGTCCTTGGGCCTGTGCTCTCTGAGGAGAAAGGATGCACCTTCCGGGAAAGGTAGGGGACACCTGACCAAGGAGTGGAAGCATCCAGGTCATTGAGCTCGGCCTCTCATTTCCCCATGTCAAAAATGCAGGTCACAGAAGGGCAGGCTCTGGGGATTTGATTTGACTTCAATTCTGGGAAGGATGAGTCCATAGAAGACACCAGAATCCAATCCATGGAGTGAGAATTAGTGAGGGCATCCCTGGTAGGAGGCGCCAGGAGGGTCAAGCCTTTAAAAAGCGTAGCCTCTGTGGGATGGTGCTGCCTTTGCCACTGGTACCGGCATGAGGGCCGTGCCAGCGCCTCCCAGCCATGTCCCTACAATTCTACAAGGGGACATAAGTCACAGGGGCTCTCACTCTGACGTCAGCTTGCTCTCTGCAGACACCTAACTCAAGCCGTAGGTCATCTACCTCTGGATTTACCAACTTGAAATGGGGAATTAATTTTTTTAAAGATTTATTTATTTATGAATACAGAACTGGGGTACAGGCCAGAGGTGCAGGGGTGGTGAGAGGATTCATCAGAAACAGAGTGGGGAGCAGAGTAGGCAGATCAAACCACCCATCCCAAGAAACATAGCTCAGATACCAGAGAATCAGAGGAGGTGTCGAGAGGGGTGATGCTCTCCATGGTGTCTTATCTCAAGCTTACCAGTAGTTATGAAAGGGTACTGACTCCTCATTCATCCACTTAACAAATACGCATTGGGCCCTCGCTGGTGACCAACAGGTGAAGCCTCCAGCCAAGGAGCTGACCCACATGGCGCGGCAGACCTCTCCTGACCCACCTGCTGCTCCCCTCACCAATCTGCCTGTTCTGTCTCCAGTGAATCCTCTCACCCCCTGCACCTCTAGCCTGTACCCCAGTTCTGTATGAATAAATAAAGTTAAAAAATAAATTTGTATTGGTGGTTCCCACATAACAAGTTCTCTGTCATCTATAAGTGATGAAAAAAAGAGGTAAATCCCCACCTCGGAGGCCTGTGAAAGCAGCCACCACAGGGACTATGGGTGGCAGGCTGGGCCGTGTGGGTACTGGTGCTGCTGGCCTGTCCCCGAGAGACGGTGAGGGGGGTGCTTCTAAAAATAATTTAGCAAAAACTCTTTTTTCTCAAATAAAGAAAGCAAGTCCTCAAAGGGGGGATATAGTGGGTATGAGTCAGTGCTCACTGAAAGGTTGAAAGTACTGTGGCAGGTAGTAATAATAAATGTGTAAACACCAATACATATGTATTAAGATACGGCTGGTTGAGAGTGTTACCTGGCAGGTCTCCACCTTCGAGAAGACGGAAGCTTTTTGGTCTCAGTCTCATCTCCTGCACAAGCCCCTCCAAGATGACCTCAGCTGTAGGCAATTCAGGCTTCTCTGCCATCAGAGCTCTTGATTGTCTACTCAGACCTGGTCTACTGTATTCCGACTAGAACACTGTGACTAGCTGCAACCCTCACATAAATAGCTGTCTAGATCCTGATAATCTTGGGAACTGTAAAGTATCAACCCCCAAATATTCACTTCCCTGTAACAGAAGGAATTAATGTTATTCTCAGAGAGCTGTCTAGGTCACTGAGCTAGAGATTTCTGAGTTCATCTTGCTGTTGGACTTCCATTCTAACCTTGAACCTCTCTACTCTTCAGATACCCAAAACTGGGTACTTGACTTAACTATGCCTGGCCTGGAACAAGAGCTGCATTTGCTATCCTGAAGAATGGCTAACTGTTGCTTCCTACCCGTTCTCACCTGCGCTGAAATCACCTGTCTGAACCTCTGGGCAAGGTTACCTTTCTGCATTTGTCTATAGAGGTGATCAGTCTCTGCTGGATTTTTGCCTGTGTGTCCCGTCCAATTGCATGGGTCTCCTCTCCTTTCTCCTCATCCTCTACTATACTGTTCTCAGACGGATGTTTCAATTCAATTCTACATATATACTGATTCTTTCTAGTTACACGCCCATCACCGACACCAAACATAATCCACTGAGACCCCATTCGAGATTTCAGGACAGGCTGCATCTGGTCTTTGTAGTCCACTGAGGGCCTCTCATGTAATTGACTTGATCCTCAGTGGGCCTTTTAGTGATGGACAGGACCTTGCACTGAACCAAGGGCAAGGTCTTGATTTGACTTGAAGGACTTGACTGATTCCAGCTGCACTGATGACAGCACAAGAGCCAGAGAGCTCCCTTCCTGTGCAGCCAGCCAGGCCACTGCGCTCACTCTAATTCTCAGTCCAGACTCACGACCCCAACCCTAAGTTGTGCTCAGCTCAGTTGCCTGAGAGTCACAGGGACACTGCCAGTGCTCCTGGGGACCAAAAAAATAAAAGTGCTCAGGTTTAGCATTTTTCACCCCTGTTCCCACAGTACCCCTCTCTTTCCTCCTATTTTTCCTCTCCTCTCCTCCCCCTTCCATCCCACTACTCACAAGGAAAAAAATAATAACAAATAGGAAGGCTAATTCTAAGTTTGTGCAGTCCCAGCGTGTATCCTGGTCCGCCTTTAGTCCTGTTATTTTCTCCTGGGTCTAGCTTTGACAAGACTGATGACATTTACGTTTTCCAAAAGCTTCAATAAGAGGCACTTTAGCTGCAATCACCTCCATCTAATTTCCCCAGTCAAATTTTTTTTTTTTTTACTTAAATCACACAACAGAACTAAGGTCTGAGCTGTTCTGACAACTTGTCACCAAATAGGGCTCAGCCCAAATGGGCTGTCTTGAAAACCAAGGACAAAAGGGGGAAAAAATGGACTAAGTGGCCTGAAAATGAAGTGGAATGGCTGGAGGAAGAGAGGAGATTGGCGTGAGTCAATTTGTTAAAGTTCTAGAACAGATGGCTTGGTACTGTTTGGGGTATGGAGTGAACAGATAATGAGTCTGATTCTCTAGAGAGGAATCAATAAGATGCCAGGGCTGGAAGGGGCCAGTCAGAGCTCAGCAAGTCTCCATCCCGGAAAGGACAGCAGAGCTCCTGGGGTCCCACAGCCCCGGGGACAGTGCCCCCGGGTAAGGAGTGGGAACTATCTTCTCAATAACCCTGGATGGAGGGATTAACCTCCCAGATGTGTCACCCCTCCAGGAAGTCTCGGAAGAAAGACACCTGATGAAGCATTGCACCCTTTGTCTAAATACATGCTTTGAAGAAGTACAGATCTACCAAAGAATACTCCAATCATAATAGCACATCTCAAAAACTTGCAAAAGGCAAACCCAGCTGTGCATCCACCACGCAGGACAAGGAGCTGTGCTCTAGCTCCTCCCAGTCACTAATGCTCCAAAGGGACCATCGTCCCGAGAACCAAAGCCATGGCTTAGCTGTGCCTCATTTTGTACTCTATAGAAACGGAATCACATGCAAAACATGTGCTTTTCCGTGTCTAGCCCATGGCGTTAGACTTGGCGATGATCAGTGATCCGCTCCCGTTGAAAACTATACCCCACTGTGTAGTTTTCACCGTTCAAGCACTTAGTACACTGTTGGTAGACATTTGGGCTATTTCCAGATAAGGGTGCCTATCAGGACCCACGTGAGCATTCTGAAAGTCGTGGTGCACGTAATGGTCCTTTCTGTTTGGGTCCAGGCCTGGGAACTGGAGCAGCTGGTGGGGTGTGCACGGCCAGCTTTACCACCTGCTGCCCAGCAACTGTCCTGCTCAGCTTCCTCTTCCTCCTCCACCATCCAAGGTTGGACATTCCAGGCACCCTGCTCTCACCACACAGGGGTTCCTTTGACTACTGTGGCAAGTGTATGTTGCTTTCATTTGCATTTCTCTCATTAAATGTTTGGACCTTTGCTTGTCCCTTGGCAGTTGAGTATCTTTTGTTAAGCTGCCTTTTTTTTTTTTTCCCCCTAATGGACTGCCTCTGCTCATTGATTTACACTAAGTCTATATAAAGTCTTCTGCAGTCAAGCTCCTTGTCAGTTATATGCATCCAGGTAGAAAGTGTGACATGTCATTGATGGAGAGAACTTTATTACACCCACCTCAACTCCTCACTCTCACCCAACATCACCCAGCTTGGCTTAGCCCCATCCATTCCAGTCAGCTCAAGCTGCTGCCGACATTTCCTACCCTACTTAACCTTTTTGCAGCCAGGGTGCAGGTCCCCAAGGTCGCATCCCAGAGGCACTGTGTGTCAGATGCCCATGCACCCAATTCTCATCTACTGGGCCTCACGCCAGCCTTGGCACAGCCCAAGCCTCCGAGACTATGAGCTCTGAAAGAAGAAGAATGGGTGGGAGCAGAGGTCGCCTGAAGGGCTGTGGTTGCCTCAGCAGCCAAGATCAGCACTGGAGAACACTGGGAGGCCCTTTACTAACCCCAACAGTAAACACCTGGAAAGGAGCTGCTTGTATGAGCCTGTATTTGGAGGTGAAAAGGCCTCTGACCTGGCTGTGAGTCAGGAGGTCAGATCCTGCCTCGTCACTACTGAGAGTGGGGCCCACGGTAGCCCTAAACACCCTTTGTCCCCAACACCCCTCAGTGAGCAGGTGGCTGTTGAACCCTCTGCTGCCTTGAAATGGTTGTGTGTCTTGGAGAAATATAAAATTCTTGGCGGTCAAATCTTCATCTATAAACTGAATAGAGAGTACCTGAGAGGAACTTTACTTTCCCTTCCAGCTCTTACTGTGTTGCCGCACTAGGAACTTCTAGTCACTTTCATTCAAGAGGAAAATGCAAAAATATTCCACGATGGAGGTGAATGCACGCTCATGCTACCTTCCCCAAGTGAGGACGGCCACCTAGTACTGAGCGCAGTGTGACAGTTACCTTGGGATAGAAGCTATACTGTCACGTTCTCACGTATGTGAGAGGATTTGAGCACCAGGTTCTAAAACATCACATAGCCAGTCAAAAAGAGCCAGCATTTATTTACAATAGGAAAGACATGGAATCAACCCAAATGCCCAAGTAGATGACTGGGTTAAAAAGATATGGTACGCATCTTTTTACATATACAAAATGGAGTATTACTCTGCAATCAAAAAGATAAACTCATGCCTTTTGCAGCAACATGGATGGAGCATGCTTAGTGAAATAAACCAGAAAGAAAAAGAAAAATACTGGATGGTTTCACTCATAGCAGGAACATAAAGGACCAGGGGGGAAAATAACAATAATGAACAACCATATACCAGAGACATTTTATGCGGGTGGAGTGGGGAATGGGATCAAAAATGGGGGGGGGGTAGTGCACAGGACTATGGTGATGGCACACAGGTGATTTGGTGACGGGAAGCCCACGGGGATTACAACTGAGATAGAAAAAGGCACAAAATGATGTAAAAATAAACTATTGTAATAATAATTAAAAAAAAAAAAAGAGCCAGCAGTCTTCAGTTCCCTGGGCTTGGCCTTGGTGAGTTCTGCCAATGTGCATCTAATTGCGCGGTGTGTGCACATCATCACTGGTAAAGTGGCTCTCTCGCTACCTGCCTCAAACATGTCCCAGGACACGGTGCTTTTGTGTGTGTTACCCCACCTGGTAACTACCTGGCAGGGCTATCAAGCTGTGAAGTGAGAGCTCTGAAAAATTAAAAACTGTCTCTAAGCAACTTGGGTTGCTAGTTAAAATGCCTGCAGAAAGCCAGAGTAAATCCACAGGTTTGGACAAGAGGATGTGGCAGGTCTGAATGAATGTTTCTTCTCTCATATCAGCTTTCCAAATCTGATGTTCTGTGTAGCTAGAGGAACCAGAGACTCACAGAAGGAGGAAAACAAAAAAAAATTTAGAACAAAAGAGAAAGCCAGAATCTGGGGACCCAGCACCAATTTCCAAGCGTCTATTTCCCTCAGCACGAGGCGTTAAGGAAAATAGACGGATGTGACAATTCATCTGTGTTTCCCAGGCTGTCTGGAGATTCAAGTGGCATGAAAACCTTTGTCCAAAAAAAAAAAAAAGAAAAACCTTTGTCACACCCTGTCTGAAGATAGAGACCAGACAGTGTTCATTGGAAGATGAAACAAGTCTCGGTCCACATAATAAAAGGAAAATTAAATAAAAGCAACAAATGAAGGTAAGTAGTGAACTGGCAGAGGGAAGAAGAGGCCAGCAGAGGGACCTAACTAGTGTCTGGAAGAGGCCTGGGCCTGAGCTGGGATGCTAAGAGGGTTTCAGCCTCAAGGAAAACACAAACACCTGCCCCACTGCTACTGAGGCGAAAACTGCAGACTCTGGACCCAAGAAAGTCACAAGTTAAAGTCGCTCACTCAGCATGTTCCCTCTGGTGCAGGAGCTCACAGACCCGCTACCCCCAGAGCCCCTAATCATGGCCAAACCCTCATTCGAAGACCCACACATTATGTTGCATTCTCCACGGTCACTAAGACCGTGGCAGGAGACCAGACACCTCCCAGCTTTCTGTCTCCAGACCAGAGCTTTTCCCATGGAGAAAGCTGGAAGAAATGCCTGTCTTCGAGGCCACGTGCCCAGTGTCCTCCCTGTGAGTGCCCTCTTAGTTCCTTCAGCCTCGCGTCCACACCGGACGGTGCCCGTGCCCCCATGGTACCCACCAGCTGGGGGTGCGGCTCTCTGTGCCGCTTCATCACGGTGGCACATTAGGGTCAGGCCAGCTGAGCTCCGGCCCAGAGGCTGACAGATACCCCCATACCCTTGGACACAGAGCAACGAGGCAGAGACAGAGGGGCCAAGCAGATTCCAGGAGTGCCAGTATTCTTGATTTGAAGCCTGCTTTCTTCCTGGCTCCAAGCACTGATGCCATCTTCCTGGCGCCTGTCAGGGAGGAGGGCACAGCTGCCCTTTACAGAGGACGCCTAAGAGTAGCTTCTCCAAGCAAGGCGTGCAGAGCATGAGGATGTGCTCAAGGCTGTGCCAGCACTTCCGGGGGTGTGGGGGGTGGTAATGCCCCGGGGGGCAGGGGCAGTGGCAGCTGGTGGTATCACACAAGAGTTCACAGCCATGCAGGGCGGCTGGGGTGAGTTCCAGAGAGAAATTCATTCTCCATCTTCATTCCAGCTTCCCCAGCTTTTAGCAGCCCCTCAAGAGTTGGCAGATGACCACAGAGATGTAGCCGAAGTCCTGGGATTACTATTCATTTACTCTTACCACTGGTCATAGTCACGGGGAAGGTACATACACCCTCTGCCCCTGCCCCCCCCCCCTCTGGAGGCTTCCTGCAGCCTGCCCGGCTCTCTCTGCTCACTTCCCCTCTTCTTGCCTACCTTTATTCATGGTTGTTCAATTAATTTACTGCCAGAACACAAACTCCACTGTGGGGAACTCTCACTTCTGAAGGCTGATTCCCTGCATCCCTACGACTCCTCCTCACAGCAGTGCACAGGAGAAAGCCGTCAGGAAGGGCTCCTCATCCCTCACCACCACCGCCCCGGAGGGCAGGGGGCAGTGGCACTCGTGTTCTCTGCAGGGCCCAGGGCAGTGACAGGCAGCTGCCAGGACCAGGAGCTCTGGCCCAGGGGAGGGTGAGAACCTACGGAAGCAGAGGCTTGGGACCTGCTGCTCTGACTCCAGAACAAGCCACGGGGCCACTGGGAAAGCAGCACATTAAATGGGAGCCCCTCTTCACCCCAGGGCGCATTTCCAGTTGCCTGCTCTTGAAACGGACACTCGCTGGCTGGCTGGCTGGTTGGTATGTGGCTTGGCTGGTTGTAGGCCAAGACTTACCTGTGAGCCCAAGGTCAGGGGAGGCCACCTCATTGCTGGCCTGCACAGCCCAGCTCTTCCATCCTCTTTCTACTCAAACATTGGCACCGAGGAGAGAAAATCCTTTACAACGTGGCTGCTCGCTCACTGGAGGGCTTCGTGTAACTCCTGGGGGTCCCCACCTCCTCCAAGGCGCCTGGCCCCCGCCCCCAGCTCCATTTCCTGGGCACCAGCTCACAGGAGACATGTCTCCATGTGTGTCTTCCCTTCTCTTGTTAATTTTATTATCATCTTTCACTTAGAAAACAATTGTGAGGCTTACTGTGTGCCTGGTGGTCTTCTAAGCATCCATAAAGACTGACCCCCTAATTCTCATGCCCATCCTCATTTTATAGTGAGGGCGGTGTGAACAGGGGAGCTAAGCAAGCCAGGGAGGCCGCACAGTGCGGGTAACAGAGGGCAGTGAGGCTGCGGCCTGTGTCCAGACCCCCACCGTGATGTGAGGGCGCTTGTCCCTGCTCGGCTAGTGCCCCGTCAGCTGCTCGGGTCCTCCTGTCGCCACCACCCCTCCCCAATAACCCCCACCTTTGCTGCCCTGCTGCTCTGGCTCTGAAACCACTTCGTCCGCTCTCCGTGCCGGATGTCCTAGCGCTGATGTGAAGAGCGCGCTCCAGGCCCCGCACACCCCAGCCGGACTTCACTGTTTTCCAAGTACTGTTGTCTCAAGACTCCTGTCCTCCGTGGGCAACTCCAGCAGTTGCACCAGGATGTGCTGCAGACAGAGGCCTTAGGTCTATAGGGACACTGTTGCTTCCACCTACAGCTTGGGACCCTCTGAAAAGCCCACCTGCCCCTACCCCGTCTGCAGCAGATTCTGTCTAAACCCAACACATTGCTGCTTCACTCTGCTTGCATTCCCATCGTGTCTGAAAGCCCAACCCCAAATCTCCTCACCCCAGGCCGCCACCTCTCTGCTTCCCTCAGCTCCTTAACTTGACAGCTGGAGGCAAACACCACCCCGGCCTGATCTGGGCTCCCTCCTGTCGCCCGGGGCATGGGGGCTTGGGCAGACCCCCATGGAATCTGGTTTCGACCTGTTCACATGGGGCCCTTGCTTTTCTCAGGTAAATGGTTGCGCTGACTCCCCCCTCTCTCCCTGGGCGAGGCCTCTCCTGTGCAAGCCTCATTAAAAAGCACCCCATCACCTAGCTTTCACAAGGAATAAGCTACTGTCTGCTTCTCTTCCCCAATCTGCATCTCATTTGTTACCAGTACTTTCTTCCTTGGGTCCCTTCAGTTTTCTAGAGCCCATTAAAACAGCCACGTCTGCCTCACTCATATAAGATTAGGTTACAAGATAGGCCATCCCTCTCCTTTCGTGTCTTGGCCAATTTATTCTTCATCTTCTTGAGCATGTCACATGCTTTTTGTCCTTCTCCAGCATTCTTTGTTTTCCCAGGCTGGGATCTGAGTTTGATCTAAGTGTTGGCCACCAGTCACCTCCTCTGTTTCTCACTTGGAAGCTGGGTGCATTGCTGGGTTCGGACCCCACAGAGGAAAGGAGAAGGAAGCCATGGGCACAGACAGTAGTTGGGGGTAGGTGGGGATCCAGGGGAAAGGACCCTGAGATACCACTAAGCTGCAAGGCACTGGAATTTGCTTCCCTCGCCAGAATGCTTATCTGAGAAACTGGCACCTCCAGATTAATCAAGGCTGCAGAATAAATGAGGGAAGGCAGGGAGAAAAGTGAGCTGTGTGGGACATCGAGAATAAGCTCCAGCACTTGTTTGCTGCTGAGCCAGCCTAGGGAAGGCAGCCTGAGTTGAAGAGTAGCACATTCACGGGAAGTCAGGAGCCTGGGCAGCCAGGTCATCATCACTGCCATCTACATAGAGTCACAGTTTCCAAGTGCTTCTCCTGCTGCTTAAGTACACACTAGTGTATCTGACCCTCCCAAAACTAAACAACCGATGTCTTAGAACTAGATCACGGCCCTTTGGGACTCAGATGTCACTCCCTGTACCACACTGTCCCAAAGAGGGTCCAGCGTGACACACCCAAGTTCTGGTCTGTGTTGTCAGGGTGGCCCAGAGAGCCCCAGTCAGAAGACAGACGTGGACAGGGCTTGAGGACACGATGCTACATCAGCCTTGGCCTTACAGCAAGGCTTCAGGCGCAGAGAGCCGCCTGCACCCTCCAGCCTGATCTGATGCTTCCATGGCCCTTGCAGGATCCATCCTCATCCACTCCTGGGCTCAGGGTTGCAAAGCCAAGTTGTCCAAGCATGTTACAGGGCCGCCACAGAGTCAAGCTAAGTGACAGGAGGAGCGCACACTCTTACTGATCCCTGGTCAAACAGAGAAAGACAAGAGCAGTGAAGGTGTGTTAGTGGTGGCCAAGAAGCTGGCCGAGGCTGGGTGGGCCGGCAGGGCAAGGGGCCGCAGCCACTGCACTCCAAGTTGGCGGCAGTTAGGGGGGACCCTCTGCCAAGCCAGAGCAGGACTCACCCCCAAGAAGCATTTGACCCCACGTAAGGGTTTGGCCCCATTTTGAGGACAAAGCACAGTTAATAGCTTTGAAAATGCACAGTTGGAATAAAAATTGTTACCAAAGTGGATCCTTCAAATTTTAGATAAAAGCAATTGCCTGTGAAAGCTTCAGTCAATCGAGTGGAGCTGAATGCAGTGAGATGACTTAATGCAGCTATGATAGAGTAAGGAGCTAGTGTAGGGAGAGGTCAAGGGGATGGTCTAGGTCTGGAAGCAAACAGTCCCTGTCTGTGTTTGCCTGCCGGGAAGACAAGAGGGACTCAGAGAGATGGGGGAGGGGACAGTTCCCTCCTCAACCTGGGCCCCCCCCCCTGCCCCCCACTCATCTGCTTAAAGCAACCTGGACTGACCAGGATGCTCGGGCTCTTCTCAGCTCTGCTGAAAGCCTGCTGTGCTCCCCAAAGTCAACTGCACCCCGGAAGTCTGCCAGGCGCTCAGCACAGCCCCTTCCCTCTTCCTAACCTGGACTGGGGGACTTTCGCTATCAGATTCTCCTCCTTTAAGAGATCCGCATCTCTTCAAGCAGACACACAGCAGAAGTAACAGTCCAGCTGCTCAGTGTTGTTGATAAGGACCTGGTGCCATGGAGGACTGGGGAAGATGCCCCAGCTCCAGACAGGACAGGAGCTGCATCGAGGGAGGGCCTCTCAGCAGCCTACAAAAGACCAGCAGGAGGGAAGAGCTGCTGGATGGAGGTGGCTGGGAACTGAGATCATTGCCAAGGTGAAAGCCAAGAGGAGCTGGACGTGATGAGAGGGGAGGCTGGAGGGGCAGGCAGCGGACAGTCCCTGCAGACTCAGTGTCAACCACCAGACACAATGGTACCATGACCCCACAGGGGTGTCGGTCGTACAAACCAGAAATTGGCCCAGGAGTCGGGAAGGGAAGAGTGGACCCCAGTGGAAAGTGTCTTCAGACCCTCCAACCAGGGACCTGCCACCACAGGGAGGCAGTGTCCTGCAGTGGCTGTCCTCAGCCTGACCAATGAGAAGCTCTTCTTCGTTGGGATGGCAACAAAGCCCTCCTACCTAGGAAGCTCAGGGAGCTCCCAAGAAGGTTCAAAAGTGATCTGGGAGTGACAGACATGGAGAAGGAGAGGAATGAAGCAGCAGCAACCAGGGAACAAGCTAAATTGTACTTCCCCATCCTGAAATATGCTCCGGGGTGTGCTCGGTGGAGGGGCACACTGGCTAAAATCCCACGGGGAGAGGGATGCAGACCACGTGCAAGGCCAGGCCAACTGATGCAGAGGAGAGGGCAATTCCTAGAGGGTTTCCAGCCACTCAGAGACAGGGTGTGGGGGCAGGTGCTGAGGGGTTAAGAAGAGCTGGTGCATGGTGGGAATGCAAATTAGTACAACCACTATGGAAAACTGTTTGGAGGTTCCTCAAACTGCTAAACATGGAGCTTTCCTACGACCCAGCAATCCCACTCCTAGGTATCTACCCAAGACACAAAAACACTGATTGAAAAAGATACTTGTACCCCCATGTTTATTGCTGCTTTATTTACAATTGGAAAAACACGGAAGCAGCCCAAATACCCAAAAGTAGATGACTGGATAAAAAAGATGTGGTACATATATACAATGGAATATTACTCAGCAACCAAAAAAGAGAAACACATGTCTTTTGCAGCAACTTGGATGGAGCTGGAAAAGATCATGCTTAGTGAGATAAGCCAGAAAGAGAAAGAAAAATACTGGATGGTTTCACTCATAGCAGGAGTATAATGGACCAGGCGAGAAAATAACAAAAATAATGAACAACCATAGACCAGAGACATTTTGTGGGGGTGGAGTGGGGAATGGGATCAAAAATGGGGGGGGGGAGGGAAATGCACAGGACTATGGTGGTGGCACAGAGGTGATTTGGTGATGGGAAACCCGCGGGAATCACAATTGAGATGGGAAAAAAAATGTACAAAATGATGTAAAAATAAACTTTTGTAAAATTAAAAAAAAAAAAAAAGAAGAAGAAGAGCTGGTGCAGCTGAGCCCAGGAAAGAAAGAGATTAGTGGGTGCTTGGAATTTTGGGAAACAAGGTGAACAGCCTCACCAGAGAAGCCAGAGGCCCGGTGTGCCATCCAGGGGATGGAATAGCGACAAGATCCCTGGCTTTGGGTGAGATGAATGACGTCTAAGCTGCGGGCTGGCCGGGGAGGCTCTCTACACAAAGCACGCATGCAACACTTGGTGTTTCTACAGTGGTGTGTGCTCTGGTCATCAGTTCTAAATGCAGCCTTGTGGCAAGATTTCTTTTCTGGTGGCTCAGCTGTCCCCAGCAGTGCTCAGAAAGGGGTGGAGATGTGCCAAATGGCAAGACTCCATAAACCTAATTACCTGGGAAATTTTGTGGGGGAAATGCATTGTGATACAGGTGTTGTGCGTAGTTGCTAAATCAGGAAAGTCCCTACATTACGAGCCATCAATGAAAATATTGAATACATGATGTCTATTAGCCTCACAGCCCTGCAGTCAGAATAATCTGTTGAATGTACCCTTGATACGTGAGTGCCAGCAGCCACACCATGGACTTCCCACACCACCCCTGAGTGTCTGGGTTTGTGTTTTGAAAGCTCCTGCGTGCCCCCTCGAGGGCATCATCCAGTCCCGATTGGCAATGCTCCAGTCCAGTACCAACCTTCCCGCTGAGCTCCAGACTCCCCACTCATCCCAAATGCCCTCCAACACTGGCTCTATATACCTTGTCCCCTCTAATATGAAGAACAGATTAAAGTGATTATGTAAATACATGTTAGCCCTGTGATAAGAAATATGAACACTTATTAACCTCAACTTTCAACATCCCCTGCATCCTCACACTCAACTGATGTCCTTGCTTCTTTCCCTCTGTGAACACCAAAGTAGAGAGCAGAGAAACTTCCCCAAGTATCCTCATTACCCACACACGCTAGGGGTATTCGATTGCTTGTCCTTGTCTCCTGTACTCTGACACGGACCAACATGTTCAGCTCACCCTAGCACCTCCTCTAGGCACTGAGTCCTGTCTCCTCTCCTATCATGGACACTGCTCCAGCCTCCTCCCTCTTCCTCTCCTATGTCACCAATCATTTCTCTCCAGTGAATTATTCCCATAGACATAGAGGTGAGACACCCCAAGAGTGACTTCCAGGGGGCCACCTTCTTGTGTCATCCTCACCCTGAATCTGTGACTTGATTGTAGTCAGAAGCACTCAAGCAAGGCACAGGGATAGAACTCCCTGGATATACCATCTGGCAACAGGGCAAGGGCCTTGCAGGTGGGGTGAAGGCCCTACTCCTGCTGACTGTGACTACCCTGACTGGGCCTGAGCTAGGCAGAGGGAGACCCTTTCTGAGAGGACTGGGGCCTTCGCTGTGACACGGGACCCTGCTGCTGGCTCGAAGTGAGCTATCATATAAGGGAGCCACCATGACGCCTCAGACCCTGGTCCTGGCAGCCAGCAAGGAAGGCCGGACCTCGTCCTGCACACGGCTGCAGGAACCCAGTGCAGGCAGCCGCCTGTGAGCTTGTGGGGATTCCAGCTCCCGAAAGGGGCAAACCCAGGTCCTCCATGGCTGGACTCGGGCCTGGACTGGAGGAAACCACAGGGCACTTATACACTGTATGAAGCCACTAAGTTTGTGGTCATTTCTTGTACAGCAATAGGAGACTAAAACAGCAGGCAACACGCTGTTATTTACAAAAGCTCTCTTGATCTCACTTCTGCTGTAGGCACCACCTTTCTCTTTCTCTTTTTATGGCAAAAGCCTAAAAAGGGGGCTGATGTGGGTCTCAAATTCCCTCTAATTCTCTCTCAAACCTACTCCAATCAGACTTTCACTTCATCTCTCCTCAGAAACTGCTCTCCTCTGAACCCCCATGACCTCGATGTTACCAAATCCTGAGGTAAATTCTCAGCTCTCAATTTCTCCACCATCAAGTACTCGGGACAGCTGATCACTCCACACCTGTGTTAGATCTGTTTCCCTTGGTGTCTGTAACACACCACTGCCTGGTTCTCCTCACCACGTCAGTCTCCTTTGCTTGTTATCTTCTTCCACCCAGAGTGCTGGAATACCTCATTCCCAGTCACCACCCACATCACTAGTGATCTCACTTAGGCTCATGGCTACAGATACCGCCTAGCACTCCATGACTCCAGAATGTGGGGCATATCAGATGTCTATACGTGTCATGCAAGCTGCAGGCTCATATCCATACGTATATATGTAGCTGACAGGTTTCTCATCATCCTACATGGAGGTCTAAGTGAAACAGGACAAACCTGAGGGACCAGGGCTACCTCAGTTGGGCTCTCACACACATGGTGTGACTGCAGGGCCTAAAGGCACATGCCTGATGTCACACAATCAAAACAGCATGCATTTGCAAGGGGGAGAGAGTGCATAGGCTGGCATGTGACCAGAGCTGCCTGCCTTACTCCTAATAGTTTCTACTGAGTAGAGGTCCAGGTGGAAGCCACAGCTGGCAAGATGGTGGCTCTCCACAAATGCCCCTGGAGTCACTGCCAGAGCCCAGCAGTTTAACCAGATGCCTGACCGCAGCCCTTTTTCCCATCAACCCCACCCCACTCAAAGGGTAATGCTTAAAAAGCTCCATCTCCGAGCCCTCCCTGGTGGTGCAGTGGGTTAAAGCACAGCACTGACAAGCTAAAGCCACTACTGCATGAGTTTGAATCCCACCTGCCCCAGAGGTGATCCACATGGCGAGGCAGACCTCTGCTGACCCGCCTGCTGCTCCCCTCAGCAGTGTACTTCGTCGCTCTGCCTGTTCTGCTACCCTCTCTGTCTATGGTTAATCCTCTCACCCTCCATATCTCTGGCCTGTACCCCAGTTCCATATGAATAAATAAATCTTTAGGAAAAAAAAAAAAAAAGCTCCATCTCCTCCCACATAGTTGGCATCAGGGGTGGAGTCTGGAAAGCTCCATTTCTACCATGGACTTGGCTTGAGCATCACCACTGGTTGGGAGGCTGCTCCTCACTGCTCCTCTTCCAATTTCCCCACTTTCCATCTCTGTCATCATTTCCATGGTGATGAAAGTCAACTTTGTGGATGCTGGGGTGCAGCCTCTAGGGTAGCAGTATTTTCAAAGGACAAAACAACCCACCATAAGGCACTGTCCATGCATGGCCAGTATGGCCAAGTCCCCCATTTCTAGAAAACAGTCAATTAGTTCAACTCAAAAAAAAGAAAATAATCCACAAAATGATTGAGAGCTTACTACTAAAATTATTTCCTCTCCACCTTCATCCCAATTCCACCAAACAATACAATAAAAATGCACTTATAAACTAAACATAACTCTGCTGGGCATTTGGAAGTTGTGATGTTGTTACTTTGGCAATTGTATGGCTAAGATTTTGGCAGTTAAAACACTGGTGAGAATTAATTTCTGTGGAGAAACTGTCAGCTTGTGGCAGAAACTGTGGCTTCAGTTTGGGCCTCAGCCTCTGCTCAGTGGATGCTATCTGTGGCAGGACAGACAGTTCTGGCCACGCACCATCCTGAGTTCACTTTCTCTCTCTCACTCCCTGTGTAAATAAAACTTGTAGGTCACACCATGTGTCCATTTTTCATCATATTCTGCGGTGAAAGCACTTCAGTGAGACACACCAACGTGTCAACCCTGTGGCCTGGGAGTTGGCCTTTTGGGAATCAGCATCTTACACCATGTGTCTCAACTGGAGTTTCAGATTCCTGCATGTGGGTGTTCACTAAGTATCTCGAAGGCAGTAAGTCTGAAAAGAATCTCTCAATTCTTGCTCACCAAGCTTCAGCCTGAAATTCAGTCTTAATTTCAGTGTCAGCCTTTTGTCATTCAGCTCAAACATCATATCCAACCTGTCCGCAAACCGTTTTTGAGCTTCAAAGTACATCTGAAATCTGACCATATCCCACAAACTTTACAACTAACACCTGTGCCCTAGTCACCATCATGTTTTAGAGATTACTCAGTATTTTCCTAAGTGGTTCCTCAGTTCCTGCTTTTCCCCCACGTAACCATCCTCAATGTGCTGGCTAGAAGGAGCTATCCAAATATGATCTGCTCTTTCTCATTCAGAAGTGATCCATCATGCTCAGAGCTGGAGTTGAGATGTCTTTCTATGGAATTTAGGGGAATTTTATGACCTGCCCCTGCTACACTAACTTCAGTTCCTACCACTCTTCTGTTTGCTGTCTCGCCTCCTCCCTCACTGGCATCCCTGCTGCTCATAGAACATACCAGGCTGTTCATGTTTCCACCCCAGGATCTCTGCACTATCTACTGGTGCCTCTCTTTCAGACTTCTTCTCCTTCCTTCACATTCTTCCATCTTAATTCAAATCTCACCTGCTACTCTGCTCATTTTACTAAAATTTCCTCTAACATTTCCTACTGTTCTTCTCTGCTTTATTTTCCTCCTTAGCATTCATCATTAATTAATATACTGTATACATTATTTAATTTTGTTTAATGCTAGTTTCTGATACTGGAACATACCTCTATGAGGTCAATGATTATTGTCTCTTTTGTTAACTAATTAATTTCCCTAGTGTCTAGAAAAATGTCTGGCACACAATGCTCAATAATTGTTTGTTGTATGAGCCACTAAGTAAATATAAACCTCTGAAAACTTTTTGTAGCCCAGAAGAGCAAAGGGCTCAGTTTTCAGAGAAGACTCCTTATGAATTAGATTCACTGAAGAGAACAGAAAAAAAATTTTTAAAGTACTTGTTTAATATTTGAAATAAAAATTAGGGAGGGTTTTGAAAATTTTCTACCAAATAACTAGAAACTACATAACTAAATTACATTCCACATTTGATTCAATACTGCAGAAAAGCATTTAGTGTTTAAAGGATGGATTTGAAAACAATATTTAACCAAAAAGGGAAAAACAGAGAAAGATGTGACTTGATTATTTTACACACAAAGGCATCAGTCTTTATTATTCTAAGTTTGGAAAATCGACTTGAATTCCCTTTCTTTAAATATTTATTTATAGCCCTCCCTGGTGGCACAGTGGTTAAAACACAGCGCTAAGAAGCTAAAGTCACTTCAACATGAGTTCAATCCCCATCCTGGGAGATGACACGTGGCAGACCTCTCCTGTCCCACCCCCTATTCCCCTTGTTGATCTGCCTGTTCTGCTCCCCACTCTGTCTCTGGTGAATCTTCTCACTGCCCCTGTACCTCCGGCTTGCACCCCAGTTCTGAATGCATAAATAAATAAATCTTTAAAAATGTATCAAAATAAAATATTTATTTTAAACATTTCCAAATCGCTGGCCAATAATAGAGGAATTTTGATACTAAGAAAACTGAGTGATGAATGGCAAAACTAAGTAGCATAGGTCTAAATCATTTGCTAAATGTGGTTATAAAATTGATGTGAAAGGCAAACCAGGATTAAAGCAACAAAGTATACAGAAGAAAGGAGAAGTTAGGGGAAATTAGGAAACCAAAGCCTCATGCTGTTCAGGGAGGTTAGAGTTTTTATTTTGGCTTTGACTTTAAACAATTAGAAATGGAAAGTTTTTTTAAAAAAGCTTTAAGGTATCCAATACTTTAATTAAAAACTGGGTGTTAGCTCTATCAAATCATTGTAGATGATAAAAGCAAACAATGCATAATCTATTTAACAAAAGCATGATTAAAAACCTTTGAATACAAAGTTCCATAATGGTAATTAAAATAAAGTTATTTATACATCATTCAAATCTTCTCGATTCTTTTCATTGAATTTCCTCCATCAAAGACTGGAAATAAATGGCTTATCAAAATGTCCCACTATGGCTGTGTTCTTGTCACATATAAATTATCTGGTATCTATTGGAGATTTTTTCTTTCTTTCTTTCTTTCTTTTTAATTTATTCATGCATACAGAACTGGGGTACAGGCTAGAGGTGCAGGGACAGTGAGAAGCTTCACCAGAGACAGAGAACAGGACAGGCAGATCGACGAAGTGCACTGCTGAGGGGAGCAGCGGGGAGGGACAAGGAGAGGTTTGCCACATCACGATGGTCACCTCCAGGGTCGGGTATCAAACTTGCATTGAAGCAGCCACAGCCAGCTTCTTTGCAGTGCTGTGCTCCAACCCACTGTGCCACCAGGGAGGGACTGGAGATATTTTTTTTCCCAAAGATCATTTTCTATAAAGAAGAGTTGTTGACCCACCATCCATTTCTTTCTTTCTTTTTTTTAAGATTTTATTTATTTATTCATACAGACCTGGGGTACAGGCCAGAGGTACAGGGGCAGTGAGAGAATTCACCAGAGGAAGAGCAGGGAGCGGAACAGGCTGACTGGTGAAGTATACTGCTGAGAGGAGCAGCGGGCGGGTTAGGAGAGGTCTGCCGCAACACGTGGGTCACCTCCGGGGCAGGCGGGGGTCGAACTCATGCAGAAGTGGCTTTAGCTTCTTAGTGCTGTGCTTTAACCCGCTGCGCCACCAAGGAGGGCCCCCACCATCCATTTCTTAAGAAGCGAGACCAATGTCAAAAATCAGAAACACAGTGCTCTCTGATAAGGAAGGGACATAAAGTCCTCGGGTAAGGGGAACGGGACATCTGAAGTCAGAGGAAGATGGATGGAGAAGGGCAGGTAGGCACCTGGGCCCTGTGAGAGGGATCGGAGTGGTGGGAGGTGAGAGGACCTGGAGAGGGGGGTGAGGATAAGAAGTGTGTCCCGAGCAAGCATTGCCAGAGGTATTTAAGCCAATGTGGCTAAGAAGGCCCAGAGCTATGCCATCTGAGTTTAACAGTGCAGTCTTTTCTTCCAAGTGAAACTCAGTGCGTGACACTCTATGGAGAACAGGCAGACACCTAGAACTCCTTGATCTCTTCCCAATCCAGGGGCCGTCTATATTACTTCCACTGAACTTGTAAAGCTCCTAGAGCCACATTGGAAACCTACAGGCAAGACCACCCTGAGAAAAATTTTTGGAGTCTTGTCTATATAAAAAATTTGGATTCTAGCATACACTATAAAATTCATGGTTTGATTTTATATTGCAGCCATGAAAGTGATTACCTTAGGGTGTATGATCGTTAATTTCATGTGTCAATTTAGAGAGCATTTTTGGAGGGGATTGACATTGAAATGGGCGAACTTTGCATTCACAAATTGCCCACCATAATGTGGATAGGGCTCACCCAATCAGCTGAAGGCCAAACCACGACAACTAAATCAGCCTTCCAGAGCAAGGGGGAATTCCCCAGCTGACAGCCTTCAGATCTCATCGGCTCTGTGGGCTCATCCTGGATCTGAAGCCGACAGTCCATTCTGCTGGTTTAGATCCAGCAACCCCCACAGTGACATGAGCCAATTCACTACATACACAGAACCTGTTGGTTCTGTTTCCTGGGGAACCCTGAGAACAAGGGGGGAGAGGAGAACTGAGCCCTCCCTACCCCTGTGCTGTTTTGACACACCCTGTGACTCTATAACCATTTCAAAATAAAAGTGCAAAATAGTGTCAGAGTCTTGAAAATAGTGTCAGAGAAATGGGGTGAAGAGCTGTCCAGATGGAAGGAAATGGGAAATGTGGCAGCAGAAGCAACTTGTGACCTCGGACTGGAACCCTCTGCTATCCTGTGTGTTATCAGGACAAAGGGAGAAACCCAAAAGGGATGTCTGTGTGAAAAATTGATGAGCACTGTCAACACTATACATATATGTATTTTTTTCCTATAAGTTTGAAGCTGTTTCAGAATCAATGATTCCAAAGGAATCGATAGATCCACATGATGGGCAGTGATGTATCCAGGGAGACCGAGAGCAGGGTCAGCACACATTTTCCGTAATCGGCCAGATAATGATTGTTTGGCCATGTGGCCCTTGTGCTACCAGCCACCTTTGTTGTTATGGCACAGAAAGCAGCCAGAGGAAAACTGCACACAAGCCAGGTTTGCCCTGTGGGGGGCACAGGCTGAAATTTGCCGATTCCTGATTTTGAATACCAGGTGTCCCTTTGTGGTCTGCATATTGATGCGCACAAAAATTCTTCACAAAAAATAGGCCATAGAATAGTAAAATGGTGGGAATATGTCATCATATATTTATCCAACACCAAGGGTGAAGCTGAATGTGAACTGTGGACTTGGGGGGATCGTGACGTCAATGGATGTCAATGCAGGTTCATCCTCAAAGCCAGATGTAGCATCTGGAGGGGAATGTTGATAAAGGGGAGGCTGTAGGTGGTGGGAAGGGGGCAGCCCATATACAGGGATCTCTGCACTGTCTTTTCAATGTTATTATAAACCTGTATCTTTTATTATTTTTTAAAGACTTACTTATGCATACAGAACTGGGGTATAGGCCAGAGGTGCAGGGGTGGGGAGAGGATTCACCAGAGACAGAGTGGGGAGCAGAGCAGAACAGGCAGAGCTACAAAGTACACTGCGGAGGGGAGCAGCAGGTAAAACAGGAGGGGTCTGCCATGCCATGTGGGTCATCTTCCTGGCCAGGGATCGAACTTATGAAGTAGCTGCAGTTAGCTTCGTAGTACTGTGCTTTACCCGCTGTGCCACCAGGGAGGGCTCTAAATCTCTTTTTAAAATATTTTTTAGATATTCCTATTCTTCGAGACTACAGGATGTGGGCCCAGGTGGGTCTGACCTAGGCATGCTGCTGACCCCAGCTGGGCCCCAGCCTGGAGGGGGCCTGCAGCTCTAGCATCAGAGTGGAAGGGACTGTTTCCCAGCCACTCTGAAGCCAACCCAAGAAAAATCATCACAGTGTAAGACCAAGTGAATCTTAACAGGCTGGAGGTGGGACTGCTTGTTCTTCTCAGGGTGTTGGAATAGGTTGCGTGAATGTGAGCTGGGCCTAGAAGGGGGGGGGGCATATGAACAGTTGGATGCAGTCAGCAGAAGACGTTTCCTGCAAAGGGATAAACACTAAATGTTCTTGGAAAAAGGAAAGTTGGGAGATAAACCTGGACTCAGAGTGCAGAGAACCCTAAACGCCAGGAACTTCCACAAATGTCTTGTCTTTTGTCACTGGATCCTGAAGATGGCAAAGAAACTGATCTGAGTAAAGGCCACCATGGAGGGCTGGAAGGAAAATGAGATCTAGACCCCTAAAGAGTCTGTGTAGAACAAGCCAAGCTTCCCCCAGGTGGACACACATCGTCAGTTCCATAGGGAAGGAGGTCCTTGCCAGACCAGGAACACAAGACAGGTGACAACAGAGTCGATAGTAATTAGTTAGCTACTGGGCATGGGGACTTGGGAAAAGGAAGAGCTACTGTATTAATCATGGTCATTTCCCCCTGTATTTCATGGTGTTTTGACATCTTAAAAAGCTCGCTGGCAAGGGAAAAAGTTGTCCTCCCAGCGTAGCTCATTCTTAGAGGCTGCAAAGAATTTACCCGAGATAGGTCTTTTAATGTGCAAAGCAACCAATTCTGAGTCTGTTCCTCCAACTCACTCCTTATCACGCTGGCAGGTCATTATCCCCTACCTGAGGTCACCAGCATCCGCCACCAGGCAATTAGCCTAGAGCCCTGCTGGAATTATTGAAACTAGACAATCCTAGCTCTGGCCAGGCTCCCCCTCACTCCTGTCTTCTGCCTCCTGCCAAAAACCCGCTGCTTCCCCGTGGGCGAATGTCACGTGCTGGCCCTGGAGTGTATAATAAGCTGCCTTCCCACCTCACCCTCATTTCCTCCTACGGCAGATCTGATGTCATCATACTTACCCAACATGTACATTCCACTCTAAGTCATTATTAAATGGGCATCTAGTACTGTGTTCTGCGTGTTACCTCTTGAAATTTTAAAGATTGTAGCTACTTCCAGAATATGAGAATGTCCATGGTCAAGATCATGAGTTTGATGTGGGAATGCTGATATGAGATGCAGGGAGGAAACACATGTGTAGAAGCCCCCACATGGAGGAAACACAATCCTGGAGCATTATCAAAAATGTTCCTTCTGCCCTCAGACCTATGCCAACCACTCAAGATTCCCTAACACAAGCCTAGCCCTTATCCAGACAGGCAGGGGACATGGCAGTTGTCCAAAAAGCCTTTGATGAAATGCATTTTTCAAAAAGGCAGTCTAACACCCGCCCCAGCCAAGTCCCCACCCCCACCCTTATGCCTCCTGTCTTCCGAGTGAGCACAAAAGTTTCCTTCTAACGTGCACACAAATGCAACATGAAGAATAAGCAGGAACTACATGGGTGACTTGGTGATGGGAAACCCACGGGGATTACAATTGAGATGAAAAAAAAATGTACAAAATGATGTAAAAATAAACTATTATATTATATATATAAAAAAAAAAAGAAGAAGCAGGAACTTTCTTTTCCCTAAAATGCAAAAGTGCAGTGCCCTGCCCTTGGACCAAACTGCACCTGTCTCAGGCCTGTGTGATCCAGGTCGCTCCCCCATCCTTACCTGGCTGCCAGGGCCACGACAAGCTCACCCTGCCCTGCCTCAGCCTTTCCCTCCTTGTGGCACTGACTGCCAGCACCAGCTTCAGGCCTTAAAACCTCCCAGGGCCCACACCCAGACTCAGGCATCCTCACACTCTCTTCACCAGGGTGACTTCCTCATGCTCACCCTGTTGGGGCCAGATGAAAGGCAGCCTCCTCGGAGAAGCCTCACTTAACTCATGGGGGAATTAGGTCACTCACTCCTCAGTAGTAAACCCACACTTCTCTGTGTGGTTCTTTCATTAAGCTCTATCTTCTACACTGCACTAGCAGCTCCATGAAACCTGGGATGGATTAAGTTTCAATTCTTGGGTTTGCTCCCATAACCAATGTCATCTCCAGGCTGCAATCTGCTACTCTGGAGAAGCAATGGTGGGATGATGGGGGCCTCCTCCTTGGAACACCATGGTGACAGAAGCTTCCACGGAGCTGTGGTTACTGCCACGTACCCACCTCCCACCAGGAATGAGATGTGCAGGATGGACAGGACTAGTCATGGCCAGGCAGACTCTGGGATCTCCAGCTTCCAAGGGGGTACACTTAGGCAGGTGAATCCTCTGAATGTCATTTCTTTATATGTAAAAATGAACTAAGAAGGCTAGCACCCCTTCACAGAGTTGTTCTGAGCACTGACTGAACAATCTGTATGAAGTATGTAGCCCTGTGCCTTGACATCACTCAGTAAATCCAAGCCAGTGATAATCATCTCAAGGATGGCTGAGGTGTCCCCAACTTTGCCAGGCTCAGAGACAATAACAAGCAGTGGTAGCCACATGTGTGATTGAGTGGGGCAGCCGGCACTCACAGGCAGGGCTGTGCCCGCTGGCACAGTTGCAGGGATTGCCACTGTGTTTCTAACAACATTGAGTCCAGGAAGGTCCTGTTCTCACTTCCAGTTTGTCTGGCAGAACATTCCTCCACCCAGGCAACGGAGTCTCAGGGCTCAAACTCTGCTCTACATCCTCTCTGCTGAATTTGATTCCATAGAATGGTTGCCCTAAAAGGTTGAAATTACAGTGTTCATATTGCGATAAAAGTCCTTGCCTCAGTGCTCCTGTTATTTGTTAAAATGTGCAACAGCCTCTCTAAGAACCTTGCATTAGAGGACAGAGGGGGCACACCTGGCCCTTGGCTGCCAGCGGTAACTGAAGCAGCTCTGCATTTGGGGGAGGGAGCTGGGGCCAGGCCTGCGTGGACAAGGGGCTGATAGGCCGCACACGGAGGCTGAGCTGGGGCTGGAGGGGTAGGAAGCTGCATGTTGAGCTGAACTTCAAGAAGAATGTAGCAGGGCCCTCTAGGTCTTAGCACAGCTGGGTCCTGGCCCTGGATGCTCACTTCAGGGGTAGAAAGTCTTGCCCCCAAAACTCACTAGATCTTGGTGTCCCACCACACTCCTCATTGTCAGCTCCTTCAGAATGAATAGTTTGCTCTGTCCTCAGCAGCTACTTCTTTGGAAAGTTGTCTGATAAACTAAATCTCTCAAATAACTAGTGCCAAAATTCACTTTAACCAGAAACTCCTGGATACCATAATCACCCACTCCAAGAAATGCCTTTCTAATGATGAAATGTCAAGCTAGAAACACCCTAGTCCTGGAGAGATTTGGGAAATCAGTCATCAAGATTAGCTCAAATCACTCTGGAAAAAACTGCTCATCCCCACGGCGGAGTCTCAACCCCATGTGTGTCATTGTGACACCAGGTACCGGTGAAGAACCCTCTGAGTCTACTTGCTCGACAGGTCTGGTCAACAACTCAGGCCAACAGTGCGGAGAGTGTGTCAGAGGTGCACATGGAGGAGTCACCCCCTGCACAGCCCAGGCCCAAGGAGAAATCCAGGGCAAACCACTGACCCCAATGTGGTAGTTAGTCACTCCACTGAGAAACTGAGTGAAGAGACAGAGGGCACAGTTGACAAAGATGACTTGGGGACAGTGACCCTGGATGGAGTCATAGTTGGGTCTTACTCTCCATGGGTGGAATCATCCTTGTGGTTGTGTGAAAAATGCCGGGAAGGTACTTGCCCTAAAGAGTTGAAGAACTGTGTCCTGCCAACATGTTTTAAAAAAGGGCTTCCCTCAGGCCCGAGTATGTGGGAGATGACCCACAGATGATCAAGCTTCCAACTCAAATCCATGGTGATTCCTCCACTTGCTGAAAGTAGCCGAGGGAAAGTTCATGCACCAGACCTGCTCCTCTAAGTATTTGCTTTATTGAAAAAAATTAAAATATAAATTTGCAATGAGGATTTAAAAGACAAAGGGTATAGAAAATGGAACAAAATTATATGAACTGATTTATAGCTAAAATAGACAGTACCATTCAGAGTTAGAAACCATAATCATGTCTTCATTTTGACCATTCTCTGTGACTTTAAAATGCAAAGGAATCTGAAAATAATTATGTCCTTGGTTCTGGTGCTTTGTCAGTGTATGGGATAAGGACTTTGCAGCTTCAAATCTGTTGAAATATACACATTCCAGTCTTCTTTGATCTATTTTTAAAGCCTGATTTGCTGTGAATTGTCAACTAAAGTATCTAAACTTGGAAAATATGTAATGAGCCACTGCCTTTCCAGTGGTCCAGCTAAATCATTTCAAATGATTTAGCCATCTTAGACCAGGAACAGGATGCCCATGCTTTGGAGAAAACATTTGGTTTCTTACAACGGGGCCGCTGGGCAGCCCAGACTGCCTCTTGTGAGGCTTTTCACTTCCTTCTCCCATGTTGCCTTGCAGACCAGAGGTTTACTCCCACCTGCACCTCCACGCCCTTCACTTCATGGGCACTAAGACGGTGGCCTTTGCTCTTGCCTGGGATGCAAGTCCTTCAAATCAGCGGCTTTGTCCTGGAGTGTGGCAATCTCAACCCTGCATGCTCTGGCTGCTGCTGAAGGGTCAGCGGTGCCAGCAGCTCAAGTGTTCCAGAAAGCGGGGACCATGGTGGTCTCAGATAGAGAAAGCCCATGTGAGCCCCTGGCCAGTTTTGTAACCTTTCCTTTCTGCCACAGCGGGGGAAGACACAACAAGTAAGCATACTTTTAAAATGTGAATTTTCTAAAAGACTTAGTTGAAAATAAAAGGCATTTCAGTCTAAAAGGTAGACCCCATATTTCTGTGGCATCATAACTAAAAGAGTGAAAATAAAAGCGAGCAGCTGCCTCTGGGTATTGGCACCATCGTGTTCTCCCCGTGGGTCAATTGAGTTCTTTTTTCTAAGCAAAAAAGACTGCTTAAGGGAAAAAAAACAACCAAAAACCCTCAGCTAGGCAGGCGCTGAGTCCTGACTGAAGCTGTGGATTCTGCCAACCTGGAAACTTGTGTGAGTTCACAGGACAGGAGGTAGTAAAAGCCAGGCAGGGAGTGCAGCAGGTAACTCTGGTTCCTCCCACCGGAGGTTTTAAACAGCCTGCCCGGTGCCCCGCCCGCCTGACCCTCAGCCGGCTCCCTCTGGCTGAACACCACTGTGGAGACAGGGAGGTTAGAAGAGCTGTAGGTGCTCAAATACCTACAGATTCCTGAACAGGAGTTAGGTATAATACCCATCTTCTTTCTTATTCCTCCTTTTCTTCCCTTCACTATGAAAAGCAACGGTCACCCCAAGTCAAGTGCTGGGGTCCTACGGGGACAGGAATGGGGCTTCTTGGGCACATCTGTGTCAGTGCTCAACGCAGAGTGGACATATCAACACACACACACACAGAGAAGATTATGGGAAGAGAAAGGGGGACGGGCGGGGAGCAGGGGGAGGAGGGGAGAGGGGGAGGGC
>NW_004567119.1:22451622-22458617 GCF_000260355.1 Condylura cristata | reverse complement strand
AAAAAAAAAAAAGATGAGCTCAGAAGACTCTGGGGGAAAACTGCTCACCCCTTGCAGCCACCCGGCCCTGCTTCCTGTAACACCTGCGCTAACACCGGTACAGCAAGAAAATATCAGTGCTATTTGGGAGAAAAGAGGATGTTTCTACTTTTTTAGAGTTCTTAGCAAGATGCCCCCCACCCCCGGCCCCAACCCCCAAGGAGACAGCAGCCTCTGGGAGAAACAAAAGCCCACAGAGGCCTTTTCAAATGAAGAAGCATAAACAAGCTGTGACTTACCCAAGGTCACACTGTTCCCAGCTTTCCCTAACTCTAGGTCAGGTGTTCTTTCCATGCTGTGCAGGGAAGATGGAGTCTCCCCCACCTGGCCCTGGGCTTGCAGTACAGGCACATGCAGTAAGTTGTCCTGACCACTCCTCTTCTGAAAGTCATTTAGTAGAAAATCGACTCGTAAACATTTCCTCTGCCACTTTTCCTGCTAACCGCTGCGACTCAAGTGCTTAGGGCTCCTGAGAAAGCACAAAAGAAAATTCCTAAAGAGCTCTGGGCACCAAGGCGGCTTAAAAACAGGGTGCTGGTAGCTCATCTCCTTTTCAACAGCTGGAAGAGTCACCCGACCCACATAAACTGAGGAACCTGAGTGTTACAGCCCTGCTTTGAAGATCCGCCTTAGTTGAGTTCAAAGGGAATGAAAAACTAGGTCAGTTGCCCAGGGTTTTTAAAAGAGAATACAAGAAAGGGGAAGCAAGTTCTATTTCTAAGGAAATTGGTATTTTCCATCTTCCATTGTCTTGGTTCTTAACCAAAGGGAATAAATAAACTAGTAAGCCTGAGTTTGTATCAGAGACGTAAGCCTGAATAACCAAGAAAGAGCAGGTCAAATAAGCCACTTGGACGTGGCCAGCCTGTGGCCCTGTGGGAGCTATCCTAGTGAGGAGCAGCAGGAGGGAGTCAGCCCTGGGGGTCGGGGCGAGGGGCGGGACATCCGCCCTGGCAGCTTTTCCCAGGGAGGTAGCTACTCCTCACACTCATGTATTCACTCATCAAGCATTTATGCATCCACTCTGCTGTGCTGCGTTCTGCTATCCTGTCCCCCAGTGTGCTTAAAGGCTGCAGGTACCCTCCTCATGGTGACCCCTCACCGAGGCCTGAGGCCCATCACTGCACACAGCACCTCACAGCTTCAGTTAAGCCTACAGCAAGGTGCTGCTTTTCCCAGTTCACCACCACAGCTCAGAGGGCAAATAAGGAGCCCAGGGCCCCAGCACATCTTCCTCCTCTGAAACCAGAGACCTTTCTACTTCAGGATCCACTGCAGTCTGGAGGCTACTGGCTGCTTCCTTTTCCTGCCACTCTTTTATTTTTCCCAGCCACTTCCTTTTCCAGTCCTCTCCATCCACCTCCAATGTCAGTGGTCTCTCACTCCCACCACTGTGCAAGCTCCTGGAAAGGCAGAGACTCACATTTTCAATAAAAATCTTGAATAGTCTAAATGCCTCCCAAAGGCAAGCCTCCTCCATAGGGCCGGCTGGGAGTGGGAGGTTCTCTTTGGCCTCACACTGTTCCCCATATCTAACCCAGGGGTAGGCTCACCAACACATGCACACCCCGTGTTCCTCAGCAGCTGGCCTCATTGCCACGGTCCTACACTCCTCCTCCCGGTCCTGTGAATTGCCTTCAGACTCGGCATCAAACCCCAGCCCAGCAGAACAGATGACATGCTCAAGGGAGGACCTGTCAGGAGAGGAGGGCAGCAAGATGGGGTGGGAGGCACTCGGGGCCAGCAGCTGCAGGAAACCTCCCTGCCTGGGGCCAGAGGGAGCCCGGGAAGGGCAAGGTCACTGCGTCAGTGAGAGCTGTAGGAGCTACACTGGGCAGACAGCCACCAAGGTCAGCACAGGTGGGCACGGGGGATGTCCTGCTCCTGTCTCTGCTGCTAAGTTTCCCACTCGCCATTCAGCAGAGTCCCCCTCAGAGGACACATGTGGTGCCCCAGGAGAAGTCAGTCTCCAGGACCCGAACAGGCAGGGAAACAGAAAGCATCCGAATGGGGAGGGTGACAAGAGGAGAAAACTCAAAAGAAACCCTTCCTTTTAGAAACCCCAGGACACGCCCATCTGATGCTCCAGCCGCACCGTTGCAGACCTGAAGCCACACCTCAGCAGACCTGAAGCCACACCTCAGCAGACCTGAAGCCACACCTCAGCAACCAGGCCCTGCTCTGGACTCAACCTGGCTCCCAGCCCCTCAGTCTTGTCCACAGGCATGAACAAAGCAGAGCCCAGCTGCTCCGTCAGCGTCAGAGCAGAAAGAACTCTTCTCATCTGAAGTGCCTCATGTCCATGATGCTTTATTGTGTTTTTAGCACATGACCACACATTTTAGCACATTATATAATAGGAGAGAATCTGTGCTGAAGGACCCAGCCCAGCCAGGCTGCAAAGGGCAGCCAAGCTGGGGTCAAGCCCTCAGAGTTGGGCAGCCTAGCCTATAGTTCATCTCTCCTCAGTTTCCCCTCCTGTTAAAAGAGGACATGAGGCCCTCCCTGGTGGTGCAGGGGGTTAAAGCACAGCACTAAGAAACTAAAGCCACTTCAGCATGAGTTCGATCCCTGCCCCGGAGGTGACCACATGGCGTGGCAGACCTCTCCTGACCCGCCTGCCGCTCCCCTCAGCAGTGTGCTTCATTGATCTGCCTGTTCTGCTCCCCACTCTGTCTCTGATGAATCCTCTCACTGCTCCTGCACCTCTGTCTGTACCCCAGTTCTGAATAAATAAATAAATAAATAAATCTTTAAAAGAAAAAAAAGGCTTGAGTCCATGAATCCAAATGACCTCCACAGTCTGGTTTTAAACTTCCAAAGTCTTTGAAGGGCAAGAATAAGAGCACTTTGTGGTCCTAGGGAGCAAGGAGGCCTGCACTGGTGAGGGAGGGCTTTAAAGTTGGCCCAGAGGACTGCAGTGTTGGGAAAGGCAGGGCTCAAGCAATGACACAGAAGCGGGAGGGGCCATCCCAAGGGGAGACAGCAGAGCCACGATTGCTAGTGTGTTTGAAAATCACCCTGGACAACAGGGAGCGGAAGGGGCTCGGCAAAGTGGGTGAAGGGAGGCAATACACAACAGAGGCCGCGTCCCTCTCAAGTTATGGCCCTGGAGCCCAAAACCTGTCCTCCTTCCCTCCTTCCCTGACTAGAAGAATAAGACCCTGGGAAATCAAATAAGAGCCAACTCTGGATAGTTAACTCAGGAATCAATTGCCCTAGAGTTCTATTTCCAAATCAAAAATCAGATTGAATCACCTTCTTGCTCATAAACCTTCCGTGGTTCTTTTTGCCTACGGGACAAAGTCCAAACTCCTTAGCTTGACAAGCAATCTCGCCCAGTCCCACACAGAAAATCCCCTGCAAGGCGTAGGCCACTTGCTGACCACCTTCCCCCTTTCCCTGACACAAGCCGCTGAAAGCATGAGCCATCCTCTCATTCCTTCAGCATGGATTTGTGGGACATTTATTCAGCATCTATTATAGGTCAGGCCCTGCCTCAGCAGTGCTGAAGGCAGGCACAGGTCCTTTCTCCTTGACACAAGTATGGGGAGGGAGGTGGGTCTTGAACAATAATCACAACTGCACTCACTGGTGGGTAGAGATGGGCTATTGTTAGCGCTCAGCTACAACCCAGGCCTAACCCATTATTCAAGGAAAGGGAAAAGCTTCCCCATGGTGCCTGAGGGGCTCACAGGACTCAGCACAGGAGAGAGGTCAAGGGGAAGTGCTCTAGTAAGAGGGAATAACTCCAGTCAGCGGGAGAAGCTGCAGTCAGAGGGAGCAGCTCCAGTCAGAAGGAGCAGCAGACGTGAAGCCACTGAGGTAAAGCAGCTGTGTGAAGACAAGCCACATCTCTGTGAGCACATGGACACGCCCCTGGGCGTGTGAAGGAAGTAGGAAAGCCGCTTCACACTTTATCTGATTGCTGTACAGGCTGGGAGCTGAGGATGCAAACAGTTCTTTTTTTTTTTTTTTTAAAGATTTATTTATTTATGCATACAAAGCTGGTGTAAAGGCCAGAGGTGCAGGGGCAGTGAGAGGATTCACCAGAGACAGAGAGGGGAGCAGAACAGGCTGGCTGATGAAGTACACTGCTGAGGGGAACAGGGAGCTAGACAGGAGAGGTCTGCTGTGCCATGTAGGTCACCTCCCGGGCAGGGATCAAACTCATGCTGAAGTGGCTTTTAGCTTCTCAGTGCTGTGCTTTAACCTGCTGTAACACCAGGGAGGGCCCCACAGTTCTTTTTAATTTTGGAATCTACCTCCTGTCCCTCTCACCCTGTGGCGAGTAGTTTGTTTGTCCTTCCAGAGTCTACCTCTCTATGGGGTCAATGAATTCCTTTCCTTGTAACCCATCCTCACCTCATAAACTGGAAAGTTCCATTTTAATATGTATTAAACTATATGGTGAATTCTTACCCTCCCAGTATCCACCCCTCAACCCCCCATAAATTATCAAGGAAGAGACTACATTGTTTGCTGTATTTTTGAATCTGTCTTCCCTGGAAGTCTAGGAAAGATCTTCAAACTGTGCCAATAAGTGTGTTAGTTAACAGAGAACAGAATACCCAAAGCTACAGAAAACACCCCGCGGTAACTTCTCTAGGGGCTGCACCTTCAGCACTCAGCCATGTCCGAGCTCCTCTCAGAGAGTGAGCGAGCCTTCCCTGCCTGCAAGGAGATGCCAGCAGGAGCCAGCACTGCTGGTGGGGGCAGGCCTTGTCTTCTCTGGATGAAGGTTACAGCTGGAAGGCAGCAGAACTCGGACAGTGGCTTCCCCTGCAATTCAAGCCCAAAGAAAAACTAGTCTGGCCAAAGTGGTATTCAGTGGTGAGCGTGCTAAGTTCAAAGAGGGGAATGAAAGTACAGAGCCTTTCCAGAGACCTTGAGCGAGGAAAAAAAAAAAAAAAAAAACAGTGTATTGCTTCAGCAGGTCCCCTGATCCAGGCTGAAGGCTGTCCACCCATGGCCAGCCCCTCTGATTGCCAGGCCCTCTGTGCCCCATGCGCTGGATTGAAAGAACAACAGTCCCACATGTCCACCGCCATGGGACAGGAGACACACACCCAGGCATTTGCATTCCTGTGTGCACGGTGTTTTCAAGTCCTGGGATGTGATGTTGATGAAAGACAGTTAATTCAATTTCTACGGAGAAATTGATTAATGGACTGGATTAACAGAAGTCCCTTGTGTCCGCAGCCTTCGCCCAGCATACAAATTCTACGTTATCTCCCCTGGTTTTCTCCTTCCCTCCTCACTTGACACTTTGACAATACACTCGGGGCCCCAGTGGGAAGAAGGAGGGAGGAGAGGAAAGATGAGGAGCTGCAGATTAGGGCTGGAGCACACCTCTATATTTAATTAGTTCTATTAATATTTTAAAAAATAATAAAAAAGCCCCGTGGAGAATATACTGATCTTGGGGTTGTTCCAGCAATTGATAGCTGTTCTGGAGCAGGAACTCTGCCAGAGAGTCCTTCAGGGACTTCCAACCTTTTCTTTGGTGAGAAGGAGCCCTTGCCCGCGCACCTGGGGAATACGCCAGAAGTCACAGTATCCTTGAAACATCGGCGAGTAATGTGCGCGAGCGCTAGAGTGTCTCAGGACGGCTCCCAGGCTGCCTCTCAGAGTTCCCGGCTCTTGGGGGAGGGCTCCGACCACCGCAAAGGTCAGAGGACGCAGTTCCTAGAAATGACAACATCAGGGGCTGGCAGTGCACCCCACAGTGTGGTGCGGGGCGGGGCTTCTTGGGCCTCCTATGTACCTGCTCATGGTGATGAGAAGATGAGGCAGGGGCAGAGGCCCCGACACCGCCCCAGACGGCCTTCCTGACCTCAGTGTTGCGGGGCAAGACACAGCAACTTGCTGGCTCTGACTCATATCCGTAAGATCCTTGTTATCCCCAGACCTCCAGTTCTGCAGCCAGTCCTGACTCTACATGCTGATTCAGAAAAGTAGGAGCTAGTACTGTCTCCCCCGAATCTAGAAGCCCTAACTCCCACTGCATTGGTTGGGGAGATGAGTAGTTGTGATGGTGGGGCCCTCATGAAGGGGGTTAGTGTCTTTAGAAAAGAGGCCTGAGAGAGCTTCCTTTCAGCACCTTGTGAGGACACGGCAAGAAGAGGGTCATCTAGGAAGCTGGATGTGGCCCTGCCAGATTCGGCCCCTATGCTGCCACTATGAGCTGGAGCTTCCAGCCTCCGCAACGCTGAGAAATAGACTGCTGTTGTTTAAGCCACCCAGGCATCAGCATTTTGTTCTGACAAACAGACCAAGACACTCAAGGAAATCCTTTTATTCACCTAAAGAAATTAATAAACATGCTGTCCTCTGTGTGTGTACTTGATGGGTCTGACCGCACAGTGGAGCTGGCTACAGGGAAATATGCCTTATGGGGAACCAGTGACAGGAGCAAGGGCACATGTCTGACTGCACGTCCTTCCCACTTTAGAACAGGGATCCAGCGTGGAGTGGGGGGGGGGGAGGCAATTGTAATAAAGAAAAAATGAAAAACAATGAACAACTATTATGTACCAGAGACATTTTATGGGGGTGGAGTGGGGAATGGGATGAAAAATGGGAAGGTGCATGGGACTATGGTGATGGCACCTGGGTGAATCGGTGGTGGGAAGTCCATGGGGATTACAACTGAGGTGGAAAAGGCACAAAATGAAGAATGAGGTAAAAATAAATTTAAGAAAAGAATAAAAAAATATTAAGCTGAGAATCTTTAAAGTGTATTATGAAACAATAAAAATGCATGTGAATGAAAAAAAAAAAAGAAAGAAAAGGGATCCATCAGGCCCTCCCTGGTGGTGTAATGGGTTAAAGCGCAGCCCTGCAAGCTGGCCACAGCCGCTGTAGTGCGTTCGATCCCCAGCGCCAGAGGTGACCCACGTGGCACAGCAGCTCTCTCCTGACGCTCGCTGCTCCCCTCAGCAATGTACTTTGTC
>NW_004567119.1:22450228-22451334 GCF_000260355.1 Condylura cristata | reverse complement strand
GGTAATGTGTCACTAAGGAAAAATTCTGATGAATAATTTATTCAAATGAACCAGTGAATGTTAGGCAATATTGCATTACAAAATAAATCAATTATGATTTTAAAAAATTGAAATCTCAGTTCATTGAAAAACATTGCAAACATGGGCAATTTTCTCCTTGTTAAAAAAAAAAAAAAAAAGAATGAAATCTGATTTAAATCGGAGCCTGTTACAATGGCTAAGCCACTTCCATGACTGCCTAATAGGAAGCCCCCCTAAACAATCCGCATCTGCTAGATGCCTGCTGTACCTTTTTCAATTAAAATTCTGCTCCCATTGTTGGAAGGTTAACTTTGAACTTACAAGGCTATGTAGCTCATTGGGATATGGAGTTAGTTCCCTGTAAATATGCATAAATTAGCATCATTTATCCCATGTGGGGTTTTCAAGAAGAACTGTGAGTACTTCTGTAAGTGTCTGGGTGGATCACCTTTTTCTGATACCATGAGAAGGAAAATGTCATGCAAGAATGCCAAGCATCTCCAGGGGTTACATTTTTGGAAAATGTAAGGCAAGCTAAGAACTTCATTTTGACTGCAATTAAATACAGCAGGGAGTAAACAACTCTCTGTGTGCTCACTGGAAAAATGGAATCTCCATTCATTCATTCAAAAACCTCCTGGCCAGTTTTCTCAAACTGCTAAAAAAGGAGCTTCCATATAACCCAGCAATCCCACTCCTAGGTGTCTACCCAAAGACACAAAAACACTGATTCAAAAAGACAGCTGCACTCCCATGTTTATTGCTGCTTTATTTATCAACACTTGGAAAGACATGGAAACAACCCAAATGCCCAAAAGCAGATGACTAGATTAAAAGGTGTGGTACATATACACAATGGAATATTACTCAGCAATCAAAAAAGAGAAACTCATGCCTTTTGCAGCAACATGGATAGAGCTGGAAGGGATCATGCTGAGTGAAATAAGCCAGAAAGAAAAGGAAAAATACCAGGTGGTTTCACTCATAGCAGGAGTATAACGGACCAGGGGAGAAAATAATAATAATAATAATGAGCAACTATATACCAGAAACATTTTAAAAAATGGGGGTGGACAAAAGACACA
>NW_004567119.1:22426726-22448921 GCF_000260355.1 Condylura cristata | reverse complement strand
TAGCAGGGACAGAGGGGCCCCACTGGAGCCTCCTTCATGCCCCTACACCCTGGCTGTAGTCCAGGCCGTCATCATTTCTGGCCATGCTCAGTGGGAGTCAAGGACCCGTTAGTGGGGACTGGGCAGGATCTCATCTCCAGAGCAGAATTCTAATCAGTGGTGGGTGGCAGACGGGGGTGCGTGTTCTGGGGAGGCTCAGGGCAGATCGGCAGGCATTACGGCCACAACCCTGTGAGCTGGGAGCGGGCCTGGGAAACTGCACAGCACACTCATATTGCAAGAGGACACATGCACCAAGAGAAGATGGAGAAGGCCATTCGGTGTTTTGTAGGTTCGATGAAACCTTAAACTCCACAACAAACAAGAAATACCCCTCTTATGCCTCTTTGAACATCTACATTACTGGACACACACAAAATAATCAACAGTGAAATGCGACCTCATCCCTTCCCTGCTTGAGTCCTCAGACGCCCTTCATTACTCAGTTGAACTACCTGTGACATCCAGACCCACCCCCTCCCACAAACCCCTCTCCCAGGCATTCTGCTCCCAACTGCCACTAGGCCCACCTGCCCACCCACACGTGCACACATGCCTCATAATCCACCGCACACCGCCCTCCGCCCTCCTCTCAGCCAGTCTACACTCATTCCAATAACTTCAGTAAGTCATGATTTCCCAAACTTTGCCCAAGGAAATATCTGTTTCAGACTTTGCTCCCTACCCGCAGACATTCTTTACTGCACTGGAAAAGTCCCTTGTGTCATGGAAGACCCATATCTCTGGCTACCTTGTCTGGGAATCTTGCTTTGTTTACTGGTAACTGCTGTTCAGCATCTATCACACTCTTCATCACACTACTCAGCAAACATGGATGCTGTTACCTACTCTTCATCCTCATACTAGAGTGAGGATTAGCGCTGGAGTCACAGTAATCGATGGGTGAATGAGAGAATAGTAAGTGCAAAAGCCAGTTGGACTGAATAGTCAAGGAGATTCCATAATCATGTATAATATGAGAAAAGATGGAAAACTGTCCACCCACAGGGTCTGGGGGGCCTCACTCCTCCCCTCTCCTAGCACCATTTTCCGGGCTCTCGCTGCAGGCCATACACTTGAGGACAGAGGTGGGACTTACCAAGTCATAGTTCTGCCTCTCCAGCAGTCTGGTCTAGGAACCCCTAGCATTAACATGAACCCTAAGTGGTCAACCTATTTCACTGGCCTCCTTTCTCAATAGGTTGAACAGAGAACCCCCAGACCTGGAACGGTACAGCCATTAGCTCAGGTTTTATTTTAGAGAAGGAAGCAAACAGTAGGAGAATAAATGAAATAGAGAAATAAGTGAATTATTAATGGGGTCTGTAGGGCAGCGTAGATCACTTATCTAGAGAGCTTTTCTCCAGATATGGAAAGAGCAGGGAGAAGGAGTTTGCTGTCATGGAGCACATCTCATGTTCTAAGAGCTTTCACATATGTGCCTCATTAAACGCCTCGCTACAGACTCGGAAGAAGAGACCCCAAGAAGCTGATCCCAGGGACAGAGCGGGGCCTGGGGCTGAGAACATCTGGCAAGGCCTGTCCAGACCCTGCCACTGGTATCGGAGTACAAAAGCACAGGCCTCTTCACATTTTAGCTCTCTCTGCTTCTCTGTCACCTCTGCGTGCTCCCAAGCCTTGTAGGACCTTCTCCTTTGTATTAGTCAGGGTTATCCAGAGAAACAAAACCACTGGGGTGTCTGCCTGCCAGTCTATGCAGAGAAAGAGGTATATTGTAAGGGAATGTTTCATGCTGATTGAGACTGAAAAGTCCCAAGTGCTACAGACCCTGGAGAACTGAGAGCAGAGGCTTAAGATCCAACCTCCAAGTCTCCAGGCTTGAGACATGAGAAGAGTCAGTGCTGCAGTTCAAGCAGAAAGGGCAGCAGCCAGAGTTCCAGCTCAAAGCGACCAGGCAGGTGTCCCTGCCCCCGGTACCCACAGGAGGGCCAGCCTCTGCGTCCTATTCAGGCCTTGTGCTGTTTGGGGGGGCACCCACACTGGGGAAGGCGATCTGCTTTACTCAGTCCACACACCCCAGGGTAAACTTCATCACAGACACCGTCCCCTACGGGTTCGACATGGCACCTTGGCACCGCGGCCCAGGCAAGCTGATGTGACATCAACGGGAGAGTCTAAGCTCTGCAGGTTTGCCTCTTCCCTGACCAAGTCACCCAAAGGCACACCCCTGGCCTTTGTGCATGTCCCTTACCAGGGATGCTCTCCCTCCTTGGTCTTTGGCCTTGAACTCATACTCAAAGCGCTTCAGTCCCCCTTCTAGCGGAGCAGCTAGCAGTCATCAAACACTCCCCATACTACATTCTATACCCTGAGGAAAACGCAGAGGAAGACGGGCCCCCAATCTACTGCATCTACAGAAGTGGAAGGCAATCATGAAAAATGCAATTGCTAGAACCTATGAGAGGCCCTTGACCAAACTCGGGGATGAGTGGGAACTACGGGGATCTCTAAGAAGCAGGTGCCAGAGAGTCTGCCTCTGAAGGTGAGAGGTAGGGCACTGACTACGAAGAGGCTGGCATTTCCAGCTTGGACAGCCACAGAACACAAGGAGCAGGGATGTGAGTCTCTAGTGCCTATAGGTCCACAGAGACACAGCAGTTTGGAGCAGCAGGAATGTAAGGCAAAGAGAGGGGCTCTCAGGGAAACGCTGTTGCTGCACCCAGGTTCTGGAGACATTTACAAGCCACGTAGAGGAGGCCGGCCTTTACCCCAGCACAGCACAGGGAAGAATGAGCCAGCTGAACTCTCAGTGTGACTGCTCTGTAACACTGAGCTTCTGGAGAACAGGACCTGTCGCAGTCACCTTGTAGCAGTCAGCACAGTGCCCGATACAAATGAAGCTAATTGGGTTTGTGCAAGGGCTGAGTGGGTGGTGCATGTGTGGGTGGGTGGGTGCAGGAATAGGTTAAGACTATTGTCTCTGTTGGTCTTTGCTGGTGATCTTCATAGTTCTACTTTGCTGATGGGAAAACTGAGCAGAGGGAAGTAAACGACCGGCTCCGTCTCCTGCGTGTGCTGTTGTCTGGATTTGCTACCCAGGGTTCCTCCTCGGCATGTGTCTTCTCCTGCAACAGAGACTGGGGGAGGCGACGGGCATAGCAGGCACCCACCTGCCAGCCTGTCCCCCCACCTGCTTCTGGACTGGACCTTCAGCTCCCACAGCCATGACCAAACTATTTCAGGGAAGAGGGCTCAGGCCTGCCCAGTCTGTCCTTTCTTTAGAGGTTGACTGGTAGAGCCACACTCATTTTGAAAACATTAAGACCTTTTAGTGACTTTCCAGGATGTTTTTCAGCAACATATGTGGGTTCCCTTTCCAATAGAGGTGAATTTTTATCAAGCTTACCCCCAGTTTTATGCCTTCCTCCCTATCAGATTTTTCTCTTCTATCAGCTGCTCCTGGTTGCTTCATCCCATCTTTCGCCTCCACGCTCCATCACCTTCCCTCCATCCTCACTGCCCTCCCACTCTGCTGTTCTCCAGTGCAGGTGCCTGTCCTGCTCACCCTCCCACCCTGCTCTAGTGTTTGTCTGGCCTTCCAGGAGCCATCTGCTGGAACCTTGCTTCTCAGAACACTAGTTATGGCCCCACGGCCCCACGGCCACCCCTGCCCACCCAAATCAGCAGGGCCCGGGAGGGGCGGGGCCGCCAGCCAGCAGTGTTGCCCAGGAGCATTTATGCAGTTCGAGTCTCTTGGTTTCATCTAGTGGAACTGGCCACATAATTAACTCCTCTCCATGGAGCCTGCTGGTCTCCAAGCTCCCTTTATATTCACAGTTTTACATTTCAAGGACGTTCCAGAGCCTACATCTGCTCCAGCAGCATGTCCAGGCTACATTCCTGCTACCGCTCAGTAGGAACATGGTTTGGAATCAGTTTCTGCTTCTTTCCAGGCGGGAGTGTCCTGGCCCAGCATTAGCCTGCCTGAGAGACACACTGCTCCCCAGCCTATAGCCAGGACCTCCTACCGGGCTCTCATCCAGTGTCAAGACCCTGAGTGGCAGCCAGAGGCAGCATAGGTCTGAGGGGCAGAGTGGGACATACAAAGGATTTCAGCTCCCAGGTCCCCATCCCTACCTCCCCCCCCCCCCCACCCCTTCACCTCCCCACCCAGCATGACCCTTTTACTTCACAGGCCTGAGCATCTTTGGAGTTCTACATTCTCTCTCTAGCACGGCTCCCAAGGAAACCAACTCCCTCATTTGATCACACTTGCTAGATCAGAAATATTTCTTGCTTCTGTTTAGCCTGAAAGAGTCAATACAGACTTGCAGGGCCTAATGGAGGTAAACATCCAAGCAAATGGGTCTGATGAAAAGGGAGAGCAACAAAGGGCTTTATAATTGCTCCAGGTTAAAATCATGTGGCTTTGTTGTCTTCATTTGTTTAACTGGAACGGTGTTTGGCATCATGTCCTTAGAGGTACAAAGCAGGAGGGCAGATGGCGGGCTGGTGCATAATGGCAGTGAGTTTAAGCATGCCATGGTTAGCCCTTCAGAAGGCCAGCTTCATGGCTGAAAAAGCGGTACTCTTAGAAGCAAGCAGGCTGGGAGCAGGAGTTTGGTCTTTCATGTGCACATGCTTATTCTCACCGTTTGCTGCATTTCCTCTCTGCTCTGGTGGCTGCCACTTGGCTAAGCCAGCAGCTCACCCCAGCGAGGGAGGTGAGGTATGGGACCAGGAGCCAGGGGTACAGAAGCCTGACCAGTCCGCCCTCCTGCATGGGCCGCACACGCCTTCAACACTAGCCCCTTTCACGGCAGTCCACCCTTCAAAGGACCAGCGGTGCCTAACGACACCAAGGGCAGCTAACTGGGCCAACACACCCACAGGCCCTGCAGGGACTTGGGTTCTTTTCTGTAAAATTTCTAAACCCCAAGAAAATCTATGGCAGAGAGGTTTCCAGGGCCAGGCAGGCAACACATTTCCCCACCTCAGTGCCACCTCAGCAACATCCGTCACGCTGTCATTCCAGGCCCACCTCTGGGATCAACTGGGAGTGATGTCTCAGGACCAAGAAGGCAGCAGCACACGGCCCAGACCACAGCACTGAGGGACCAGGGGAGAGATGCGGTCAAGTCTCCTCCTGGCCTGTCAGCCCTATACCTAATTGAGAAAGCAGTTTCAGAGCTGGAGGATGCAAGGAGTCTCTTATTTGTAGTTTGCTTCTTTCGTACCCATGTAGACGAATAATAACTTATTTATCTGTCTTATGTATCTCTCTCTATACACACATATATGCACACATACCTATAAAGTACACCTCGTCTTTAATCTGCTGCTGGACATTCTTAACCTCTAGGATGAAGGCAGTGTATACCTCTAACAGTTTATAGAAGAAACCAAGGTAAAGGTAACAAGCATGGTTTACCAGAGTCATGGAATTAACTGGTGGCCAAACTGAACCTATGATCCAGTTACCTGACATCCAGTTGAAATACACAACACCCCATGCCATGTCCTCCCCCAGTGAGAGGACAGCAGCACCACCCAGTCTCAGCTCCCGGGTTCATGATCCTGGCAAGCCTGGGGAGGGTTTGTGAGATGGGCTGGTAGAAGTTTCAGGGCAGGGAAGTTCAGGAGCCACAGAAGGCAGGTTTGGGAAAGTAAGAGAAATTCTGAAAGTAGGAAGAGAGGATTAAAGGCCACAGATAAATTTCTATGAAGTTATTAGTAATGAATTGAACTCCCCCTCCCAGAGGTATTGGCCTCCAATCAGTAAGCAGGTTTCTGTGTCGTGACTCATGGAAATTCTATTGTGTATCAGACACAGATGTGAGTGAACAGGTAGTTTTCTGGTCTCTAGGTCTTTCTGGTGAAGAAGATAGACATGACTTTGACAAAACCCATTGACTGACCCCTTATATTAATCATCTCTTTCTAAGAAATATCACTCTTGGTTTTAGCAAGTATTAGAGACCATTCTTCAGATTCACCTGACGAATAAGCAGAGGAGAGATGTGAAAGTTATTTTTAAAAATGTTATTGAAAGGAAGCAATGAATCCTTTTTAACCTTCTTCATACTGGGTGGAATGTGGACAGGTAGGCTGGGCCTCCAGCAGCCACTTTTGACTCCTGGAGTAGAATCTACACAGCACAGAAAAAGCCTGGGCTCTGACACTGTGGGGAGCCTGCCAGCCTGGGACTCACTGCTTCCAGGTTTCCATCTGTTAAGAGGGAGCTTTCTGCCTTGTGTAAGGTGCTATTATTTTAGAGCTTTCTGTTATACTCAGTTAAATGTAATCCTAACTAGGAAAGTACCCACCAGACAGGTCAGACTGGAGAAAGAGCTAATAGTGTTCTGAGGCGCTTGGGAGCAGATCGATTGACTCTGCCTGGGCAGGTTAAAAAAGACATCCAAGAGAAGAAGTGTGAATGAGTCTTTAAAACGAAGCTGGATTTCCCTCTGACAGAGGGGTGGGTGATCCAGGGAGGGCCTCACCAGGAAGGCCTAGAGACAGGAAAGCCCATACTGCATTCAAGGAATGAAGGAAGGACCTGTAAACCGCTGCCTCAGTGGAGATGGGAAGGGGGCCTTCCCAAGACCACCTCTGGCCTCCACCGATGAGTGCAGTCTCCACCCCAACTCTCCACTCTCTTCTCAGTAATTACAGCCCCAGTGCCTTTCTGTCTCGCAGCTGTCCCTGCCAGCTGTTGTGACTATTCTCACTCCATCTTCTCCAGTCCACAGGGAACAGGCTGCTGGGTAGCAAGGAGTGGGGGACTCCAGGGAGAGCGATTAAACACCTGCTGGGCCCCAAACGAAAGGTTTAGGAAGATAATTTCTGGGCTTCCAGGTAATTTGGGCCTCGCAGAGAGAATTGCTGCTTTCACAGGCACTCGAAGGACAGAGCATCTGAGATCCATACAACTAGCCTCCACCCCAGTATCAGTGGTGGAATGCTGCGGACAAAGCGTCTCCAGAACCTAATGGATTAGAACAATAATTTGTCCATCCCCATGGTTCTGTGGACTGGCTGGGCATTTTAGTCCCTGTGTTGAGGGCCGGACTGTCCCTGCTGGGGAGTCCCTGGGAAGGTGGGTGGGGCTGAATGACATGCATGGCTTCACACACATCTGGTGCTGCCAGACAAGGTGACTCTCCCCATATTATTTCTCAAGAATGTTCACCATATCTCTTCCCAAGGTGGCTTAAGGTACAAGAAGGGTATGTGGGGTGGGGGTGGGGAGGAGGCTTGCAAGTTCTCTCCCAACTCGGTCAAAGCAGACACAGGGCCAACTCAGATTAAAGAGAGGGGAATAGACTCTACTACTTGACAGGAAATTAGCAAAATCACATTGCAAGAAAGCACACACAATGGAGGACTTTTGTGGCCATCTTTAGGAACACTCTGACACTCTACTCTGTTGCTTGAACTTGCAACACACAGGGTCCTCTGCTCAAAAGCTTAATTTCTTAATAGCATCAGCTCAAAGTTCAGAATCTCATCATCAATCTAAACCAGACCTAAATGTGGATGAGGATCCTTGGGTACAATTCCAAAGATACTGCTGATTCAGAAATCTGTGAACGCAAAAGATCAGTCTTCTGCGCCCATGTGGCCAGAACACAATGTGAGCAAGGATGTCAGCATTTGATCCAAATCCCTTACCCTCTCCCAGTCTCCATGAGCAGCCCCCCTGCCCTGCCTCTGTCAGTCACGTTTTACATTTTTGTGACAATACTCCACCTCCAGTTACAGACTTCTGGAGGCCGAGCGATTGGTGTTGTGTAGGAGCGGGGTGTTAGGCGGCAGTGCTGCAGACTGTGCTGCTGTGGAGAGTGGAGGGGCGAATGCACTATGTTAGTCAGAGTTCTCAAGCTAAATGGAACCAACCTGAGATGACAGGGACAGAGAGATAGTTAGAGACAGAGACAGAAATAGAGACGGAGGTAGAGACAGGTAGAGGCAGAGGTAGACACAGAGGTAAAGACAGAGTTGAAGATATTTGCTAGGAGGAATCAGCTCACTCAATTATAGAGACAAAAGTTCCCACAATCTGCCATCAGAAAATGGGAGAGGTGGTCTGAAGAGTCGGAAAGTCTGAGAAGCAGGGACGCTGCTGGTATAGAGGCTACTCCCAGGGCAGGAGAAGAGTGAGGCCCCAGCTCCAGCACATGGGCAAGAAGGGAAAAGGGGGGAATTCTTCATTCCCCAAAACTTTTGTTCTATTCAGGCCTCTGATAAGTTGGCTAAAGCCCACCCACATGAGAGGGTAATCTGCTTTACTGGCCATGGATTCAGACCCTAACCCTACCCAAACACATCCTTACAGACATACCCTGGAATAATGTTCAGTCCAGGCACCACTCGGTCCACCCAAGTTGACATTAAATTAACCAACACATTAATGACTTTGTGGATCTGGTTAAAGAGAGATTTCCAAGCAGAGAAGAAAGGGGCATTTAATTTCTTTGAACTGTAGAAAGTGTGTGAAGAGAGACATGAGCTAAAGAAGGAGTTGCTTTCAATTTTCAAGAAACATTTAGAGAAAATACAGTGTCCAAGGTAGCAGCCAGCAAAAGATTCTCAAAGTAAGAAATCACCTCAAAGTCAGTATCAAATCAAGAGTGTGCGGCCATTAAGACTCCTCTGTCAAGAACTCAGAAAGACGTGGGCCAAAGCACCATAGATAGACCTTTCCAGCATGACAAAGGGGGTCTGCCAACCCCATGGTCCCATGGCTCATAGCTTAAGATGGAGAATGGCTTGCCTGAGGAGAAATGGAGATAAACTCATTTGATAGAATGAATTTTGAAAACCCAACAGTTTTGAGGTGCTCTATCAAATTTTTACTAAATAGAAACCCTTCAGTTGACGAACAAGGGACAACTGAAAATTCTATAGACAGGAAGCAGACTGAAAAATCATCTCGCCAGCAAACACAATCCTCTTCTTATAGGAAAAGAAAGACATCTCAGCACAAAGCCTAGAATCCGAATGACAGGGAAGTGCTGAGGACAGAGATGGAGTGAAGAAAGTAATGGGTGAAGAGGTCAGAAAGGAGCAGAATCGAGTTTTAGTTAAGGGAAACCCCCATGCTCCCAAAGCTAGGGGCACTGGCAAAAAGTGCTCTACTGGACTTCAGAGTTTCTATGGACCATTGTGCCTCCATTCGGGAATGAATGTCCTTTCTCCATCTTGCTACTGCATGTTGGCCATATATAATGGATGTGTAGATGGCCGAGAGCTTGTCTATTTTTGTTCATAAATGTCTTGGTCACTAGAAACCCCATGGAGCAGCAACACATAAGATCTCATCTGGACCCGATGCAGAATACAAGATCAAGGACATTGCCTGTGATCTTTGGGTCCCACTGCTAGGATCTGGTGACCAGAACGTAATAGAAGCGACATTTTGGAACTTCTAATCACAGGCTTTAAAATACCCTACTGCTTCTGTTTTACCTTCTAAGAACCACGAGTCATGGTTCTAAGTCCAATTCCTGATAGAGAAGCCAAGTAGAGGGAATCAAGGCGCCCCAGTCAAGACTGCACTAATGTAATTTAAGAAGGACATTCCCTTTTCACAGTGAGGCTACATTTTGGTTAAAGCAGCCCCTGCCTGAGTCAACACAGGAAAGACCACATACCTGTCAGAATCATGAAAAATAATAAATGGCTATTATTTCAACTTAAGTCACTAAGTTTGGAGAGATGGTTTATTACACAAATTCTTACTGACATAATCCTCCTGCCCATTTTGTTTTCTAGCTCTCTGCCAGATTAGATGGAAAAATATAGTGATTTGTCTATCCATTGATGGATGGTAATAAGAGAAAGGATCTCTCAATTTATGCCTTCCCAGTGGACAGGGAAACTTCATAAAATCCCGGAGCAGTCAATACTGGTCCAATGATCTCATTTTATGAATGAGGGCACAGAGACAGAAAACTTGTCCCTGAGAAAGATCTGAGGTTAGTCTACTGCATCATGGGTGCAAGTTTATGGTAAGCCTATACCTAGAAACTAAGAATTTGACTCTACTCTCTGGTAAGATCTCTTGATGGAAACCACATGGCTTCTTTGCCATGAAAGTCCCTTGTGGGAGAAGTAGGGTGTTGAAAAAATTCCCATATAGCTTGCATCACTTAGGAATACATTTGACTAAGAGTTATCTAAACCCCCAAAGAGCAGGGGTTTAAAGAAACAGGTTTCACTTCTTCATAATAAGATGCCCAGAGGGAGCCAAGCAAGGGAAACCCACCCTAAACTTTTGCCAATATCAAGTTGCCCAGGGTGATGTCACATGATCACCACCCCATGACAAGAGGGTTAGAAAATTAGATATTTTGCTTTCTAGAGTCTGTCACACCAAAAGACAAGGGAAAAGGGAAAAGTCTTGAGTGAACAAACCGGTGGCATATGTTGTGTGATTCCAAAAGAGAAAAGCAAATACCCCTGGCAGAAGAGCAGCGTGACGTGATCACCCTAGCAGCTCCATAACATGTCCAATACTTGAACCCTTTGTGGTTGGTCCAAATGCATAGCATGGTGACTCCCTCAAACAGAATGTGCAGTAAGTGGGGGCATGTAGCAACTTCCAGAGGCTTAGAGATCTGAGAAAGCCCTCCAGGATGTACAGTATCAATACCCTGTGGCATCACAGGCTGCCATGCATCATCAGACATACGCCAGTGAATCATCATGTTGGGAGTAAGCAACGGGTTTGCTAAACTTGACATAAATTTGGAATTAGCCTAATTATATATGCTTGGTAAGTGGGACCCCTTTGTGAAGCAAGAAGCCTGGTCTAGCTGGAACACTCAGCTCTGGGTCTCTGGGGCAGAATATAATGTAAAAGGAACGCTCTGTCTTCAGGGCTCTGTGTTTCCCATCATTCTCCAGTATGCAGCATCCAGTGGCCTAACTGGATCCAATGCCTCATCAGCACCATTTAGGAAAAGCTCAGAAATTTCTGCTCCTTGGCATATGGGTAACATGTGTGAATATAGAAATGAAGTGTTACCAGAGGGACAGATAGAAGCTCAAGAAAGATCTACTATAAAAACAAAAAAAGGAGGAAGACAGCCAGCTGGGGAGCCAGCAATCATCATTGTATAGTTAATGAGGCCAACAATGGAAAAGCACTGAGCTCTGGGTGAAGGCTAGAAATTAGCCATATTCCAGCTCAGGGAGCTCAGCTCTGACTTGAGAGCCTGAATGGGGAACCAAAAAGAGCCACAAATACTTTCTGATGACTCTCCTGGTCCACAGCATTGGTGAGTCACAACCACCCGGAGACCCTGATGTGTGGAGGGCATCAGCTCCAAGTGTAAACATGGAGGTCTGGAGTCCCACCACACCTCAGCTTCTGGAACCTGCCACAACCTACTGTCCAGTAGACAATACTACTCTACAGTGAGTCTGAAAATGGACTAGCAGGCCAGAAAATGGACCATCTGCGATGCCAGAAAAGCAGCAGTCTCCTCCTCCCCTCCCCCAGGGCCAGCGCCCAGCTGAGGTGGCCAGACACATGGTGAAAAAGATAATTAACAGTGAGCCAATGGAAGGACAGCTGCCCAGGTCAGGAGACATGACTTCTCCTCTCAGCGATCTTGCTAATTGAGTCTATGAACTCAGAAAGGTTAGATCCTCCACATCCCTGGACCTCAGCTTCATCATTTATATACTGAGATCAGTGGTTTTGAAACTTCGTTTAAAACCGGGACCAATTTTTTTTCCAAAGGGACATTTTCAAGGAAACCAATATATAGAACAGATAAAAACAAAGATGATCTGTTTGAAGCAGCAGCAGGAGCCCTGAGCTGAGATGCTGCAACTTTCCCAAAACTTGGTTTGGAGGGCAGTGAAATAGGGCTCTTCTCACTCTAAACAGTCTAGAAGTCCACAAAGCTTGCTCTAAGGCACAATTCATGTGCAAAGTACTCAGTGAAAGAAACAGACTGATGGTGTTGCATGAGGTCAGAAAACCTACCGGCAATGAGCTGAGCTGAGCAATATTCTGCCCCAGGCCCTAAGATTTAGAATGACACTAATTACCAAGAGATGTGGTGTCCTGCTTCACCCAGCTTAGTTGGTAAATCTGTGTGTCACAACAGAGTCCTCATTCTGAAAGACTGTGACTCCTGATCCTAGATCCAGCTCTCTCTTTTAAAAATACTTGAAATCAGCGCTGCACAGTAGAAGTTTCTGTGAAGAATATTTTCTGATTCTGTGCAAACACAATGCATTAGCCATCATTCACCTTTGTGGATGTGATGACTGAAACATGGCTGTATGATCTAAGGAACACAAATTTTACTTCCTTGTTTAAATGCAAATAGCCATTTGACAGCTAGAGGCTGCCATGTTGGGTAATGCAGTCCTAAAAGATGTGTATTTCTTTCTAGTCCTACCTTCTCTCCACCCTTTAGTCTAAGCTGAATGATCACTGCAAGCCCCACAGAAAGCAGGGGGTTGATCAGAATCTCCTGCCTACTCTAAGTATGGTCCTCGAACCATCAGCACCATGTTACCTGGAGCCTGCTGGAAATACAAGTCCCTTCCCAGACTTGCTGGAGTAGAGTGCACATCTTAGCAAGAGCCCCAGGAGATGTGTATGCATCTAAGAGTTTGAGCTGCACCTTCTAGCCCAGTGCCTTTGGGGTTGGGGAGGGGCATGTGTGGACACTGACACCCCAGAAATGTTCACACAGCCAAAATGGGTTGAAACAGTGGTCTAACCCACATGGTCTGAACTAGATTCACTGGGCAGCTCACAGCTTTCCTTCTCTATCTGTCCTTTGCATCTGCCCATGAGGAGCTATTATCAGTTTTTTAACAGGAGTCATTTAGTCTCCCAGACTGCCTGCTTACCCATTACCACTAAACTGTTAACACTTCAGTCCAGCCATTAACGAAGCTATTTAGCAAAAACAGAAGGCAGCATCCTGGCCTCCAACACAGTGTGTGTAGCTAGACCAGGGGTTTCCAACCTCAGAGGTACTTCAAAAGCTTTGCAAACATCTGATTCTTATTATAAATGTATATATTAATATTTTGAAAGCATACTGCAAAATAGCAAAAGCATAAAAATGGGCAGCATAATACATTTTAGCACACAGAAGACCTCCACCAAGCAAATTTGTGATGCTAGGTTAAATCATCTTTGTTTAGAACTCAGAATAATTTCTGCCATCTGTGACAAATACTCAAACTTCTGGTAAATGTGTCACTGATTAAGAACATGGTTTTACTTTGGGGTCTCTTTTCATGTTTGTTTGCTGTTTGTTTTGTTTTTTAGATTTTCACATGGTTCTTTGTGTGAGGTTGCCTGAGAACATATTACTGCTGCACGTGGGTGCAATGACAGGTTCAGCACAGAGCAAGGCTAAGGGGGTACTACTGGCGGGCCATCCCGTCCTTCCAGGGACAATGTGCATGCAAGCACAAGTGAAGAGAGACTCATGGCATCATGGCAACATCTCATAAAGGTAGTTTAAGAGCTTACAATATGTATAGGTGGTTCTTAATTGACATTTTGTGTCACTTTTACTGAAGTGAAATTTGCATACAATGACATGTACAGATCTTGACTGTATAATTGGTGAATGCTGACAATATAAATACATGTGGACACAACATCCAAATGAAATATAGACTATTCTCATCACCCAGGAAAGTCCTCTTCTAGTTCCTCATTACAAATTAGGTTTTTCTGTTCTTGAATTTCATATGCATGACATCACAAATATGATCTCATTTGTTTCTGCCTCTTTTCATTGATCACAGTGTTTTTAAAAATCATCTGTTGTTACATAGAGCAGTGGACATTCTTTTTCATTACTTAGTAGTATTCCATTATATACATTTATGTTTGTGTATTATATATGTGTGTCAATTTGTTTATGCATTATTTTGTATACTGACTTATGGGTTGCCTCAGTTTGGGGTCATTATGAATAAAACTACTATTCATATTTGTATGTGTCATTCCTGTAGACATATTTACTTGCATTCTTGGATAAATACCTTGGAAAGGAATTTCAAGGCCATAGGTGAGGCATATATTTTATCTTGTGAAGAAACTCCCAGTTTTCCAAAGCAGTTAGAAACCTCTTAATGACAAACTATCAGAATTCAATCAATCCACATCTTTACAAATGGTGGTATCAATTGTCTTTCTTTTATCCCTTTTACTGTATATGAAGAAGCTTCTAAATATATTTGGCTGTTTGGGGTTTTGTTTCTTTAAATTCCTTTATAGGCTTATTGATCATATCTTCTTTTGTGAATTACCTGTTCGAGTCTTTTGCTCATTTCTTGGAGACATATTTTATTTTACTTTTGATGTAAGAACTAGAGTTCTTTTTTTTTATTCTGGGTACAAATTCTTTTTCAGATTTTTGCATTATGAGTATTTTTCCCAGTCTCTAGCCTACCTTTTTAATTTCTTAATGAAATATTTAGTTCTTTTATTTTTGAAAATGCAATTTGTATTCTATATTATTTATATTTAGTTATTATAGAACAACTTACACTTCTTTACTAAATCTCTGGAACTATTCTTATAAAATGAAGGCAGGGGTTTGACAGAGAGGGGAACATGAATAGCCTGAACTCAGATTTTTGAGGCAAAACTTCTCTATATGATATTAATGGTGGGAAAATGTGGCATTTGTTAAGACCCACAATGTAAATCACCATTAGTGAACTTTAATGTAAACTATGGACTACGGGTGATAACTTGCCAATGTAGGTTCATTGTGACAAATGCACCAGCCCACAATCCACAGGCGTGTAACCAACGTGCCATTCTGTTGTGCATGTTTATAATGAGGGAAGGCTTAGGGCTAGAAGCATATGGAAACACCACACTTTCCTCCTTAAATTTGGTGTGGACCTGATAGTTCTAAAAAATAAAGCCTATCTAAAAGTAAATAATGTAAAAGAATCTGTTACCACTTGCAATCACATAGTCATGTAGTCCAGATTTTTATAACCATTCTCATTGGTTGACTTTATAATAAGTAAATGCTAAGACATTCTTCCAATAAAGTAACACCTTTAATCATCTGATATATCGTAATTCCCCATTTTCCTTTACTGATAAAACTCCCATTGTTTAAAACAGACTACAATTTTTTAAAAATCTAAAAATATCAGGGCCCTCCCTGGTGGTGCAATGGGTTAGAGCTCAGCACTACAAAGCTAGCAGCAGCAGCTTCAGCACAAATTCGATCCCTGGCCAGGGAGCTGACCCACATGGCACGGCAGACCTCTCCTGTCTCACCTGCTGCTCCCCTCAGCAGTGTACTTGGTCAATCTGCCTGCTCTGCTCCCACTCTGTCTCCAGTGAATCTTATCACCGCCTCTGCACCTCAGGCCTGTACCCCAATTCTGTATCATAAATAAATAAATCTTTAAAAAAAAGAAATCTAAAAAATATAGGTAAGAACAGGCTAGTATTTCATTCAGTTCACACACTGTAAAATGTATGTCATTCAGTCATATACTATAAGAGATGTATTTATTATTTTCTCATTTGAAATTCTTCTCTGATCTGCCATCAACCAAATAAAAACACTTCAATACTTATGCACACAGCACCTGACCATGTAATTCAATTATATAACACCCAGTGGCAAATGCTCTAGAGGGGCTCCAGAATCCCAATCACTTTCTATGGTTCTTGTGGCCATGGGACTTTTATTAAGTCATTCAGTACCAGTCATTTATAATTTCAAGAGTTCCTTCATGCTTCAATAAGAGCAACTACTGGGTTTCCAGTTTTCAGAATTCTAAAATCAAAGGATAGAGAAACACAATTGAATATGGACAAAATTATCCTCTCAAATTCATTCTATTTTCCATAAAGTGCATTGCACAATATTTGAAAGGTAAAATTCTGTATATAACACAAATAGTAATGCATGCTAATATTTTATATGCATATGTGTTATTTGCACATAGATCAGCAATGTAATGTGAAGGTGAGGAGGACGTGGAGCTATGGAAATTCTCATACCTTACTGATGAGACTGTAAGTTGGCATGATTGTGACAGTTTGGCACTATCCAATAAAGCTGAATAGGCGCGTATCCTTTGTCCTAAAAAGACTGTTCTTAAGTGCAAGTCCTGGATGAACTCTTGTGCACATATACAGGAGCTGTGAAAGAATACCATGCTGAGCATTGTGTATGGTGGTAGAAACTGTAAACCACACAAGTGTCTGTGAATAGTAGAGTTGGTAAGTAAATGATAATATAATCATGCAATAAAACAGTGCACACAATGATGATGTGTCAATGACAATGAGCAAACGAGCTCATGAGCTGAGCAAAGAGAAGCAAAAGAAGAAAATAACAAAAAAAAGTTGTATGATTATATATATATGTATATATAAAGTTCAAAAACAGAAAATTCAACAGTGTCATATTTAAAGACATGTGAATAGGTGGAAAAACTATTTTTTAAAAAAGCAAGCTGATGACATCACAATTGTCAAGGCACTGCCAAGGTGAGGACAAGTCACTGCAAGCCACGACTCAGTGCAGGTGCAACAACAATGGTGTCTATTAAAAATGGGGAGACTGGGAAGAAGGGAAAAGTGTCTAAGATGACAATGGCTGGCTGTCCTACCTGACACAGCACCTGCAGTGTCCCATGGTCCAAAATGAAGGGAACTCACGCAAAAGGGTGCTGTCCCTTTGATGAAAGCCTGGATCTAGCGGCACAGAAGGCCAGCACTGCTGGTGATGGTGCCAGAGCACAGGCCTCAGTGTCACAGCTCTTAGAGATGCCATTGTGCCAATGACAAGGGGCTCTTTCAGAGACACCAGACACCGCTCAACAGTGTTCCCTGCAGACGATGCCAATGACAGGGCCAGAGAGAGATGCAGCAGGCAGGCTGCAGTTTGAAGCAGAGAACAGATGGGAAGGTCTGTGTGGTCTTGAAGGTCTACAGTGGCCTCTAGATGTCAAAGAATCTTCCCAATGAATCTACCCCTGAATGTCTTTCGAGGAGTCCATACAAGTCTGACCAGGAAGCTTCTGATGAATTTGCTCATGCTGACTGCTGCTCTGGCTAATATCCTCTTCAGAGTCCCCACCTTCCAAGCCCAATGGGGTCTGTTTACAGGTCCAGCTGTTTGGTGCAGGTCAAACCCCAACCAGATTGGCCACTGACAATTCCAGCTGTTTGACTGGCTCTAACTGAGCTCCAGACTGGACTGGCCCATTTACAGTCCTGTATGGTCTCAAAAGCCTTGAATGGCACTGTTGAGGGCTCAAATCTAGCTGGTCCATTGGGAGCTTGAACCTGATTAGACCACTTACAATTCATAAGTGAACCCCACCCAGCTGTTCAGACCCAGCCTAAGTGAGGTCCATTGGTCTAGGGGGTCGGCTCCGGAGAGCCATGGCACCCTGGAGTGGCCCCCAGCCAGAATGGTGCAGGCTGGCCTGAGGGCTGCTGTGTCACGGGCACTGCTCTGCTACTGGAGCCTCAGGCGCTGGCCTGCTGGCTGCATTCTGATCAGGAGGTGGGAGGGAGGAGTTGGTGCGACAGAGCTTCTTTCCCAGTGGCTCACACAGGAACTCCCATCAAATCAAGATGCCTGGGCAAGGCTCAGCTAAGCTGGTCATGCCCATGGTATGAGCAGCAGGGGCTCCTGTTACAAAGACCGTGTCTTCCTTGAGGACAAGGAAGGGACTAATGGGCAAAAGATATGGGAGTATTAAGGTGCAAGAGGTGATCTATCAATATTTCTTAACCTGGATAGCGTCTTTAAAGTCAATTTTTTTTCTTCTCTGTGTGTGTGTGTGTGTGTATGTCCACACAGCCTCTAAACTCTTTGAATCATTTTAAAAGATAACCCATAGTGATGTACAGAATGCAGTAAAATGTTTCCATAAAAACTACAGGACTGGCACGGGATTATGGTGATGGCACAGGGGTAACATGGTGATAGGAAACCCGCAGGGATTACAATTGAGATGGAGGAAAAAATGTACAAAATGATGTAAAAATAAACTGTTATAAAATTAAAAAAAAAATAAACTACAGGACTGGGCCCTCCATGGTGGCGCAAAGGGTTAAAGCACAGCACTGCAAAGTAGCAGCCACTTCACCATGAGTTGGATCCCCGGCCCTGGAGGTGACCCACATGGCATGGCAGACCTCTCCTGACCCACCTGCTGTTCCCCTCAGCAGTGTACTTCATTAGTCTGCCTGTTCTGCTCCCCACTCTGTCCCTGGTGAGTCCTCTCACCTCCCCTGCACCTCTCAACTGTACCCCAGTTCTGTATACATAAATAAATAAATCTTAAAAAATAAAACTACAGGACTGTACTTTTATACACTAGAACCACCTGCAACCAAGCGAAGTCTGATGCAAAAGAAGGAAAACAGAGACCAACCATGAAAATAACAAGCCCTGTGTCCTATGTCACATTTACTCTGAGATCCGTGCTCCTTGCCTTGGATGGCCACTAGGATTAGAAGTAGCACTTAAATGGTTTCTCCCTGACAGCTTTTAGCAAATTTCCTGTAAGTTCAATGTGCAGATGGGAAACCCTAATCCTGATAGGGAACCTGGTTCTCAAAGATATGTAGACAGCCATTTACTCGCTCCACTGCCCAAGGGCATGTGTTAACCCCTGGGCACAGATGCCAGGCTCTCTGTGACATTTCCCCTGCACAGATACTGGCAGATACTGGCAGATACTGCTGGTTTAGGCCAGGCCTACCTATGTGCTTAGTACACTCAAACTTTCATTTATTCCCTTTGCCTTATTTCTACGTGTTCTCTTTGCAGCAAAGTACCCACAACTAGCTAGAAAACCATCCCTCAGAAAGCAAGTCACTGAGGGCGAACTCCAGTCCTTATATTTACACCCTGGACCTACTGGGACAGTTTCTGCACTGTGGAGTCTTCCCCATGATTTGCCATCCCTTAGGTCGTATTTCTGGAAGCCATCGCTGCACACAGGTCCCCTCCAGACCCTTCCTGCTTTTTCTTCCCATCCCTTGGTTCCACTTTCTCAATTCCTATAAAGTTCACCAGAAAACTTCTGGCCCCACTGGAGTCTCCTTCCGCTTTGACAGGTGCCAGTTATATGCCAGGGGCCTTCCACGCCCTGGCATTAAAGCCCCACCAGCCTATGAGGAGGAGTTGCGTCTGCATCTCACAGCGAAGCTTATGGAGCCCAGGGGTTATGTCATTTACCAACCCGGGCTCACTGACCCTAACATTCACCCACTTCTCCACTTCTCCCCACTTCTGCAGGAAGTGGCACGGTGCCCAGGACACCACGGCCCTCTGGCCCTGGTCAGAGCCACACCATGCTCACTGCCGGCTGTGTCTGCTCACCGCGGAAAGCACTAGTGTGTGCTTCTCAGCAGCCAGTCACCCGCAGCTCCATCTCATGCTGGCGTTCACCAAGCCCCAAACAATCTGCATCTTTTCTCAGATCTGTCAACTCTGTAGTGTCATCTAATGTAGACATAGTGTCTCCCGCAGTCTGTGTTTCATTTCTTGAAGAGAATGAACACAGCCTTTAGCCTTGGTCTGATCTAGTCAATCACCTCAATTTCTCCCAGTGGCTCTGGTCCTTTACCTCCTGGCGCAGTATCCAAAATAAATCCAATTTCTCTGCTGATCTGAAGCTCACATCAAACTCCTTTCTTCCAGGCATGTGAATTACTGCAAATATGTCCCCAGGGTTCATCCCAATTGAGCTACCTGACTCACAGCACTGACAATTTCGTCTCTCAGAAAGAAAAAGACGTAAGAATGGAGCTGCTACTCTGGACTTCATTCTGAACAACAAGGAAGAACAAATTGGTGAAGTAGAAGTGACGGGAACCTTGGGGGAAAAAAAAGGACGGTGTCATGTTGGTGGTTGTTATTGTGGATGAAAGAAACACTGGCTGTAGTCAGACATGTCACTTTTGAAAAGCAGCTTTCAAAGCGTTCCAATCAGCCGAGTGCCATGGACAGACTCTGAAAGGGCAGAGACTGTACTCCTAAACCAAAATCTGGGGTTCCTAGGACGGGACTTTTATTACAGCTGATAAGGTCTAGATGCCAAAGCAACCTTTTAGAATATGTGTCAACTGTCCATGGAGGTAGCAGGACACACCGTCCAAATATGGGCTGCCTGAAGTTGTGGAACGTGGAAAACTGAAAGGGGTGTTGGAACGCCCTAAAATGAGATATCCCGGCCCTCCCTGGTGGTGCAGCAGGTTAAAGCACAGCACTGAGAAGCTAAAGCCACTTCAGCATGAGTTTGATTCCCACCTGCCCCGGAGGTGACCACATGGCGTGGCAGACCTCTCCTGACCTGCCCGCTGCTCCCCTCAGCAGTGTGCTTTGTCGATCTGCCTGTTCTGCTCCCTACTCTGTCTCTGGTGAAGCCTCTCACCGCCCCTGGCCTGTACCCCAGTTCTGTATGTACAAATAACATAAATCTTTAAAAAAAAAAAAATAATGAGATGTCCCCAGGGTGCAGTGACCGCTGGTGATAATTAACAAGACATGGAGATACTTGAAGGAATCACTCCCCCTTGCAGGGAGCTCTCTGATGAAAATAGATTCCAAAAAAAAAGAAAGACTTAGGGGAGAGGAGTAAAGGAAGGCATAAGGGAAAAGGTAACTGTGCAGAAAAAACAACAGTCCAGCTCACCCTAAAGGCAGGAAATATATACTTAAAGGGATAAGTTCACCAGGGTTCAGGGAGTTACAGGAAGCAGCCAGGAGGGAGAGAGTTGCTTCCTGTGGCTGCCTGATCTCACCTTCCTCTGTGTTGACGTCAAAACCAGAAAGAGTCACGGACTGTTTCATCATGGCGCAATAGTCTCTACGATGTGATGAAAGAACGCACGGTTGGGAGTATACGACCTTTAATTAGATATGCCAATGAGTGGCAAATCAATAAAATTTGCTTGAGAGTAATAATTTTTTAAAGATGTAAAGATCAGAGGGACAAATGACCCAATAATGGATAATGAGGAACAGGCTGGAATAATCACTTCCTCTACAGATGGGCACCCCTCCAGGGAGGAATGTCAAGGTGGTATATACCTGTAAGGACAGCATCTAGAGGTCACAGCTAAGAGCGTGCTGAGTGACTCTGGACGGGACCACACAGATGCTCTTCCAGACACCCTCGCGTTACCAGGACCAGGGAGCGCCCTGCTGGCGGTAAGCAGTGCAGTGTGGACTGAAGACAGGACGGGCACTGCCACTCGGTCACTCCTTTCCCTTCACCTCATGGGACGGGCGGAACAGCGACAGTGAGATGACTGACCAAAAGGTGCTGAGAGGTGACCAGTCATCCCCAGACTCTCAATAAGTTCTGCGTTTTAGATTCGGGCCAGTTTTATGACAGAGCATAGAAAGAACTTGCAATCTGGAATATACGACTTTTAATTACACATGTCGATGAATGGTACATCAAAACATTTGATTGAAAATAATTTTTAAAAGATTCAAAGATTAGAGGGGCAAATGACCCAGTTTCCTAAAACCAGAACACTATGGTCCATTGACATGAACTGCTATTTCAGCCTTTCCCAATGACCAGAAATGCCCTGGGACCAGCCATCCTTATGTAGTCCCTCATCCCTCACCAGCTAAGATGTACTGCTATGCTCCTCTCATGACCAAACTTCTCACCAGAACCTTCCGTACGTACCATGCCCTGTTTTTACCCCTTATTCCTCCCTCCCTGGCCCACCTCACATTGGTTCTGCCTCCCACCCTGACACTGTTGCTTTCAAGGTCACTAACATCTGAGCAGCTCCTCTGTCTCATTTCCTGTGTCTCACTGGTGTCACATGGGGGTGACCATTTCCTTTCCAAGCACTCTCCCCTCCTACTTCCACAGTCTCTACTTTCTGGAGTTCCCCTTATTCCACAGGGTCTCTCTTCCCTCCTCATTCCCTACTTCCCTCTCCTCTCTCCTTCTCTCCTTGACATCCTTTGTTAACATCCTCTAGGATTCTATGTTGATGACCACTTTTAGCTTTTATATTCTCCTCCAACTCATGACTCAATCCAACATTTACATTAAATATTCCAAAATCTCAGGCCCTCCCGGTGGTGCAGAGGGTTAAAGCACAGCACTAAGAAGCTAAACCCACTTCAGCATGAGCTCGATCCCTGCCCCAGAGGTGACCCACATG
>NW_004567119.1:22345303-22426626 GCF_000260355.1 Condylura cristata | reverse complement strand
GGTGAATCCTCTCACCACCCCTGCACCTCTGGCCTGTACCCCAGTTCTGTATGCATAAATAAATAAATCTTTAAAAAAATTATTTAAAAAAATCCAAAATCTCTTATCACCAGGCTAAATCCCTCTTTTGGACTCTAGATCAATATGTACAGATGCCCCCTGGATGTCTTCAGCTGATATCTCGCAGGTATCTCAAACATCACCTTTCTGAAGAGGAACCCATTCTTTTATGAAAAATATAATAAATTTTACTTTTTTATCAAAGCAGTGCCATTATTTTACATCTTTGCAAATATTTGCGTCTATAGGATTCCCCCCTTAGAGGCGGCCAGTGTAGCTTTCCTGCCAAAGCTCACATAGTCCTCCAGCCCATGCTTTTTTCTCCTAAAAATTATTTCTTCTTCCTTCTCCCCATCTGTGTAAATGGAACTCTGTATCTGTCATTAAGTTTGAATTCTTCTAACACATAATACCTGGCATCGAATCTATTAGTAAATCTTAAACATATATACTCCCCGAGTATATTTGAGCCAATTTACTTTTCTCTATTCCCCATCCGAACTCTTTGAACTCCAGCCACATTCTTTCATCAGAGCTAATCCAATAGCTTTCCAACTGGTTCCCCTGCTTGAGTCGTGTCTTCGTGTAATCCAATCCCCACACACAAGTGAGTGGAGCGAGGTTTTTAAAGTATAAATCAGATTGTTTTATTTCCTTGCTTAAAACCTTTCAATGGTTTCCTCCTGCACCATGATTAAAATCCAAACTCTTTATTGTGGCTTAGCAAGCCTCGCATGCTCTGACTTCAGCCAACCTCTTGGTCTAATGAAGGACTCAGCAAACCACACCGCGCCAGTGAGAAACCCCAGCAGGGACTCCGCGGCCAAGCCACACAGCACTCAGGCTGGCAGCCTGGTGGGACCCTGGGATAGGCACTATCGCTATCGCTGCATGCTCTTTTATTCTTTTCTTTTCTTTTTTTTTCTCGGTCCCCTTATTTTGGCTCTCTTGAAAATAGCCTTGAGGAAGTTTGAGAAGTGGATGCTCAGGGAAGTTGCCTGCTGCTGGGAAAGTCAGTATCCAGGGGCTGTCACAGCTGGAGGTCCAGTGGGAAGCTGAGGTCACAAGTAGCCTTCCCTCTGAGAGGAGCCTGGCTTCTGTCCCACAAGCCAAAGCCGGCTGCAGCCAAAGTTAATGTGTTCTCCGTGTCTCCAGCCTCAGCACTGGAGGCTACTCCTTACTCACAGGCTGCTACTTAGCTAAGCTTTTACATTTTTTAAAGACACCACGCAAGCGTCCCCATTAAGATTTCTGCATGTACTGTTCTGACATTCCTGATGGTCGGCTCTTTTTACTCTTTTGTGTGGAAGCTAAAAATGTCATTTCTCTGAAATGCCCTTCCTGGCCACTTCCATTATCCTCCACTCTTGGACCCAGTAAGTTCCCTCCATAACAAGTGTCACAACTCTCACTTTATAAGTTACTCCTTTACCTGGCTCTCACCAGCTTGGAAGGTCCATGAGCATGGGGAATAGACCCTTCATATGATAAAATGATCATGTCTAGTTAGGGGGAATTTTTATTCTTATTATAAATAATATCTTTCTTTTGTCGAAATACCAGTTTTAAAAAACCCCTGTTTGCATCATCTCTTGCATTTGTATTTTTACTGATTCCTGAGGATCTCAAGGCTAAAAACTAGTATATTTTGACATATTTATAACATAGCTGTTATAAATATATTTATAACATATAATCCTGGCATGAAAAAGTAAGTAAATTGATTAGTATAAACATGCATAAAGAAAAGTAAGGAGCCCTCCCTGGTGTTGCAATGGATTGGGACACAGCACCGCAAGCCAGCCACAGCCGCTCCAGTGCGAGTTCGATCCCAGCCTCAGAGGTGACCCAGATGGCCTAGCAGACCTCTCCTGACCCGTCCACTGCTTCCTTCAGCAGTGTACTTCGTCGATCTGCCTGTTCTGCTCCCAGCAGACAGTAAAGTAAAAGATGAGGAAATGGAAGGAAATCCTTTCACTGCCCCTGCACCTCTGGCCTGTACCCCAGTTCTGTATGCGTAAGTAAATAAATCTTTAAAAAAAAAGAGTAAGGAGTTTATGAAGATGAAGATGATAGATACATTTGTTGCTTGCCATCATATCCCCAATCTGAGGATGGCCCAGCAGATACTAAGTGTTCAATAATATTTGTTAAATCACGGAGATTAACGAGGCATGTCTCCTGGTGGCAAGCCTCAAGAACCTGTCTCTACTCTCCTTCTGTTCAACATTTTTATCAACATTGACCCAGTCCTTCTCAATGTTTTTATCAATAAATTATATTAAAACAATATTAAAATATGAGGATTACACAGGGGATGAGAAATCAAGATTCAAGATCCTGCCAAGTTGAAACAAATGGACCAAAACAACATGATGAAATTAACAGCCTCTCTGGAGATTTAGCAGAATCTGAACAACAAACATGCCAGGGACAAGGTTTAATGAGTCACATGAGGAAACGCTTTGGTAGAAGGAAACGGGAGGGTGAGAGTAATGGCTCTGTAAGAACAAAGGGGGAGGCGCGCTCGGGAGTGCCACTGGTGTGACTGAGGGACAGCAACGACAGGCTCAGGCTCGGTGTGACTCATTAGTAATGGACAGGAACACCTGGACTGACGGAGCGACAGAATCATGCTCCAGACCTCAGTTAAAATTTGGAAAAAGCGGGCCCTCCCCGTTGGCACAGAGGGTTAAAGCACAGCACTCAGAAGCTAACGCCACTTCAGCATAAGTTCAATCCCAGCCCCAGGGGTGACCCATATGGCACGGCAGACCTTTTCTGTCTCCCTGCAGTGTACTTCTCCATCTGCCTGTTCTGCTCCCCACTCTGTCTCTGGGGAATCCTCTCACCGCCCCTGCACCTCTGGCTGTATCCCAGTTCTGTATACATAAATAAATTTTTTAAAAAATTTTGAAAGAAGCTGGATTCCAGACTCAGGAGGCCTTTCATGCAAAATTCAGGACCATACTAGGAAAGGAGTAGACCTTAAGGACTGGGAAGGGGTATTTGAATATTTCCACCCAAATTTTCAACTTTCAGATTCCCCAGTACTGGTTTTGCTTGCACAAGTGGGCCACCCTATGAGAAGACAGTGACTCACCCTCAAGTACATGCGTGAAGATGATGTACTTCTCTCAGATAAGACCAGATCTTATCCCACTCAGGATATCCCCACTTCCTGTCTGACTAATCAGATCAATAACAAAGACCAGGTCCACATCCCAACAGAGCACTGGAGATTATTAGGTCAATATATGATGGCAGGTGAGCAGAAAATGACAAGGATATTGGAGACCCAGAATAAGGTGCTTGTGTTCTACAGAAAGATAGACTTTTCTAAGATTATATAAATGTTTTAGGGTCCAGGAATTGGGGACATGATGACCCCCCCCTTGGAAGTATATGGAAAATTATATTTCGCAATGACAAATCTGCATTCAAGAGATAGTGTGGCATGGTTAAACCACTGACTGGGTGACAGAGGAGTCTCTGCATGATTGCAGAAAGGAAGAAATTTGTGGTGGGTCAAGGCTCAGCTGTTGCTCTTTGGGTCATGACTTAATACAAGCAACACCTATAAAAGACCAAGGAAAATCCTAAAGAAACTATTCCAAAGGAGGCAAACTTGCCATGAGCAGTGCAAGAGGCGGGGTTTAGCGGATACTGTGGCAGTTTCCCACTTTGCGCCATGTAAACTGTGATTTATAGTCAACACATATACTCAGTCATTCAGATGTCCGATTTCTCATATGTAGTTGTCATCCACAGTTTCTGGATCACAGCTCCCCTTGGAATTTCATAAGCTCTGAGAGTGTTAAATGTGTCTCCTCTTATGTTAATGAAGGCAACCTTAGGAAAATTCCCACTGAGAAGTGCTGGTTGCCTGGAAAAACAACAACTCTGATTTCCTGGGAGGGAAAGAGGGACTAAAGGTGGAGCTTAACTGCCAACCATCAATGACTTAATTATTCAAGCCTCTGCAAGGAAGCCCCTGCAAGAAAGCCCCTGCAAGAGAGTGGCTTTAGAGGGCTTCTGGGTTGGAGAGCATGAATATTTGAGGAAGAACAGAGTTCCTGGAGAAGGCAGGGGATCTCTGCACTTTCCCCTGCATACCTTACACTATGTTTCTTTTCATCAGGCTGCTGAATGTATCCTTTAATATCCTTTGCGACAAATTGTTGATCTAGTAAGTAAACAGGTCTCCTGAGTTCTGTGCCCCCTTCTAGAAAATCAATTGAACTTGATGTGAGAGTTCTGGGAGCCTCTGATTCAGTAGGTTGGTCAGAAGCTCAGATAGTAACCTGGTACTTTTGATAGGCACTTTAAGTGTGAGAAGGGGGTTCTGGGGACCCCTGTTTTTAGCTGGATAGGCCAAAGCATGGGCTTTCTTGGGGCTTTGCCAGAGCTTGCAGAAGGTGTCTTAAGTGTCTTGAGAGGCTGAGCCTTTAACCTGTGATTGATGGTGTCAATGAGTTGAATTCTTTCAGGCACCCTGCTAGAGTCTGAGAATTGTTCCTTGGTGTGAGATACCCACCCCCATACACATATGCTCTGCTGGGTACCAGGCACACACCACCAACTACAAAGACCAAGACACCTGTCCCCAGAGGCTAGAAGTATCAACTGCTAAGGGCTCACAGCTGCAACCCTCACTGGACATGGCCTCAGCTAGGCCTCACAAGGGAAGAAATTATGTAAGAAACTCAACAAGAGACTGGCCAATTATGAAATGAAATAATGAAAGGAAACAAAGACTTAACCCTCTTCCCTCAAGTCAGGATAACTCTGAAGGATCGTGCCACACCAGAACGCCAGGAACTCTAACTGGACCTCAGTTAAAACCACATCACAGGTTGGCTTTCCCTCTGCTCAGTTCTTTCTTCCTTGCTTTTTAAAGATATTTCCCAGAGAACACTCTCTAATAAGCACTGCATGTGACTTTCACCTGAGTTAATTTATAGGGAACCTTGTCAAAGACAACAGCACCTTGCACCTTTTCCAGAATCATGATTATACCATTGCATGCTTCCATTTTGTTTCAAGTACAATTTCTTCAAATCACTCTGTCCTTGTTTTCAGTTATTTTTGTTCTTTTTTTTATTGTTTTTAATGTGGCTTTCATCTCTGTAATGTTCTTGTTTTATCTTCCATTTTCTTCAGGAGCTCTACTAACTTACATGCCATTTCTTTCTGTTATCTTATTTTTTCTTTGAATCATCTATTTCTTTTTGAGGTTTTTTAGAGAGATTATATTGTCTGTAACTTCTGTAAGAATTCAGAAAACTATTCAATTTGGACCACATGAAATTGTACTTTTGTGGGTCAACAATGTCAAACATTGGCAATCTGATAGGGTTCAGTATTCTTTATCTGAAGTTTTGCTGTAGTTTCTGGCTCATTTGTCCTGTGTTTAATGTGTGTTTTCCATCTGCTTTAGCTTTCGGCTTTGGTATCCCTCTCTACTCTTACCCCTTTCTTTACCGTTCCTAGGCAAACATCTAGTGTTTGTTAATAAATTATATGTAAATTAATTAATTACCTGCTAAAGGTAATTATAAGGAAGAGAAGGATAAGAAAGAGCTAGGACCCTCTCACTATACTCCTGGACATGCTGTGAGCCCTTTCTTATCACAAATCTGGTATCTCTTCTTCCCTGGAAGAATGTTCATCCTCAACTTAAGATGCTTAGTAGCCCAGAGTAGCTCACATACATACATAAAAAGCAGAACCTGAAGCATATTCTTAAGCTGCAAACCTGTGCAGGAGTGAGGTAGATTGGGGACAGCAGTGGAAAACATTCAGCAAGGATGTAGTTCAGTTAAAGCTGAGTCACACCTGATTCTTCAGGAGCTCTGAAGCATGAGCAGCATCAACTGATGGTCCAGCCTAAGGTTTTCCCTCATATCATATCAGTTGGTAAAAACCTGGAGCCTTAGCCACTCATCAAGCAGCTCTGCTTATGTTGTGGGAAAGTCCCTGGAGGTGAGCAGCTTAACGCCAGCATTACCAGCTGTTGCCTGATGGAAGCACTGGCCTGTTAACAGGAACACAGGCTTTCCCTGGGGCCTCTCCTCATCAGTCCACTGTGCCTTGAGAAGCCTTCCCAGTATAGGTGGTCAGGTCATCCAAAACAAAAATGACTTCCATCTCCTCCTTCGGTCTCCTGTCTTCCCTTTCTGCAGAATCACGCAGTTGTACTGGGACAAACCCTCTCACCTTGAGTGCAGAATCACAGTCTGTTCTATAGGGATACCCCCTCTCGCCTTGAGCTGGATCGCACTCCTGGGTCTCCTCATTAAAACCAAAGAACCCTCGTTTTTCCCATGGAGGCAGTTGTCTTTGGGGAAGTTTGCCTCCTGCTCATCACCCAAAATGCAAGGTTGGCTTCAGTAAGCTTCCTACGCTTACTCCATTGTCCACTTTTCCAGAGCTATACCTCAAACTTCACTACGAGGGGCTGGACTGTGTACTTGCTTCAAAAGTGTGAGGCTTTTTCTACTCTGCTTTTAGTGACGCTCTGAGGAGGCTAAGAGAGGCAAATGCTAACACTCTACACTCTGAAATAGAAAGTCTCTCCACAGACATTTTTCCACTGGGAAAATTATCAGAAACAGAGTATTATATATAAAACATATATAAAGCCTAAAGCATAAAACAATAAACTACAATACAACAATCAATACCCCTTTCGCAGATTGAGAAGTAGAAAATGACCAACATCATAGAACCCCCAAATTGACCCCTCCCCAATCACTCTCTAAAGGAAACTACTATCTTGAAAGATGTTTATCATTATGTTGCTTTACATTATAGCATTACTAAATATGTCCATAATTTCTAAAACATAAACTATTGTCTGCCTACTATAAGTGGAATTATAGCCTCTTTTGTAAAAAAAACTTCTTAGTCTCAATATTATCACTTTGAGATCCTGCAGAGGGAGTGCAACATATTGTTACTATTAATACTCTGTTACTATATCATACTTCTGTTACTATATAATACTCCTTTGTATGAATACATCAAAAATTATTTATTCATTCTGCTCATTGAGGTACATTTGATTTCTAGTTCTCTAATATTAAGACAGTCTGCTGTTAACATTCTTGTAATTTTATCCTAAATGTACATTTGTAAAATCTTCTCTAGAATATATATGTGAGCAGAATTATTGGATCATAGGGTTTTAACATTTTCAACTTTACTAAGTCACGAGAAGTTCTTTTCCCCAAGTGACCATACCAAATTATACTCTACCAAAATGTACAAAAGTTTCCTGGCTCCACATTTTTATTAACCTCACATGATATTTTAGGACTTTCTGATCATTGTCTAGCTAGACAATAAAACTTACATCATACTATGATTTTAGTGTACGTTCCATGATTCCCACAGTGATTGGGCATTTTCCCATATGTTTATGGGCCATTCATGCTCTCTGTTGTGAAATTTAAGCTCATGTTACTTTTATTCTGGGCTATTACTCTTTTCTTTATTTATTCACAGAAGTTCTTTATTAAACTCTAGACACAGAACCCCAAAGTCAGTATGTTGCTGCAAATCTCTCAGCCTATGGCTTGTCTTAGTTTTTGTCTATAACAACTGGAAATCATTAAATTTAACATACCCAACTTTTGCAATCTTTTCTGTATCATTTGGGTTGTTTTGTGTTTAAGGAAAAACTACTCTAAGGTCATAAAGATATTCTTTCACATTTTCTTCTAAAAGTCTTAATATCTGGCCTTTTACATTTAAGACCTTTATCCATCTGGAAGCAGTTTGTGTGTATGGTGTGAAGTAGGGATACAATTTCATTGTTTTGCCCATGGAATGCCAGTACCAGAAAATGAAAGCCAATCTGTACCCCGCTGGCCCATTCTGTCTCCTATCAGTTTCCACACATACACACATCACTTTATTATCTCTGTGTTAAGTTCCAGTGGTCTATTTGTGTATCCTGTGCCAGAATACACATCTTTTATCATATTACCATGTATGTTGTTATCCGATAGGGAAGTTACAGTCCCTTGTCCTTATTTGCAGTAATGGATTGGCTTTCTTGACCCTTTGTTCATCGATAGACCTTTTGTGATTAGCTGATTGAGTTCCTTGAAAACTCTGTTGGGATTCTGACTGGAATTACATGAAATATATAGACCAACTAGGGAAGAAATGGTACCTTCATGATATTAAGTCATCATGTCCATAAGCATGGTATGCCTTTCTATTTATTAAGATACTTTTGATACCTTTTCATAAAGCTTTGCAATTTTCTCCACAGTGGAAATTATAAAATAGTACTTAAAATCACATACTCTGGAAGCAGATGTCACATTTTAAATCCTACTCTGCAATTTACTAACTACACAGTATGGACAACTTACATGATCTTGGCTCTCAATTTCTACAGTTGTAAAACTGTTCTAATTATAATACCCAACTCATGAGTTATTATAAGAATTACATGAGTTAATATAAAAATAGAGTAAAATAGCATGGCCTGTGATTAGCAATCTATGTCCTTGCTTTTATTATACTTAGAGAACATTACGTTTTGTTTTTCAGTCATAAGTAGCATTTTAATTGTATCTTCTGATTCTTTCCAACACATACTTGTATCTGATTCTTTCTAATACAGTCCTAGATGTAATTAAAATTTCTACTAATCAAAACCTGACAACCCACTAAATTATTTTATTCTAAATTTGTGTAGAATATTTTGAACTTTTATCATATCTGTTAATAAAACATCTTCTTCCTTTCTAGGCCTTATGCATTTTTTTCTTATTCCATTGGGTAAAATTTCTAGCATATTGTTGAAGTAGTAACTGCAAAAATCCTTTCTCACTCTTAACTTAATGTGTTTAATATTTTCCCCTGAATAAAATATTGGCTATAGATTTCAAATAGATGAACCTTATCAGACTAAGGAATTTCCTTGCATCCTGAGTTTGCTAAGACATTTTACCATGAATTATTGATGATTTTATCTGAAGGTATAATTTGCGGGTGCAGCAAATCACATTTATGTATTTTCTTAAAGTTGAATTAAATCTTGGATTCTGCAATAATATAAACTTGGTAGTAATGTATTATCTTTGGTTTCAGGTTCAATTTTCTGGTATTTTGTTTAGGATGTTTACAGCAATAGTCAAGAGTTAAATTGGCCTATTAACTCCCCTTTCTTCTAGAAGCATTGTTGGGTTTTCATATTAAGGACATGCTGACCTCTTTTTGACTCTGAAACACTATGTAAGTTTGGCATTAATTTTTCCTTGAAAGCTTTGTAGAACTCATCTAATTTATAGAACAGTCTGTGACTGGTGTCTTCTTGAAGAGATGATTTAAAATATCAATTCAATGCCCTTCACGGCTATTGAATTATTCCTTCTTGAATAAGTTTTGGTAATTCTTATTTTCCTAGGAATTTATGCATTTTGTATAAGTTTTGAAATTATTAGCATGAATTTTTTCATGATATGCTCTTATTACTTTTTAATTTCTTTTGCCTTAGGACATAGTTATAGCCCTTTTCATTCCTAGGGGTGTTTACTTATTTCTTCTCATTCTTATCTTTCATCAGTTTTGCAGGGGATATGTCAATTTTATTAGGGTTTTCAAAGAAGCAGCAATTACCCTTCCTCCTTTCTATTGAGTCTTTGTTTTCCAGATCTCTAACTTCTGATCTTCCCTTTGCTTTCTCCTTACTTATTATTTTGGATTTTTCCATTTTTTCCTTTTTTTTACATTGGTTTACATAGCTGCTTGTATCTTTTTAGCTTCTCTTCCCTAGTAGAAAAAGCCTTTGAGGCCATGATTTTACTCATAGGCACAAATTTAGCTGTCTTGGGCTTCTAAGTGTTTTCATTTTTTTTTTCACTCTACGTTTATTAGAGTTTCTCTAATTTCCATATGGTATCTTCTTTGTTGTTCACTTCTAACGTAATTTCATTGTTGCCTAGGAAAGTTGTCTGCACATATAGATTCTCTGAAAGGCATGCAACCTCATACTTACATTTGGTCAAATTTTATAAAAGTTCTATGTATGCTTGAAAAAAAAAAAAGCATATTCCCCCATGACAGGTGCAGTGTTCTGGATACACCCCTTAAACGACACCTGTTAAACATGCTGTTCACATATTGACTTTGATGTGCTTGATCTGTCTTCCACTGACAGCAGGATATTGACATCTCTCACTTACATGGCGAATCTTATTTGTCCTTATAGTTGGACCATTTTTTACATGCTTTGATATTATACTATCAGTGACATCCAGATTAATAATTTTTGCATATTTATAGTATGTTGAACCTTTTATCAATGTGGAGAAAGGTTTTTTAGCTCTAAAAATGCTTCTGGACTCACTGGCTACGTATCAGAGAGCCACACCTTGGCCAGGCTCCCCTCAACATCTGCCTGTATAGCGCTCTTTTATATCCTTTGATTTCAGTCTCTCTATATCCTTGGATTTTTCCATGGGTAAGTATCTTTAACTGGCATAAATCTGGACTCTGCTTTGTTTTGCTCTGCTTTTTAATCCAGTTTGACAGGCTTTATCTTTTAACTGGCACATTTAGCCTGTTTCACACTGATGGTGTTTTCTCAAACATTTGGGTTCATTTATACCATCTTATTGTAAAGTCTTTTAAACCTCTTCCCTTTTTTAGATTAACTGAGACTCCCCTCCATTCCATTTTTTCTTATACTAGTTTTAGAAATAATTTACTCTATTTTTATTTTTTAACAGTTGCTAATTTTGTTAAATTAAATTTAAGAGATATTAAAGTGAAAAGTTAATGGTCTTAGTCTTAGCTCCCTGATTAACAGAATCTAATACATGGCTGGAGGCAGATAACAAACACATTTGGCAGGCAACCCAAGGAAGCAGAAGTAAAGGAGTGGGAAGAGAGAGAGGATGAAGCAACACTCTCTTCTAGGAGTCATTACCAAGGTCACAGCCATGAACAATAGGGGATGGGTTATGCCAGGCTTCCTGGCAGAAACATGAAAGATGTTTCTTATGAAGGATGAGAAGTGTATGCAATTATCTATAATCTCACACTCTTCATTGGCCGAGATCCATCCTCTCTCCCCACCCCCAGAACTCTATTCTGCACTTGCACATGGGCTTGTTGGTCTCTCATGGCCTTGAAGAGGCCTCATAGTGGCAGGCAGGGGTCCGAGTGCATTGGCGGTGGGATACCATCGGCATCCAATTTGAGGCACTCATAACTGCACCGCAGCTGCAGTTGCTACTACAGTAATTAAGACCTTACCTTCCATCAAAAAACAAGAATCTTAGAAGGTCCTTCCATAGTTAAGAATCTTTGGAAATTCCTTTAGGAATGCTGTTATTATTGCTACATACTTTCAGGACCTCATCAGATGTCTCATCAGATACCGAATCTTGTCTCCAAAGTTTCAAAATCTCATTCCCTGATTTATGAGCCTGGAGGTTAAGTGTTCTATCTACTAATTACCATTTCTTTGAGGTTAACTTGTCTTTTTTTCCTGGCTGTTTTCAGATATCATTTTATTTGGTGTCCTGTAGTTTCACTATGGTACACCTGGGTGTGGATTTAATGAACTTCGCCTTTGGAGTCTTCTGTCAAGTTTGCAAAATTCTCAGTCATTATATATCCCAGTGTGATCTCTGCCTGGTTCTTTCTAATACTATAGACACCAGATTCTATTATCTAAGACTCTTAAGCTCCCTGACCTCTTTCAGCTCCACCTCTCACTTCTTAATCCTTGCCTCACCATCCCCTAAGTTTTAGTTTTATTTCTAGAAGTAGTTCATTTCTAGAATATCTATTTGGCTCCTCTTTATATGTCCCTGAGCAATTCGTATAATTTCTTAATTTGGTCTTTTTAAAACATACTTTTATTTAATCTCAAGGATCTATTAAACATCCTTGCTATAAATTCCCTCTCTGTCAATTCCAATATCTGCAGTCTTTGTGGCTCTAATTGTGTAGTTGGTTGTTTCTGCTGACTCTCGTTAATAGTGGTTTGTGAACTTGTGTGTTTATTGATTTCTCATTGTGAACTCATGTTCATAGGATCTTTATCTGAGGGAATTCTCCAGGCTGTGTGTATTTTTTTCTCTGGCTAGTATTTATATTTGTTTCTTCCAAATGCCTAGGGGCACCACTCACCTGTGACTACTTAAAACTAAATTTTGAGAATACAGTTTTTCAGGTCAGATGTAATATCAATTCAGACATCAAGCCTGCATGAGGGAGGGTTTATGGATAAGAGTCCTCAGGGGAGCCGTGTTCTTTTATTCTGTTCTATCCAAAGGGCATGTTTCATTGTTTCCCTCTGTAAGGTGGGTAACTTTTTAAGTCACCCACTGAAGGACCCCAGCTTTCTGCCTTGATATTCTCCATTTGTTTAGACCCCAGCCCTTTTCCTGTTATTTCCTTTAGTTGTAACCTCTAAGGACACCTGCCAACTTCCGCACTCACTAACACAGATTAAGTCAGGCTTTCTTGGTCTCTGAGGAAGTCCTTACTTTCCCAGCAGCTCAATCATGCATTTGAAAGATGTATTTTTAAATACAGCATGTTCCGGTAAGTTATACTGCAGGGAGTTCTCCTGAAGATCTCTTCTCCATTCTTGTCCCCCACAGATGTCATTTATCAGGTATTCTAATGTACCAATAAGACCCCCACACACAAAGAAGAGCTTTCCTTCCCAGGGTGCTGGTGGAACTATGCAAAGGTGGGAGCCCAATATCGTGTTTGGAGGATCCGACCTGTGCACTCACAACTCACGGCAAGACTCAGGCTCAGGGTTCAATAACAACACTGTTTATTTACAAAGGGATGAAAAAGATAAGGAAAGCGGGAGGAAAGGGTTTCTAAGGCCACACATGGCCAACTGTCCTACCCTAGAAAGTGTCTGCAGTGAACCTGTGAGTTCCACTGGCAATTCCCATGTGGGATTCAAAAGTGAAACCCCCGCCTGCTGAGGGAGGTGGTCTATGCTGAGGTCAGGTGGTCTTGCATCGGCATCAGGCCCTGAAGCACACCAGAGGTGCCAGCGCAGAACAGGCTTCTGTGGGGCAGGAGGTTTGCTGGAGCAATTGCAGGACAGGTTGCCATAGCCTGGACAAGCTGCCCCTGTTGGAGCCCTGAGAGCCCCAGCAAGGAACAGGGATGCTTGACCACAGGTCCCTGAACCAGGAACCGTGGGGCTCTCTCCCCATAGTTTGTGCTGGGGCAGAACCAGACAAGTTCACTGCAGCTATTGGAGCCCACCAGGCTGACCTGGGCTGCCTCAGTGCCGCCAGAGCCTCAGCGTCCTCTGACACCGGGGGCATCGTGGGATCCACCTAAGCAAGAGCTACTCAGCTATCTGGAAGTTCTTACCACGACAGGCATTTCTTTGGATCCTGGTATTAATCCCCGGGGCCCACTACAATTGGTAGAGCTATATTTGAGCCACTCATATATATTTACTCAGCAGACACGAGCTAGCTCTCACTTCCCAGGGGTGAACAGTCAGGATGCAGAAGGCAAGGCAAGAGAGCTCTGGAGCCTAATACACTGCCTGCCTACGACAGTGGGGGGTGGAGATTAAGGACAGACTCGTGCCAGTGTTGAGAATGGGAAGTGAGTTTCTAGAGAGGACAGCGAGAGTTTCCCCAGGAAAACTGAGAGGGCCTGAGTTAAGCAGCAAGAAGTAAATTAGCTACTAAATGTAAGCTGTGTTATCTTCATTCACTTGCCAAAATATAAAGGTGTACCCCAGGAAGACATGTATGAAAAAGTTAATGAAATACTATTGCACATTTGAGCTCTAGCATCCATAAGTCTGCCTCTCTCAGACGAGGAAACAGCCCAGACAGAGGTCAAGCTACTTGGGAGCTTGAGCCCAGCTCTTCACTTCCCTTGTTCCAGTATTGTCTCCCACAGCAGCCTTGGTGTTCTGTACAATGGCAGTTCCAGGAAGTGTAATAAGGTATTCAAGAGGTGATCAAAGAGCTCGGTATGATTGGAAGACATTGCAGTGGACAGAGTTAGATACTGTTGGAAATTTTTTAAGCCGCTTTTAATGTGCAACTGTATTTTATGATGTTCAGACAGGGGGTATAAACTATAGAGCTTCTTGAACATTTTAACTATGTTTTTTTTTTTTTTAACTGAACATCTCAAGAAATTCATGTCCAGCAGAAACAATTTGGAAGATTATGTCATACTGCACTTCTAATTCGCTAACTCTTCCAAAATGTGTATTGAATTCACAGCAAGACGCATTATTAAGCAGAAGCCATCTGCCCAGCACTGGGCCAAAGCAGTGGAGGATCCTGGCTGGCAAGGATTCCGTCACTGGGGTGTTTCTATGGTCCTAAGAGCATTCAGAAATGCGCACAATCGTTGCAATTCTGCACAGAATATGATCGAGTTGCTTTTGAAAATTAAGACAGCATTTGGGGGTTAAAGGTTAAAAACATCACAAGCAGACAGAAACTTCAATCAGTTCCTCTCTTGGACATCTGACAGTTACCTAGTGGCAATTCCTCAAATCCGACACCCCGAGCCTTCCACAGCCTTCCCCGTCTTGGCTTACCGCGCCCTTCTGTTCATTCAGACTGAAAACTGTGTTATCATCTTCAATGCTCTTTTACTCTCACAACTGGTCTTTCGGCAGACTTCATTAGTTCTTGCACTTAAATTGCAGCCAGAATTCAGACACGCGTCTCTACCTTCACTGTCACTCAGGTCTGAGGCCCCAGATTCCTCCTGGATCACCGCCACATGCAATCTCCCCACTTCCACTTCGAATCACTTTCTAACACCCTCAAAACCCAAGTCAGCTCAGACCTACCTGGCGGCCGCCCTTGTCACTCATATGACTACAATGCCCTCACGCTGACCTGTCAGGTGCACATGACTTGAGCCTGCTACCTCTATGGCCACCTCCCCTGATCCCTTAGACTAGCCACTCTGATCTCCTCATTCTGCCTCCAACTCCCTGAGGATGTTACCACCTCTGCACTCGCATTTACTACGGCCCCTCCCTGGACTGTTCTTCAGACAAACAGCCGCATTCCCTTGCGCCTACTCCAAGCCCACACTTAAATGTCATCTTCCAGCAGGACAATATCTATTTCAAATTATAATCTCTACTTTATTGCCAGCATAATCGTCCTTCCTTTATTTGTCTGTAAACAGGTATATAATTATTCATTTGTTGTTTCTTTCTCTCTGCTAGAATAGAAGTTCCATGAGAGCAGAGAAGTACACATTTTGTTTTCTGCTGTTTCCCTAGACTATGAAGCAGCGCCACATACACAGGAAGAGCTCAACAACTTTCTGTTGCGTTAAAATAAAAAGAACACACGACAAGTGTTGGTAAAGGTTTAACGAGGAAGGTGATGTTTGGGAAGAGCCGTGGAAAAAGCTGCTGAGTGAGCAGGATATTGACGTAAGCCTCAGAGCATCTGCCTCCGGCCCAGCTGTACCAGGGACCTCACCTTGCTCATCACAGTCTCTCTTATCTGGGCTTCAACTGACTGTGGATTGCAGATTTCAGAGCCCCGCAGTTCCAGAGAAGGACTAGGCAGAGGAAGGCACACATAGCACCATCTTTGTCTCCTCGAGGGGAACTCTGCTGTCTTGGATATAATTTAGCATTCTGCATTCTGCACAAGATTGCCTTGAAAAGCATCACACTGCTAAAAGTGAAAAGCTTGAAAACCATCATCCCTGGGGGTCTTGATCATGTGGACAACTCAAGAGAGGAGGATGGGGATGAAAAACTACCCCACCTAAAGGGGACCCCTCTGGCCCAGTGGAGTCTGACATGGACGAGGTGAGGCCACGCCTATAGTATGAAACCTCTGTGCAAATCCAGAACTCTAGCATGGGCAACTGGTCTCCCAGAGGCTGCTGGGGGAGAGCTGCAATGCCAGCGTCCCCATCTAGTTTAGTGGGTGGAGAGTGGAGCAGACGGCCCAGCTTGGGGAATTCAGCAGGTGTCAAAATTCAGTTTGTTCAACTTCCTGGATAAATTAAGAGTCCCGGATTCTAGCCTCACACTAATTAAATCATAAGAGAAAATGATAGAGTGAAGAAAGAAGACACTGGAGTAGTTGAAAGCTGCTGAAAGTCTGTGCTAATGATAGCTGATTCTACATTAACATGAATGCCTTCGGTTAACAGGAGAAATGTGCTGAAGCAAAGGCTTTTGTCAGGCCAAACACATCTGTGAATAATTGAACAATATTCATGTCGAAGGAGTCAGCAATTTATCACTGCTTTGGCCTCTACTTTTAGAAGGAGTGAATAAGTTTTTGAGTAAGGAGATTAAAAATGTGTATACACACGCGCACAACTCTTGTTACAGAAAAAAGTTCACATTCCAACAACTCTTGCTTGTGACAATTTGAAATCATCAGAATTTTAGAATAGATACAACGAACTCAAGTGCTGTCTGCTGTGTGCACTTGGCCTGCCCCTCTCACCCCAGAAACCTGCGGGCTCACAGCTCATTACTGCTGCACTGTGTGGGGTGCCCCCCCCCGAAGCAACCTTGGGCCCAACAACCCTCAGGCTCCTCCAGTTTCAGAGGGGCTCTGCCCCCTCACCAGTGTTGAGGCCAGCTGGTGAGAGAGCCGTGCAGAGCAAGAGCAGTCATCAAAGTCAGAAGCTTAGAAACAGACGTAAGCACGAGGGGGGCCAGTCTTTGTGAGGAAGAAATGGAGCACTGGAGAAGGTCTTGGCCAAGGGATGGAGTCAGAGCCCACTGCCCTCAGTCTCCTCACAGCTTTCAGACAAATGGACTCACACCTTCTGCGAGTCAGAGGATGGATGCAAAGAAAGAGACACTTTTCCAAAGACCCAAATGGGAGTGCTGGAATGCCCTCTGGGTGCAGAGAGCCCTGGTGGAGGGTGTGTGTGTGGGGTCTGTTGGCAACTCTTTCCTGCAGGGGGACTTGGACCCAGAGCCTGATGCCAGGGTGGAGGACACCCTTGAGTCAAATTCTCCTGTCCTGTATATGTACACAGGTGTGCATGTACACAGGTGTGTGTGTCTGTGTGTGTAAGGCTTGTGTAACTAATTTAGACTCCTTCCCCCAGGAGACAGGGATGATGGTACTGCTCTAAGTGGTCCCTGGTACTGCCATTCAGCCTGGAAACGACTTCAAGACAAGAGCCGTCTGTGATGAAACCTCTCCCACCTGGTACTGGCCTCCCTGGCCTCCAGCCACTGCCCATTCCCCCGCAGATGCACAGCCTGGGACCATCCTCACACCAGACGGCTAATGAAGCTCCACTCCTCTCAGAGGACGAAAGGCCAGGAGGAGGAGACGAGCTCCAGATGGAGCCAGGCATAATGTTATGGGATAAAAACGCGGCTTGCTTCAAAGTGACTCCCAGGCGGACACGCATTTTCGCCGGCTAGGACCCTCGGTCCTGCTCTGCAGCCCAGCCCCACTCCCTGCACCCGACCCCTTGTATAAGAAATGCACCTACAGCAGGAAGTCTCCCAGCCAGCGTCACCTGCTGGGGCATGAACTGGGGTACATACCTATTCATACCTGCTTGCCCTGAACACCCCCACTCCAGCCTGGTAAAGTCAAGTTCAATTAAGAGTCGTCACTAACACCATGTGTGGTCTTGGACAAGCACGCGCTTTTCCTGGGGATCTGATTTTACAGTCAGAAATGAGTTGGGACAGTCTCCAAAGTTCCAGCCAGTCTTTGTGGTCTCGCTCATCTAAATCGGAAAGAGCATGCTGACCAGTCCCCTTAGGGGAGCCCAGCCCACACTTCTCCCCCTCCCTCCAGCCCTGTCTCACAACTGGGTAGTTTCTCAGTAACCACCTAGGAGCAGCCTCAGCTCAGCCCAGGGTGAGTCCTCCAACCAGGCCTCTTCTGGAGCCACCTGCCCCCGACCCATGTGGCTCAGGTGATTAACTGGTCAGCACTATACAATGGGGACACTCGCACAGGTGCTAGTGACATAAACCGTGATTGAAAAAAGAAATTAGAATCTATTACTTTACCCAACTGAGAAGTTCGAGGATTGACGGCTTCAGACTTTCCCTGGAGCTCCCTGAAGAACAGGCCCTGTTCTTCATTCATCAACTTCACCCAGCCAGGGGTCATCTGAGAAGGTGTCTTACCTCAGGGTGGCTGCCTGGCTGCCGTGGACATCCCAGAAGGACAGGAAGGGCTTCTTTTCCAGGAGTTCCCACCAGAGTCCTGGTTTCTTTCTAAGTAGACCAGCCAGGTTGTGTAGCTCCTTCCTGGAAGGCAGGGACTGAAGTGGCTGCACCTTGGGTGGGGGGTTCATGATGCCTGAGGACAGCCTGGAATTCAGGATCAATAAACAACCATTTCAGAGGAGTTGTTTTTTTTTTTAAAGATTTATTTATTTGTACATACAGAACTGGGGTACAGGCCAGAGGCTCAGGGGTGGTGAGAGGCTTCACCAGAGACAGAGTGGGGAGCAGAACAGGCAGATCGACGAAGTACACTGCTGAGGGGAGCAGCGGGCGGGTCAGGAGTGGTCTGCCTCGCCATGTGGATCTCCTCCGCGGCAGGCGGGAATCGAACTCATGCGGAAGCGGCTTTAGATTCTCAGTGCTGTGCTTTAACCCGCTGCGCCACCAGGGAGGGCCAGAGAGGGGTTTTAATATTAGAGGTAACCCCCACTTTTTCCAAAATACTACTTTATACCACTTTGCTTTTACTGAAGAGCAACTTTAGCACCTATTTTTGCTGAGAAAACACTGAAAAGGATTTTCACTTATATAGCAAGTGAAAACAGCGTTCAACACTGGAGTGGGAACAGCCACTCCAGAGGGAACGCTCACCCCAAGAAAGACCCCAGCCCCTGCCTGGACCTGGACCTGTATTATAGCATTCCGGATTTTACCATATGTTGTGATTACAGACTTTATGTAGTCTGTTTGGTTATTCTGGAGGTCTGAACATGCTACCCAAAAATCCCATATAAAAGAATGGCAACCATTTCTTCACATTACACCATTTTGACGCGAGAAAGGTTTTGCAGGAATGCTCTTTTTTTCAGATAGTAGGGGAAACCTGTATAATTTTTCAAAAACATGATATGGAATGTCCTGGCTCTTCTCTGGGGGGAAAGTGTCAGAATTCCCTAGCGAGGCCGAGGAATCCAGAGCTCTGCTTGATTCACACTGAAAAAAGCAAAATGAACACACATGCGCGTCGCACACACGGCAGTGTCTGCTGCATCCGGCAGGGTCCCCCAACAGGAGCAGTGCCTGGCTCATCACTGCTCACTAACTGCCACCAGATGGGACGCTCCTGACCGGGCCACTCCATCCTTACAACACCACACAGAAGGCGGCATGGCCCACCTCGCCATCTGGGTCCCCCATCTTCCTCCCTGCCCCCCACAGCCTTCCCTTCTGCCACTAGGCGGGCCCTTCCCTCTCTCCAAAGGCATCTGTAACCGCAGGCTGAGTGAATCAGAACAGAAGAAATCTCACTCCAACATCAGACACTGCCTCTTTGCCCAGAAATCTCAATTTGTTTTCCCACTGAACATTACAGTTTGTAAATAACATAAAATAAATATATGTTGTTGTTTTTTACACTTAATACCCTGACAGCTGAAGAAAGCTGGGAATGACAGTCTGCACCAGCCAGGCAGCTCACACTGGGAAAAACAGGGGACGTGCAGAAAGCTCGGTAAGTCTAGTGGGGGCAGTAGAGAGGGGTCACAGCACCCCGCCTGCCCTTGGGCTCCCTCCCCACTTGAGTTCTGACCCCCCAAGTAAGAATCTGCATAGCCCATACCTACCTCCTCAACAAAATGCCAGGGGTCATACAGGAATTTTATCTGATTCCTTCTACACACATGTCCTGAAGGTCAACACACACACACACACACACACACACACACACATTCCTACACTATCTTACTCTAAAACCATGCTTCAGATATTTTCATTCTTCTTGCCTTAAAAAACACCATTTCTTATAATAAGAATAATGAACAGCCATACCAGAGACATTTTGTGGGGGTGGAGTGGGGAATGGGATCAAAAACAAGGGGTGGGGGGGAGGGAAGCTCACGGGACTATGGTGATGGCACACGGGTGACTCTGTGATGGGAAACCCACAGGGATTACAATTGAGATGGAAAAAAAATGTACAAAATTATGTAAAAATAAACTATTATATTATTTTAAAAAAAACACCATTTCTTTGCCTTTTTGAATTCTACCCCTCCTTGAGGTCCCAAATTCAGGGCCACCTACCCAAGGAAGCTTCCCCCACCGCACCCCCCCGAGTCCCCAAGCCCCAGAGAGAGCCTTTCTTGGGCACTTGGCTGCCCAGATCGTCCCTCGCCTCTCTCTGCCTCTCCAAAGTGCCTCGAGGCGCCGATTCCGCTAGTGCTGTGTCCTGCTTGAGGCGGGCAGCTTCAGCAGACACTTGTCGCCAGACTCGCTCGTCTGCTTTGCCTCCACCTCTGCCACGGACTAGCTCTGTGCGCTTGGGCAACGCCCTTACCCTCACTGTGCCTCGATTTCCTCATCTGTGACATGCTGAGGATGCTGCTGTCATTATTCAACCCACAGACTGTTGTAAGTATTGAGAATGACAGCCTGAGGCATGTAAATGCCTTCAGCACATCCCCTCTTCTCCCCACCAGACTGCGGGGTCCCTCCCAGGGGTAGGGCTCTCCTCTGCCTGGCCCACCAGCCTTGCTCACAGCACAAACAGGCTCAACACCTGTTTGTGGAGTGAGCATCTGCTGTATGCCTGGGAAACAGCTTTAGGAAACCATGGACCTGGGGCTTGGGCCCTTCCAGCCCCAGCAGGGGAGAAAGGGGCAGGCCTGCCCCCTTGCTGAAGGGCGAGGAGACACCTTCATTTCTGCCTCCCCTGCCTTTGGGAGGACGGGCAGTCTCCACATGCTTATTTCATCAGTTGTTTTCTTTATGTGGACCTGAGTCATCCCATCCCAAGCCCACAGAATAGCAAATACACTTTTAAAAATGAGCTGGCTATCATCGAAGCAATATTCATGACATTCAATCGGGAAGGCAGGAGGTAAATGGTGAAATTAAAGATATTCATTGCAGAAGCCAAAGAGCAGAGAAGAATGGGGCAGTGCATGTGAGGTGGGGGCGGGGGGCTGGGGGGGGGGCGCACAGAACCCACCGGGCTCTGGAGTAGGCACACGTGGGAGGGCACCCTGAGCTGAGGCCATCCAGGGAGGGAGACGGAGGTCAAGACACGGAGAGGGAAGAGGGCATCGTCAGGAGGTGGAAATCAGCAAGGAACAAGAGGGGAGGAAAGGAAATAGCACTCACTCTCCGGCAGAGATTTTGTTTCAGATTAAGGGTCACCAGAGGAAGAACACTCCTTATTTTCACTGCAATTAGATCTTGATAAGACAGCCTCAGCTATCACCCGAGTGTGGAAAGGAGAGGGTGGAAAGAGGACAAGCCTGGAAGCAATGAGCCTGGGTTCCTCTGAGCCTGATTAGGAAGAGGAAGCCAGCGGGGTAAGACGCCCAGAGCAGGTAGCTATGTCATCCCGCAAGCTCACGGCGGCGTCTGCCCGTACAATGCTTGCACCCCTTCACTTCATGAGCCCCTGTGTGTGCCGGGAACCAGCTGTTGGGGCACACAATGCCACCCTGATGAAAGCGGAAGACAGCCACTTGTCTGGTCAAGTAGCAGACAAGTCAGGTAGCCCCAACTCACTGGCACACCCCCCAACACTGCTGGGGCGGACTCGGACTCGAGGGAGATCACTTGTTTCCTCTTCTTTGCCACGTGGGGCTGGGCTGGGTGAGTCCTGGGGCTCCAGGCTGTAGCATCCTGTGCCAGGCCTGGGGTGGGGGTGGGGGTGGGGGAACGGGGGCGGGAATGCGGGGAGGAGCAGGAGCTGGGCCCTTCTATGCTGGAAGCCAGCCTGAGTTGCCCTGGACCTTGGGGGAGGCTTCCACTTACCAAGGTCGCTTTGGAAATGCTGCCTTCAAATTGTTTCTCTGGTTCAATCAACTTTCACATTCATAATACAACAGAGGCGTAGAGGGCCTCTGAGCGGAGAGCGTCTGTGGCTTTTCATTTCCTGGCATGATTAGGGGGATAATCACTGTGCTTGGAAAAATAATAAAGCCAGAGTCTGATGTGGGATCAAAAAGAAGCGTTCGCCACACACAGTCCGGAGACGCCATGATGCGCAGTCTCGACGCTTCTTGCCAGGCGGGAGAGGAGAGTCCGCTCACCCTTTCCGGTGCCCACAAAGGGCACCAGAGGTGCCGGGGTCACTAGTTCCGCATCAGCACCACTGCCCCACGGCAGCTGTCCTCCGTGCTGGCTGCTGGAGGACCGAGTGTGCTCAGACTCGGTTCCTGAGAGGGGAAGGGGCAGGGAAGAGGGAGCCGCTGATGGCCATCTGCTCCCCACGGATGACCGGACCACCGAGGAGCGCTGCCCCACCCGGGCAGCTGGAGAACACTCGCAGCTGAGAGGGGCGGGGATGGGGTCAGTCTGGGCCACCAAGAGTTTCTTAGAAGCCTGAGGGTTGTGAGGAGACAGCTCAGAATGAAGACCAAATAAAGAGTATTCCAACGCAGACCCTGGGTCTGTTTCCCCATCTGCCTGATGGAGAGCAAAACTCCAGCTCTGTATCCTGCAAGTGTGAGAAATAAGAAGGCAAAGAGAGGTGCAGCTGTTCGTGCTGAGGGGCTGGAGGGCTTGAAAAGGATTTCATCTGCCTGGCGGGGCAGGACTGCAAGCAGGGAGCCAGAGGAACCAGGAGGGCAGGGGGCTCCTAGGGAGTCAGGAACTGGTCTGACCCTGTGGCACTGCCTCAGACCCGGGAGGCCGAGGAAACAGCGGGTGCCGCCGAGTCTTGGGAGCGAGGTCAGCCATCGCGCTGCAGTGGAGACTCCATGAAATTGAAGAAACTGGGGCCTCCCCCACCCCTCCCCCACCCCTCCCCTTAGAAATGATTCTGGCTGGGCCAGGGAAGACCCCACCCACAATTGTCTGGAGTCTCAGTGGCCACACATGCGGGACACCATGGGCTGCTTTGGTGGTGGGTGAAGAGGACATACCCAAGGGCCCAGACAGTGAGCACTAAAACAGAAGCCACTGGAAGAATACAAGGGAGCAAAACGAGGGTGCTGGGAAAAAGCGGATTCTGACAGAACAAGGGGATTTCTGTGAGAAAATCCTACCCCGTGCAAAATAAGGAAGCAAGCTTCAGCCCCAGGACAGTAGAATGGCTGCTTGTCTCCACTGAAAACTCCTCTGCATGAGGAGGGTGTGGGGAGGAGCAGAATTTGGGCAGGAGTCAACTGCTCCATGGGCATCTGATGGACATGGACAGCGCATTGAGGGTCACCAGGCAGAAGGGGCTCCCACAAGCAGTCTCCCCAGATTAGAGCACACAGGTCCCCCACAAGAGTGAGGGAGTGTAATGAGGTGTGGGGACGAACTTTATAAACACACAGCCATTGAGGGAGAACAGGAAAAACTATGGCATACAGCAGGCACCACTTTCTTGCTCTGCTGTCAAAGCGAGTGCTTGGAGACACGAGCACCCACCTCGCCTAAGCCCACAGTGGCCTCCACACTAGCCTGACTCTGTGTTTTCAGTTCCCTGCGTCCGTGCCCTTCTCTGCCCAGAGCCTCTCCCTGTGGATTGTCCCCGCCCAACCTGGCCCCAGATGCCTCACAGGCTCTTGTAAATCATCCCAGAATGGGACTACCTAGCGCCATCTCCTACTGGATCAACCTGATATCGGTAGTGGTCAGCCCGGCCACTGTGACCCAGCACTACGGAAGGACAACTTCCACAGAGACTCCTTACTCACAGCTCTGGAGCCTGGAAGCCCAACATCAAGGTATTGCCAGTACTGATTTCTGGGGTCACTCTCCTTGGCATCTAGAGGGGCGCCCTCTCCCTGAGTCTTCACAGTCTTCCCTCAGTCTGTTTCCTAATCTCTTCTTGGAAGGACTCTGGTCACTCAAGTAGGGCCTAAACTAATGACCTTGATTTACCTTCATCAAGTCTGTAAGGACCCTCTCTGCAACTATAGCCACAATCTTCCCTTCTGCCCTGGGTTGAATTAGGAATGGGGTACAATGCAGTGCTCCCCAAGGCTGGTCAGTGCTGTCAGCAGCTCCAGGAAGTCTTTCCTGAGCATGGCCTTTGCATTAGCCAGATGAGGGGTGCCTCTCCATGCTGCCTCTGCATCTCCTGAAAGATGTTCCCCTAAGTAGCCCCAAACAACCTTGACTGTCTGAGGACAGGACCCTGACTTGTCATCTGGGCCCCAGCATCTTGCTGGGAATCACCAGTGCTCAATGAATTCCCAGGGGACAGGTAATGACTGAGGCTCCCCCATGCTCTGCCTTGGTCAAAGAGGAAAGGCACCCTCTAGCTTAGCTCAGAGAACCATATTACAGATGAGTAAAGGCCAGGTTTGATTTCCTGCTCCTTTTTATTGTGTGATCAATAACTTCTTAAAATCCTTAAACACAAGCTCCCAGGCAAGGCTAGGGAGTGCGAGTGAGGAGAGGACAATGTCTGAGGAGCCTGCAAGAAGAGCTATTAAGATGGTGCTGGCATTACATGGGATATCAATATTAATAGCAATATTAGTGCCAAAAAGCATCAGCTTGGATATTCTGCAGTTCCTTACAGACACCTCTAATGGGCGATGACAGATGGGCGATTTCAGGGTGGCGACGAAGAGGGCTGTTCTGGGATGGGAAGCAGCCCGTTTGGGAAACAGCCTGTGTGCTTCTCTTTGAGAGGCTCTACCACCACCACCTGCCCCACGTCTGCAGCAGACCTCAGGGTGTTTCAGGGGCTTGGGCTGGGCTCGGGCTGCCCCTTAGATTTCAGGTCCAGGGGCAGAAGGAAAATAGTATTAACCTCTGAATATCAGATTCCTTGAAGACTGCTGCTTCATGGGAGCAAGGGCTGATTGCAGGCTTGGGATGGGCACATCGACCTGTCCCATTTTACGCAGGGAATGTGCCTGGCAAAAAAGGGCTGGGTGGTCTGGCTTATGCGCAATTATATCCTGCTGCAAATGTACCAGGGACCTTATCCTTTCAAGAGACCCTTTGGTGAGGCCATTCTATAGCCAAGAATCCTTTTGTGAAATGAGTACAGGTGTAGGCTCTCTTAAGCAAATGTAATTTACAAATTCAATTTAATTCAGCAAATGTTTATTGATTACTTTTTCTGTACTCAAGGCATCATGCCAGTGCCAGTGATAACAAATATATTTAAGATGTGATCCCTGCCCTTAGGAAACTCCTATTCTACGAGAAGAAAATAGAGAGGGAAATATTTCTACTGATGTGATAAGTGCTAGAGTGAAGATACACTAAAAATTCTCTGAGGGTCCAGATCAATCAGATAATTCACTAATGGAGAAGCAGTCGAGGAAAGCTACAGAAAGGAGGGACCACTGGAGTAGCTTTGAAGTTTGAGAAGGCTGCAAGGTGGCCCCACAACCATAATGAGGAACCCACCTGCTAATATACCGAACACAGGGCTAGTGGGGGGAGGGTCGTGAAGGGGAAATGGAGAGAGAGATTTCTGGGCAGACAACCTGTTCTTCACTAACGGTTCTACTGTAGCCAGAATCAGTCTTTATTCCTCATCCACTCAGCTCAGAGGTCACTTGGGGGCCCCTGCAGCTCCAAGCTCACCTGCACAGGTATGATTCAGCCTACAACGATTCCATGTGGGCACTTAGAGAAACTCACTGGTTTTGTGAAGAAAGGCACATGAATCAGGAAAAAGTCACCACACCCGGTGCTCACACAAACTAAAGACTCACTCTGCTGGAGGTCAGGAGTCCTTGTCACACAGGAGAGGGAGGCTCAGGTTGGACGCCTGCAGCCGCTTGCACTGGGTGTGGGCTGGGAGAGAAGAGTCACTGGAACTGAAACTACGGAACGTGTTAAGACCGAGTGCATGAGGGAGAGTCTGGCTGCATCAGAGCTGGAGCCTGCACTCGGGAGCAGGCACACACGCTCCTCCAGCAGCACCTGCCAGCTGCCTCGCCTTCCCAGCGCCTGGCTAGTCTCAGACCTCAGTTTCACAGACGTCCCTCCTGTTCTGTGATGCTCTTCTGACAACCTAGCATCTTCTCCAAATTTTGTTATTTTTAAAATTCTGCTGAGCAAACTCATGGTGGTTCCCAGGCCCATCCGCAGCATCGCTTTCACTGGGTCCGTTGACTCGTCACTGCCTCAGCAATGAACCCAGAAACTAGTTCTCACGACAATGTCCAAGACCAACATGTCAGGAGACCCCAAGTGCCCGCTTGCTCCTTCGTAGACACCCCCCTTTTCTCTGTGCCTTCACACAGCAGAAGGGGCAAGGGAGCTCCTTGGGTTTCTCCAAACTCCACCTTCTAATGCCTTACCACTGGGAGTTAGGATTTCAAGATATTCATTTGGGGGGGGGGTGCCCAGGTATTCCATTTATAGCAACACCATCATTTCCCTCGCGTGTGTTTGAAAGCTATGTATTCTCTCATTTGATGCTGGTAAGCAGCCTGAAAGAAATGCCTGCCATTATCCCATGTTTCGGAAGAGGAATTTGTGGCCGAGAACGATTATTTAACTTACCCAAGGTCACACAGCTATCTATTTTCAGCAGTAAGCCTAAAATCAGGTCTTCTAACAACCAGTGGAATACCATTCTCTACAGAACAATGCCTCAATGAAGGTTGAGTCAGCCTCACAAGAACAGAGCAGCTGACTAGCTGTAGGGTATGTAAGACTTCCTGCCTCCCGGTCGCTCCCTGGCTGAACCTTGCATGAAATTGCACCATTTGAAGCTTCATGTGTATATGTGTCTATGTATGCATCATGGGTGTGTGTGTATCTATGTATGCATGTGTGTTTTTATGAGTATATCTGACTGTCTATGTGTGTTAGATAAATGGCTTCAATTTCTGGAGTTTTTAACTTTTCAAAAATCCTTTTACGTAGTTTACCACAAAAATAGCCTTGTAAGAGGGCAAGGGTTATCTGTATGGAGGTGTTTTCACTACCGCACACAGCCCACCCATGCAGCAATACTCAGCATGTTTGCATGAAGAAGCTCTTGGACAGAGAGGGAGCAGCGTAGACCTCCCAAATCACATAGCACAGTCGGCAGGGTCCACGCTCCTGCCAGCTTTCTGCTCTGGCCCTCATCAAGTCAACAGCTCCCCTCTTGATCACAAAATCACTGCAGCTCAACCAGCATCTCTAGGTACGTCCTCACATAGCCGCGATCAGAAGGAAGTGGCGAAGGGAGCTCTCCATTTCAGAAGACTAAAGAAAGTGGTTTCAGACACTTGCTAGTGAAATCCCGGAACATCCCATTATCCCAGCTGGGGTCACCCGCCATGTCTAATCAGTCCTGGATGAACAAGTGGAACTTCCCTGTCTGGTTCATCTGCTCAGCACTCACCCCTGGAGCAGGAGGGGAGTCTATGAATGGACAAGCATGTCTGACACCTATCACTAGTTTTTAAGGGAAAACAAAGATTTGGAAACTTCCAGAGACCTCCCTTGTAGGGCTGACACTTCTCCCAGAGGCACCACGTTAAGCTATTACCAGCTTGATGAAAGTATAATAGTTAAGCTGTCTAATACCATCAGCGACTAATGCCTGTGCCCCTTTATCAGCTGTTATTAATCCTATCAGCTCTCTGGTTAAGACAAGACTTGTTATAATTAATCCCTGCAAGTTCTGAATTGTATTTCTAAATGATCACAAAACAAATAAAGTACAAAGCCAGCCTGGGTCTCCAAAGAGCAGGAACTTAGACCAAAAATGGATCAGTAGAAGGCCCAGGAGGAAGTGGGACGGAAGTGGCGGGGGGTGGGGGGGAAGGCTGTAGATGATGCCTCCAGGAACGATCCTGGTTCCCCGCAGGGTTGTGCAGTCGAAACCAAAAGTGAAATGGACCCTAACTGACTGTAATATAAGCAACTCTCAGACCAGGTGAAGGCAGACCTAAGAGCAGTTCATTCTGTTAAGTATTTCCACTTGCACCAAATTGCAAACCTGGCTTTCTCCTGTCACCTGGCTGCTTTTCCAGCCTTTGCATTTGTGACTCAGATCCCTGCCTGCAGCCTGCAAAGGCATAGGGGAGGCACCCCCAAAAGATATTAATCTTCAGGATTTAAGAACAAATCAGAATTCCTGATAATCTTGGGATCTCACCAAATCATAATATTTTACATTTTTCACAATACTGTATTTGTGTGGTTTAAGCTAATAATGAGTGACTTTAGTATGTGAATTGTTTAGGGACTATAGAATTAGCACAGAGTTTTTCTCTTAAAAAGATATAATAAATGCTGGGTATATTGTTACTAGGAACCAATAGGTCCTAACAAAGTTATGAACTTCAACAGTGTGTATAAATGATATCTCCCTGATAGAGATATGTGAAAATTCAAAACATTAAAAGATAAGAATGTTAGCATAAATGCCAAATAAAATCCTTTAAAAGTTAATACCACCAACTTTAATTTTTAATACTTAAAAGCAATCATTCTTAAAATGAAAATTTAAGATACAAAGCATTAGTTGCCCTATCCAGAAGTCTGCATGTGTGTGAGAGAGAAAGAGTGTGATATCCACACACAGGATTTCTGGCCTTTGTCAAATTGGTATGAGCTATCCAGAAGCAACTTCAGTGGGGTTTGGGGGTACCCGTTGCTTTATGTAATACATTTCCTTTACAGAGACAAAAACATTTGTCTGCTTGATCTGATTTTGGCTTTGGCTTTGAAATTTTTATTGTTTTTTTTTTTCTGTTTTTAAACCCATTTCTGATTTAATGTTGCAGTACTCCACCCACAGTAGTTTTCCCATCTTCTCTTTGCTTTTCTCCATACAAGTACTTGCAAAGAACTGTAACCTGCAGCAAATATTCACGCCATAAACATTTTGGGGTTGTCAAAATGGAACAAAATGACATTGGATCTCCTATCGAGTGTTCCTAATAGCGCCACACAGACTCTTGTGTCAAAATTGCCTTAAGGACGCATCTTACTTCCAAAACCTATTATTTCCTGGAACACCACCCATAAAATATTCCGTGGGTAAAGCTGACTAATATTTATTTTATTGGCGACAATGACTTACCACCGGCAGCAGACACTGCAGACTTTTCTCTCATGACAAAGACCATGACAAAGTGGGGAGTCCCCTTCCTGCTCTCCTGTCTGTGCTGTCTCAGCCTGGGCGCTCTGACCTTCACCTTCAACTCCTTGGGTCAGCATTTCCTCTAATTGTTTCTTACTTATGTCTTTTGACTTATTTTCTTTCAAAGCAGTCATGTCTCTCTGTTGACTGCTAAGCTGTCATTCTCTCGGAATTATAATATTTTTACCATGTTCCCAGCATATCAAATAATGTCTCCTACCATTTGGAGAATCATCCACATTTCCTGTAAAATGTTGGAAAATACTTGCTGCCTAGAATGCACTTCAGGCACAGGCTGGATGGTCCAAGTCAGAGCCTGACCAAGGATGTCTCTGCAGCCCCCTGCTACAGGACAGCAGGCCGTGGCACCCCCTCCTTGCTCAGCACCCCTCCTCCCCTCTCCATCCACAGCCCATGTGGTTCTGGGTGAACCACAGAGCTTACCCAGACTTGCCCGCCTTTTGACCCATCTCTCCAATACAAATATAGCCTCTTGCTTCTTTCTACAATTCCAGCCCCCACACCTCCATGGCGTGTATCCCAGTTTCTGAGCAAACTCGATGTCAGCCATGGTTTGGTCTAATCGCCACTTTGACAATTTAATTAAAGGAATTCAGAGTAAGGTATGAATCATACATAAATGTCCACTTACTTGCAGTACGAGGCTGAAAAGTTCCTCTTACCATACTGAGCCTCAATTTTTTCATCTATAAAATGGAGGTAAAAATTCCCAAGTCGTATATTTTTGAGATGTTGAAATAATAACAGGTAAAGCATCGAGTTGCTAAGTGCTATAAAATTGTGAGTTTCCATCCTCCATCTCCAACGAGTATAGTATTTAAATTTTAGAGGAAGAGATTTTGAGTGCCAGTGGATCTATATCATCTACTAAAACTTGCAGGGATAACCCCCAGGGGCAAAATCTACTCTATTGGCAAATACAGACATGGCTAAGTGTCAGCAAGCACCTCTGTTCCTTCTCCCTAAAAAGCCAAGAGTCACTCACTTTGTGTCGATTCCAGTAACTTCTCACACTGTGCGTTTCCAAAGTCAACTTGGACAGAGAGGGTAGCCAACCAAACCAACCTCACACTGCTGCCGCCCCAGCCTGGCCTGAAATGAATGTTCGGTAAATGTTTGCCAAATTGAATTTCCTTCTCCCTGGGTTAACGGGTAGCAGGATGGGGCCCCTCCACGGTGACCCTAGTGCCCGCGAGCCCCATGAGTCACGTCTTGCCGCAGCCACCCCTTCCTTTGCCTCTGACCTCTCCTGCTTCTTCAGCATGTTCGTGGACATAATTACAGCGTGCTATTGATTTCCTGACAGCCGCCTTGATGTAACTATTTTACAGAATCAAGCTAATTTCATACATTGAGGTTTTTATGGTCTCTGGCAGACTCAACCCAAGAAGTCATTTCGTCTCCTCTGAGGGTGCTCCCGCCCCTTCTTAGAACACTGTTCCTCTTCCCCCCTCCTTCCCGGAGCCCAGCTGGCAGACTATAATCCAAAGCCTGTCTGCTCCCTGTCATTCCACTCACAGTCACGCAAGGTGGCCAGTGGGCTTTCAAGGCCCTAAGAAGTCAGGGCGGTGCATCTAGGGAGAAAGAAGGATCTAACTTGTGAAGCCTGGGTCTGCCCTCTAGTTACCCGTTACATTCAATACATGCCTGGGCCCACTGAACCTCTTCTTCCCTACAGGCAGCCACTACTGTATAGTTTGCAGTGTCTGAAAAATTGTAATGTTTATCTAACCTGAGTATTAGTTCTATGATAGCGTAGTTATATCCATTCTACAGGTATGATAAAGTGAGGCTGTTAAGGGGAAGGATGTCCTAAAGAACTCTGCAGAGTCTTATGGACTCACCCCCTACTCCAGCTTTCTGGACCTACCCCCTACTCCAGTGATTGGAAACTACAACTCCCAGCAGTACCAGGGAGAAAACTGCAAGGACCCAAGGGCGGAGCTAGCAGGAATTCTGGGACATTTGGGAGATAAATAGGGCGCGATTGCACCTTGCACTCTCTTGCTCGGGAAATGGCTCTCTGGACCGTGTGACTCGGTGTGTTCAGTCAGCCTAGTGGTAAGGTATTCCAGTGACTTTGTATTCTGCTCTCTTTCCCCGGGTTGTTTCCTATTCCTTTCCCCTTTTGTAAATAAACCCATTATTGACCCTTTTGTGTGTACCTGCAGTATAACCGAATTGTGAGCACACGGGTGAGGCCCCACAGACAAGCGGCCCAGTCCACTCTGGGCTACCTTCCTAACAAGGCTAGGAAGTAAAGCTGATTAGCAACACTAATATTAGCAGCAAACATGGACCACTCCTATGGTCAGCTTCCAATGGACAGCTCTTCTTCATTTGGAAAAACAGTCACAGCCAAGATTTAAATAATTTGACTTCCACATTATATGATGTCCTCTACAGCTTGCTTGCAGCTCTTTCTCATTTCCAAACATACAGCTCCCCTTCACCCAACTGTGACCCCTTTTTCTGCCTCTCCAACTTACATTTCTTATAAATGACCTCCTTTAGAAACCCTCCCTAGAAATACATCTTATCGCGGGCCTCTCTGGTGGAGTAGGGGTTGTCTCAGCAGTTACCACTGTGGCCTAAGTTCAATCCCCAGCCAGGGAGGTGAGCCACATGGCATAGCAGCCCTCTCCTGTCTTGCCTGCTGCTCCCCTCAGCAGAGTGTTTCAATAGATCTGTCTGTTCTGCTTCCCACTCTGTCTTGGGTGAATCTTCTCACCCTCCACACCTCTGGTCTAAACCCAGGTTCTTCTATGAATAAATAAATCTTTAAAAATAAATAAATCCTTCTTATTGTGACCTTTCCTTCCTCTGAATACAATGGACATATTGCCTATGATAATACACAATACATATGCACAAGCAGACATTTAATAAAGTCGAGCTCTGTCCTTGGAAGTCCATTAATGCAGTGTGTCGAGGGTGGGTAAACTCCTGTGACAGATTTCCCATGGATGTAGATTTCCAATTTCCAATTTCCATCTCCATGGAGGAACCATAGGACAGAGGGAAGTCGAATCCACCCCTGGATCTACAAGTGTACCCAAGACCAAGGCCACGCCAGACACATCACTATGACCTGAGGTGGTCTAATCAGAATGACTGCCTAGACGGTTGCATGGATGTTCTTCCATGCTGGATAGTAGGAAAGAAAGCAGAGAGTCTTCTGACAGCAGGAGCAGTCAAGAAATGTGGAGCTGAGTCCACATCAAATACTCTGAGCTGCAAGATCGAGCCTTGCCTGAAGCTAACAAATCCCTCGCTCCAGACTTTTTAGTTATCAATCAGTTCACTTCTTTGTTTAAACCAGGATTTCGGGTCCCAAAGGATTCTAATGCAGGTACTTGAATATCATTGTTTATTCTGGTGCTTAATAACTCAGAGGCAATATAACCCTGCATTCAGAGTTTTTAGTTTTTATAAGAAAATGTCAAAACGGCATTTAGCTCTTTTGATGCTTTTCTATGACTTAATGGATTTTTGCTTTTTTTCTTATTACAAAATAATACCTGTCCATTAAAGAGACTGGAAATCCCAGCACTACTAGCAAACAAGATGTATTTATTCATATTTAAATATGTATAATATTTTATAAAATTGGGTGGACCCTGCTGTGTGTGTCTAATTTTGAGTTCTAGTTCAGTCACTTAATGACAGCGGGTTAGCTAAATGGAAAAACAGTAGCCAGCCTGTACAGGTTCAGAACCTGATCTATCATTAATATCTGTGTGACCTTGAACAACTTAAACAAATTCCAGATGCCCCCGTGACCTCAAATGTGAAAAGAGCATCATAATAGCACTTGACTTATAGTTTTGCAAGGATTAAATGAGATTTAAAAAGTAGTTTGTGTGGTAGTTGGCTCTATTCAGAGCTCAACTTTGGACAATTTAAATCTGAGATGCTTAGGGCTATTCAAGAGAGCTAGCCAGCAGACACGTTTTATTGTGAGAGTCTGCCTGTCCTACCGTTCACCCTACTGGTCTTTACAACCCCAAATATCTCCAGACATTGCTACATGTCCCCTTGGGTATAAAATCCCCCCAGTTGAGAATCTCTGCTGCTTGTGTAGCTGGAAATTACCAAACTTTTCTAGATGACAGGAGAACCACCGCACCTCATACCCTTAACTGTAACAGGCATCACCTGGTGTTCACCATCACATAAAATACTGAACTACTAGTTGGAGGCAAATGATGTATATTTTAATTTTTATTAAAGTTTTACTAAGAGGTTTTTTTAATGTTTATTATTTTAGCAAATGTCTTAAGGCACCAAATAAAATTTTCTCTGCCTCACTGATCCCTGAATTGTATTAATGAAATGTACAACATTAAATTATTCTCAAATTCTTAAGATAATGCCTAACCGGACATGTGAGAGCACTCATTTCTTAATATGGATTTCGGTGTGACTTGATGATATTTTATTTAAAGATTGCTATTTCCATTTTTTCATTATTAGAGTTTTATTGGTTTCACAAAGTAACTCTGAAGGTTTTTCATCTTTTTATATGGTTGGAAATGTTTTATTTTCCCCTAATATATATATTTGTTGAAATCTGACCAACTGAACCACAAGATTAACAAAGTGAAGAACATTATAGAGCAGGTATTTCGAAGGCTTTTTGTTCATTTGTTTTGGTTTTTATAGTTTCTTTAAGTTCTCTAAGTCTCTAGTTCTTTAAGTCAATTTTAGTAATTAATATCTTACTACAAAATCATGTGTTAAAATCAAAAATGTTTTAAAGTATCAAATACTAGTATTAATCTCACACAATGTGTTACTGTAGTATCTGGATAGCTATGCACATGACCATGGATCATTGGTGCATTTTCTTCTTTTTCCTACCAGACTTTCTAGATCTACATACTCCTATTCAAGTTGAAGAAATTTTTGCTTTTTCCCTTTGTTTTATGTGTAGTTTCTCTTCTTGCTGAGAAAGCAGGTGAGCTTATATTTCGCCATTATTTTTAAGTTAATAATAAAAACATTCAGCCTATGAATTTACCTTTTCATTTGTCCTAATTTTTGTTACTTCCTAAATAGCCTGCTTTTCCATTGATCCAACAATGATTAATTAAGCAGTTCTGAGCGTCCACGACCGCAGGTGTGCCTTTTTTACAGCCACTGCTATTTTATCTGCCCGTTCTTTGGTAGTCGGTGACTAGCATCTACATAAATACTGATTTTCAGCATTTAATAAACTTTCTTTCAATTTCTGTCATTGCTCTAAGCATGGGTAAAAGAAAGATTTACACCTGCTCATAGAGTTAAAGGTTTGTTAACTATTTTTACTAAATGAACATTATTCTGTTCTCCAGAAGCCCTACCCTCTCCTGTATGCTTTTCGCACTGTATCGGCCATGCTCTGAGGAATTTCCACGAATAGTTGTTGTTATTTTCTCCTCATATTTTCTAACACTCCTGTGTGTAACTATTTTAATTGCAACATATTTGATATCATCTATTTGGTTTATGATGGCTACATTTCAGTTCTGTAGTTTCTGTTTCACCCATATTGCATACACAATTCTCTAATTTCACTTAGGTTGCCATAGTATTAATATTGCCATTTGGCATGTTGTATGCGTTTTCCTGATATCTTTTATGAAGTCTTTTATTTTTAATCTTTTCCTGTCAATCATTCCATAGTAGATTTATATCTTGCAAACAGCATGTAGTTGACATTTATTATTTGACCTAACCTGAAAGTCTCTGTATTTTAATGGGAAGGTTGACTTTTTATTTATTACCATAAATTATATATCTGGATTTATTACTGTCATTTTATTTTATTGTGTCTGACTATAGGACTTCCTTGTCTTGTCTCATTTAATTATTTGCTTCTGCCTTGCAGTATTCTTACTGTTTTAAATTTCTATTTACTAAAGAGACCATGAGTTCTTTTTTTTTTAATTCAAATAGCTTGAGTGGTAAAAAGTTTATTTTAAATTTTCTTTTTTTTTTATTTTTTGTGTATACAGAACTGGGGTGCAGGCCAGAGGTGCAGGGGAAGTGAGAGGGAGCAGAACAGGCACATTGGCAAAGTACACTGCCAAGGGGAGCAGTGGGCAGGTCAGGAGCGGTCTGCTGCGCCATGTGGGTCAGCTCCCGGGGTGGGGAACAAACTCTCATTGAAGGGGCTACTGCTAGTTTGCAGTGTTGCGCTTTAACCCACTGCACCACCAGGGAGGGGCCCTGTTTTAATTTCTTTTGGTGACTGACTTTTAGGAAGCAATTCTTAAACTGTATTTTTTCCAATAATCAATTTCAAAAATCTAATGGTGTTTATCCCTTTCTCCCTGTGCAATGAGGAAAGTAGGGTGTCTTTCATTCCTTTCTCTTCGGCCTGCATCCAATTTCTATGTTTCACTGGAATAAAATGGGGTAGGAGAGCCAAATTCTGTTGGGTTTTCTTCACTTTAGAAAGTGATTCTCGGGCACTCCCTGGTGGCGCAGCGCATTAAAGCACAGCACTGGGAAGCTACAGCCACTTCCGCATGGGTTCGATCCCCGCCCGCCCCAGAGGTGACTCACATGGCGTGGCAGACCTCTCCTGACCTACCCGCTGCTCCCCTCAGCAGTGAACTTCATCAGTTGGCCTGTTCTGCTCCCCACTCTGTCTCTGGTGAATCCTCTCACCACCCCTGCACCTCTGGCCTGTACCCCAGCTCTGTATGTACAAATAAATACATCTTTTAAAAAAATTTATTTTGTCTGCATCTTTAGGCGATTTTGTGAGATACAGTTTCTTCAATCATGACAGATTGATGTTTCTGTATAAATTGTTCCAGTTTTTGGCCCTCCCTGGTGGCGCAGCGGGTTAAAGCACAGCACTGAGAATCTGAAGCCACTTCCGCATAAGTTCGATTCCCGCCTGCCCCGGAGGAGACCACATGGCGAGCCAGACCTCTCCTGACCCGCCCGCTGCTCCCCTCAGCAGTGTACTTCGTCGGTCTGCCTGTCCTGCTCCCCACTCTGTCTCTGGTGAAGCCTCTCACCGTCCCTGAGCCTCTGGCCTGTACCCCAGTTCTGTATGAATAAATAAATAAATCTTTAAAAAAAAAATTGTTCCAGTTTTTACCTCAGTAATTCTGGATTGGGTCTCCTTCTTGTTTCTCCATACCTGTTATCTCCTCTTCTGCCTCATCTCATTCTTTTCCCTCCAAATGTGAGAACATGTTCTTCTCATTGATGACTTGAGTTTGGGCAGTGGCAAGTCGTGCCTTTACTCATTCCACGGGAATTTTATTTATTCTATTTGTCTTAATTGATCCTTCAATTTCATTTCAATCTGGGCCATCTCTGCAGTCTACTTTCCTCTCAACCGATTTCTCTCCTGCTATCTTTTTGCTTGCATCCTTTTTCGCTTTTTCCCTTGCTGCTTATTTGTTTCCAAACACGACCCAGGCTACCCATACCAGCAGCTGCCATCAGCAGGGACACGTGGCTTGCCTTTGGCCACACACACTCCTCAGCTCAGGACTCTGCTGAATATGATCGGCTCACATGTTCACATCCCAATGACAATAGCAGAGCAGACACAGCTCGAGCTTACGGGGAGATCAAGAACCTTCGGATAACAGCCACATCATAGAGCACACTGGTCTCCTGGACACAAACACAAACCACACTGACTCATGAGTCAGTCAACTCCGGGACACTTGTAGAAACTCCTCCTAGATGCGTGGCTGTACGATGTGTACCCAGCGTTGGTCCACCCCCAGAGCCCAGGGCCAGACCGGAAGGCTTCTCTCAGTCTCATCTGATACGCTCAGCACTTTCTCAGGGTGCAAGTGATTTCCTGCCTCCTGCAAAGCAGGAGGGGAGCAACCCTCTGGCTAACAGTGCACACTTGGTAACCGCAGCAGCCTTATTGGGTCTCAGACGCACTGCTCCTGTAGCAGCTCACACCCATCTGATCAATTAGGTGCTCCAAAATACAGTCACAGGGCGAAGAGTCAATGTTTTCCAAACCTGGCTTAACCCACAAGTACGGTTTTCTAATCTCCATTTTAGCTTTTCAAGTGAAGCCCAAATTATTCTTTTCTGATTCCTAGATGCTAAACATGTTCTTTATTAATCCCTAGTCAGTCATTATTTAATGAATGAGTGAATGAGTGAGTCTAGGAAACAACAAAAATCAATCCATCTGAGTGCAGGAAGTGACACTGGTTTCCCTTGTTTTGCTTTGCTTTTTTTTTTGTTTTGTTTTGTTTTTTTTTTCTTTCTGGGACGGATTAAGAGCCTGGAGATTTCTCTTGTTGCAAATGTAAGGCCAGCTACTCCCGGGAGACACCTGTGAGTCCCATCAAGCTGGAGTGTGGAGGAAGCTGCCCACCCCTCCCCTGGCACTGCCAGCTGTGACCGCTGCCACCTGTCAGTCCGCCCTAACACCCAGCATCTGTTGCCACCTGTCCTCATAGCGCTGCCCGACTGGGGCCCTATGTATTCCCACCCTGTTTCTAGGTCATAGCTAAGCACATTTCTCCTGGGTCTGTCTCTCCTGGTCTCCCTCCACCTCCCATCTCAGAACAGGAAAGGCAAGACATGCTATAGATCGAGGCACCCCTCTGTGGAGACACGAGGGCCAAGGAAAGATTGGGGGCAGGATTAGAGACTCATAGTGAAGAATGGTATGTTCTCAAAAAATGGCAGACTGTCAGCCCCTGAACTTCCACATCTGACAGCCAAATATAAGATCAAGGTGACAAGGTGACATGGTGACAGGTGCCTCTGACATCAGTACAAGCCAGAATGTAATGAGGACGTTGCCCAAGCACCAGCAAAGTCCCAGGCAGGATGCCCTACATGATACAAACTGCAGATCAGACAGGCAGCGCTGCTACTGATCAAGGTTGCCTCCTGCAGAGACAGGTAGCGCACCAGGGGATGGGAGGCCAGCTTCTGAGCCGGCTGAGCTTTGCTGACAAGGGAACAGAGAAACACACACAGCCCCAGGACTCTCACTAACTAACTGCCCAACCTCAAGCAAGTGTTGCCTCCCTGGGACTTGGGACAGTGTCCTGTGAGATGGGGCAGTAGTATTTGCTCTATTCCTTTTTCTAGAAGGACTCTCCTGCATTCCCATCAACCCTTCACTGCAAGTACGTAGCAACACCCACGGTGTAGCACCCTGACCAGGATCAGAGGGGACTGTCCCTTCAGTTAAGAGTTAAGTTAGTGAGATGTGTGATAACAGCAACTAAGATATCTAACTGCCTGACGTATATTAAGTGGCTTAATCCTCAGGAGTCAGTACTATGTCATCCCACCATCCATTTGTAGCCTAAGAAACCAAGATGCAGAGAAAGTGTGTAGGCGGCCCAAGGTCACGCCGAGGAAGCCAGCGGAGCCAGGCCTGATGCTGCTGACTCAGCGCCCAGAGCTTGGTCAGATTCTCTGATAATTCCCATTCTCACCTTGTGGCCGGCTACAGTCCCTGAGCATCTGGCTTCTTCCCCAAACCACACTCCTCTCATTTACTCTCCTATAGCTGAATTCCATCCTTAGCCTGCTACTGCGATCCTGCCTTTGTAATGTGACGGGACCCCTGTTCCGCCACAGAGTCCTCCCAGGCGGGTCACCTCCCCAGCAGAGGCTGGCTCTGCTCCACTTGCAGGCGCTGATTCAGCACAGCCAGGCAGGTGCTCCAGGCAGAGAGCAGTGGGGGCTTCCCCATGATGCCTCGGTGCCTGGGAACTCTGCCCCGATACCGGGGGCTCCCCTGGCCCGCGCCCATGACAGACTCTTCAGACACAGCTTTAGAGCCAAACAGCTGTCTCTGGAATCAGAACCCCTGGTTGTGGATCTTGTGTCTTCTATTTCCTTGGCTCTTTCATGCAGGTAAATTTATATAAGAGCTGCACAGGTCTTAAATGTATTGCCAGATATATCAGTCACATGGCCAGCACACGATCAAGATACAGAACATCCCCGTCACCCCAGATATTACCTTCATGTCCCCTCCCAGCCAACCCTACCTCTGTGCACATGAGACACTAAACTTATCACTGCACAATTTCTTCTATCCTTGAACTTCATAGAAATAGACTCCTACAAAAAGAATGTACTTGTGTATTAACCTTTCCTTTAATATACTGCTTTTTTATTTCCATCTTTTTTTCCCTCTTTTCTATTGCTGAAAAGTATGCGATTGTATATGGGGAGCTCAGGCAATATTTGCTTTTAATGTAGACAAGGTTATAGGACTCTTCATTCATCCACTTGTTCATTTGTTTAACACGCATTCACCCTCTATCTCAGCTTTACTTTCGCAAGATCACACTGATCATCACTGCAGCCATCTGAATGGCTAACAGCATTAGAGAGGCAGCAGACATGGTAGGACCCAGGAGCCAGCTGGTTTATGTTCCAGCCCTGGCTTCATCCTCCGTGGGCTGTGTGATCTGGAACCAAAAAATTAACCTCTCTGTTCTCCCATTCTCTGTAAAAGGATTAATTGAGGATTACCAAGCATAGTGTCCATGTTCTAAAGCCCTTACCACAGTGTCTGCACACAGCAAGTGTTGTAGAGCATTTGCTATTTTACCAGATATGCGGCAGGCAGTAAGTAAAGCTGTTTTTCCCTCACTATGAATCTTGAAAGAACAGAAGCAAAGCGAGTGTATTAGCAGTTACTGCGAGCAGTGTAGTGCAGTGAAGGGAAATCCAGTGCCTCAGCCTCTATAGCCTCAGAGTTGCTCTGAGCCCCCGGGGCCACCGCCTGGGCCTGGCCAGGTAAGCACTGAAAACCCGAGGTCACTCGTAGTCACAGGTAGACCAGGAAGTTCGGTCCATTCCGACCTCACTTTTCTTATCTGTGAAACAGACATCTGTACTATGCTGCCTCTCTCATAGAATCACTAATACAAAGGAAGAGAGAAAGAAGGGAAGGCATGTGGAAATGCGATGCAAAGGAATAGGAGTCTTCTGTGCGTGTTTCTGGTCCAGCAGGAAGAGGATAAAGCCTGAGATTCAACTTTGAATTCAAGCCGTGAAGTCAGTCTTGAACTTGAGGCACAGCTTCTGCGCCGCCAAGAAGAGCAGCCCTGAGCCCTGTAGCATCTTCTTCCCCTCTAAAATGGGGGTGCTTAGAATCAGTGCACTAGGGTGATACGAGACCCTGTGTGAGAAAGGGCCTGTACTGTATATAACAGATGATAGATATTAAATGTCAGCTAAGTGGCATAAGGGCCATGCAGCAGGGTCTCTGTCCCAGGAAGTCACTTCAAACCACCACCCTCTCAGCGCTGGTGGTGAGCCCTGCCCCTGCTGCACACCAGACGCATGGGGCCACCCCGTTAGTCCAGCGGACCCTCACCCCTGTGCGGATTTCCTGGGATCTGACCTGATCCTGGACACAGAGAGGCCTGCAGCTGCCCAGGCCTGCAGAGGGCTCCCTCGGGCCTGCACACACTCCTCCACCTGAAGCAGGAGAAATGGCTGCTGGAATCACAAGGCCTTGGCGGGAATCAGCACGCAAGGCCCAAGGTAATGGAATAACCCTGATGCAATTATATATTGATTGCTGGTATTATGACTGCTCCTGATTGCTTCTTATTGATACAAATCCACTGGGCTGCCTATCTGGATAAATCCAAGAGAGAACAAGGAGAGGAAAGACAGAGGGACAGAGGAGCAGGGAGGAAGAAGAACAGGAGGTGGAGAAGCTGGCGGAGCAAGTAGGGGGAGGAGGGAGAACGCTTCCCTGCAGATGCAGGCCCGTGGGTCAGCATGCCCCCTGGGCAGCCCATCCCTAGGGCACACAGGCCGATGGTGGAGAGCAGCTCTTCTTCACCTGGTGCCCTAGAACTCCAGACAAGCCCTACCTGACTTCACCCCCACAAGAGACCTCGAAGGTTAGGGAGGACACTCACCTCGGTCCCTCAGCCACAGCGTGCCCAGCAGAAAAAGGGCCAAAGGCAACAAGGCCACTGGGGTCATATATGTGCAAGCAAGGTCAAGGGACATGGGGGGTCAAGGTACAGAGAGGTCAGAGGTCATCCAATGCACCGCTCCTGGCAAAGGAACGGTGACATCTTGCCTTCTTGCTTCAGCTGCAAGCAGTGATCTTCACAATCTACCCAATGCCTCATTTTTTAACTCTGTGCTTTTTTCTGAGTCAATCCGGTGAGTGGCTCCAGAGCGTGCTAGAGGGTTGTGCTCCTAAGTGTGAGAAGGCTGTGCTGGTATAAGCTCGTGTATAAGCTTCACTCGGACTTGATTTCTGTGCTGTTGGCAGTGAGCTCCATGTTGATGTGTTACATGTACATAGACTCAAGGTGCCTCTAAAAGGAAACCTAGAATGAGGTCACATACACATTGATAAGTGTTGTGTCCATAGGTGGGGAACCCAGCCCTGTATCCTGGGGGCGGTGGCTCATTGTGGCGGTGACTTTCTAGCATGTGACAGCTAAGACTGCAGTGACCAGCAATGCAAGTCATGTGCAGTGCCAGGCTACCCCAGCTCTGGTCACTGGCATAAAGGGAGCCTTTACCCTTCCTGTCAGTCAGTGACTCCCTAGCAAGAAAGAGCTCTACAAAGTTGATGACTAAAGACTTCCATGATCTTGGGAAGTAGGATAATCGTGTAAGAAAATGTTTGTTTGTTCACCAGGAACAGGCTAACTATAAACATGGTAACTTTGGAATCTTGTGCCTTTTCCACTAAGCAGGTATTGTAACTGTTTTGCTGAGCCAGTCCTTCACAAGTAAACTCCCTTTCTTCGCTAGAGGCTTTAAAAGCTATGCCTTGGACCCTCCCTGGTGGTGTAGCAGGTTAAAGCACGGCACTAAGAAGCTAAAGCCACTTCCGCATGATTTCGATCCCCGCCTGCCCCGGAGGTGATCACATGGCGCGGCAGACCTCTCCTGACCCACCCACTGCTCTCGGTACAGAGAGGATGCAAGGGGAACCCTCACCAATGTTGTCTAACTGCATCCCAGGCCACTAGTAGCCAGTGGGCACCAAGTGGCCAGAGCACCGTGAGACAGCACAGTCGTCACTGTGGGCACAGCATCCTGGGCAGTAGCCATGTGCACTGGGGCTCACTGTCTGCCAATGCAAGCTAGCAAAATTAATCTGGGTAACTTCAACAAATTTTTTTTTAAAGATTTATTTATTTATTCATACAGAACTGGGGTACAGGCCAGAGGCTCAGGGGCGGTGAGAGGCTTCACCAGAGACAGAGTGGGGAGCAGAACAGGCAGATCGACGAAGTACACTGCTGAGGGGAGCAGCGGGCGGGTCAGGAGAGGTCTGGCTCGCCATGTGGTCTCCTCCGGGGCAGGCGGCAGGCGGGAATCGAACTCATACGGAAGTGGCTTCAGATTCTCAGTGCTGTGCTTTAACCCGCTGCGCCACCAGGGAGGGCCAACTTCAACAATTTTTTAATTAGTAAAATAAAAGTAAATAAGTTTAACTGTAATGCTACCGAGTAGCTCACAGAATTGATCCAGAAAACGGGCACTGGAGTAAGACAGAGCCATCTACAACTGTTCACAGGACCAAGTGAACCAAGGGCCTGGACTGGGTAGAGCCCCCGCCTCTTTGTAGCTCTCCCCCCATATTCCAAGTCCCGAGTGGGGACACGCACTTCCTCTGAAGCCAGTGTCCACAGCCCAGCTTCAAGATTGTAAGCCTCTACTTTTTTTTTTTTTAAGATTTATTTATTTATTCATACAGAACTGGGGTACAGGCCAGAGACACGGAGGGTGAGAGGATTCACCAGAGACAGAGTGGGGAGCAGAACAGGCAGATCCACGAAGTACACTGCTGAGGGGAGCAGCAGGCGGGTCAGGAGAGGTCTGCCACGCCATGTGGTCACCTCCGGGGCAGGCGGGTATCGAACTCATGCGGAAGTGGCTTTAGTTTCTCAGTGCAGTGCCTTAAGCCGCTGCGCCACCAGGGAGGGCCTGTAAGCCTCTACTTTTTTCACTTAAAGTGCACCTCCTACCAATTGGTTATGAATGGGGGGAAATGGAGCAACCGAAAAACACTGGAGAAAGAACAGACATCATTGGGAAGATTCCTGAATGTGGAGAGCAGGGTTAGGAATGGTGGCAACTCCTGAGTCCAGGACTCTAAGAAGGGGAAGAACAAAGTCTACCTCGTCAAGTTTGTCAACAGTTTGGACAAGCTGAATGTGAGATCCTGTACTATTTCTGGGATCTTTGCAAATGCCAAAGCTCTACACATTTGGCAGGGCTCTAGTAACACTATTAATAATATCACTGATACTAAATATTAATGAGATCACAATTAATAGTATCACTGATACTAAATATTAATGAGATCATGGCCTTGACGAACCATCCACAGAATCATTGCAATAAAGAGGAACAAAGTGTTGCCTTTGTCGAAAGACATAAACGTGAGCAGTGAGCATTCAACTTCTAAGGCTCTCCACCTTTACCTTGACAGTCATGAGGAAGATGACCAGTCATTTAGGGCACTTGCCCAAGACAAAAAAGGTAACTGCCCACCATTCTCAGGTAGGTAGCTAAAAGCCAAACATACCTGTACATCAGCAACCAAATTCAATGTATCTTAAGGCTCCCTCTACATTGCAGGGCCATCTTGTGACTATGGGAAGAAGCGACTGGTGCCAGGGGCCAAGGAGACAGAAGCCCCAAGCTCTGTTCTCACCTTGATCTCGCCAGAAGCCAACTCAGAACTGCCCGTCCCACCCTCAAGGCTTCCCTTGCTAACAATGGGTGGGCTCAGACCAGCAGTGTCCTGGAAACCTTGACTTTCCAGAATCACTGATGCATATATATTGTCATACTCAATCTTATCAAAGTGTGTGCTTGGAGGTCAATTCTGAAAATGCCCCAGATGCTACAGAAGGAGCAGAAAGTCAGGAGACCTGAGTGGAAGCTCTGGTCTCACTACTGTCTAATCTTGAACAGGATTTTAAATTTTCGTACCCTAAGCCTCAGCCCCTCGGCTGTAAAGTGGGACCAGCACCACCTAACTATACCACATGAGCTGGGTAAGCTCTAAATTGGGTGGCTTATAGCTCGCCATGTATAGTGTTTATCTCAGCAGAGATCGGTCAGTCCTTTAATGCCCTTTATCTGAAAAACACCCTCAAACCTTCCCTAAAATGAATCGTCTAGTAGCACCCATTTTGATGAGAGGTGCCTGTGTTGAACCCCTCCCATAGCCCTCATCACAATGTGGGGGTACATTAAATGAGTTGGGAAAGTTCCAGAGGAGCTAATGTCCTGAATTCACTGCCCCAGAGAGAAGACAGGGAGACAGGCAGGAGGGCAGGGGTCCTGTCATATCCCTGCTCTTGTCTTTAAAGATGATGCTTCTGATTTTTAAAACTGCTTTCAGACAAAGAAATGTATTTAGATGCCTGCTGTTTGAGGGCTTTGCTTTTTTCCATTGCTTTTTTTTTTTTTCTGTTTTAATTCTGTTAGTGTAGCCTGCAGCCTAGTAGTAAGCAGAGTGTATCTTTAATGAAGCCAGTAAATAAATTTTTAAAAAGAAGTAGTTAGATTTGTTGAGAAAAGACAATGCTCTATAAATTCAAGTAGTCTTCCAAGTGGTGGAGGCTCCTTTCTTTCCGTCAGGCCATCAGCAATTTATAGGAGGACAGAGGGGACTCCCCAACTTTCACTGAGTACAGGCCCAGCAGCGTTTATTCAGTGGGTACCTGCCACCTACAGAGGTTCCAAGGTTATGCATATTTTTGTGCATGAAAGGACTCGGCACACAGTAGGCCCGTGCTGACGGCTGCTTTCCTCCCTCGTTGGCCTCTTCCCCGTGTGTTGGGCCAATGGCCGCATCTACACGCGGGAGCAGGCCTTGTGTCCTCGTGGGAGCACATCCTCTCTGTAGGCTAAATACTGAACAAATCAGGGGGTTTTATTTTTTTTTTTTAATATTACCTCCATTTATTTTGCAAAAGACTTGCTGACAAGACACCCAGCAGCATCTGAAATTTCATCTAGACAAAGAGGGCAGGGACAAGGGGAGCCAGGAGCTCTATTTTCTCATTCCGGGCTCCCCACTGCCTTCCTCCCACAAGCACGCAGCACACACGGCTCAGCACATGTGCACCACTGAGATAAGGAGCCTCGAAAACGCCGCCATTCATCACCGCGGGCCTGGATGGAGGCAGAGTGTGCGAGCAGGTGTGTGCGTGCACCGTGTCACACTCCCACTCACACGCGCACCCGAGGGCCTTTGTAGCGTGTCACAATAGAGCGAAGGCACAGAGCTTACAAAGGGAGAGGGAAGGCAGGGGGTAAAGAAAGGCACCCAGCTTGGCTGCCTCCCTTTGGTTTTGACCGCACAGACTGAGCGGGTTAACCAGTTCACAGTATGATAAAGGACGGCAGAAAAGAAGAGAAGCTTCCAGCCTGGAGGGTGGAGACAAAGATGAATTACTGCACCCCTGCGGGAGCTGGGCTGTTCCCTGATGCATGTGGTGGGGAGCTCACGGGGTCAGTGACATGGGTGGTGATGGCAATGCCACGTCTCCAGTCCTCGGGGACCTTCATCTAACCCCGGCTGGCCGGTGACGCTCATGGGGTACACAAGTGTGTGCGCACACACACTCTGCAGCCTCCACCAGGGCTTCACCCCCACAGCCAACCACTTCTGTTTGTAGGTTTGGGGGTAAGTGGGAATGAAATGAATCCATAAGGATGGAGCCCCGCTCCGTGCCAGCCCTTCCACCTGGTTACTGCATTCAAGCTTCACAGAAGTCCCAGAAAACGATCTTATTGGCCATTACTTCTTTTGTATAGATGCAGAAAGCTCAAGTGTGCAGAGGGTATGCGGGCCTGGATGGTGTTTTCATGTACAAACAACTGAGAAGTGTGGCTGAGGACTCCAGCCTGGGCGTGTCCGTGTGGGATTCCAGTTCTTCCCTGAGAGCACAGCTGGTGTCCTCACCCTGCCACAGATTCCGGGGGGGGGGGGGGGTGTGATACACAGATTCTGGAGTGGGACCCAGGAACATGCATTTTAATGCAAGTTTCCCCCCCTTATTTTATTTTTTTCACATTTTTAATTTTTCTTTTTTTGTTTTCAAGATTTATTTATTTGCGCATACAGAACTGGGGTACAGGCCAGAGACACAGGGGCCGGCGAGAGGCTTCACCAGAGAGAGTGGGGAGCAGAACAGGCAGACCGACGAAGTATACTGCTGAGGGGAGCAGCAGGCGGGTCAGGAGAGGTCTGCCTCGCCATGTGATCTCCTCTGGGGCAGGCGGGAATCGAACTCATGCGGAAGTGGCTTCAGCTTCCCAGTGCTGTGCTTTAACCCGCTGCGCCACCAGGGAGGGCCCATTCCCCCCTTATTTTAACACGGCACTTTTGAGGGATAGCTGAACTACGTATGCGTGTTGAAAAAAATAACTGATAAGCTTTGGCACAGGCGTGCATCCTGAAACTACCACTAAGAACAGGAGGGTGGCTCTCTCCGCCCCACAGCACACCCCTCAGCCCCATGGGTGATCTTTGCCCCCACTCTTCCTGGCCCCTTCTCCAGGCCACCAGAGACCTACCTTCTGTCACCACACATCAGTTTGCATTGTTCTGGAATGTTTTATTTATGAACCGTACCATATGTACTTGTATTTATCTAGCTCCTGTCACTTAGCATGATGATTGGAAATCCATCCATGTTGCTGAATGCACCAACGCACGCATCCGTTTATTACCACCACGTAGGCTACATCCTAAGGCTGTGCCACGATTTACCATTCACCTGTCACTGAATATTCCGGCTGCTTCCAGTTTGCATTCTTATAAATAAAGCTTCTATGAACATTCCCATTCAGACTCTCCACCCTTAATCATAAGAAAACAAACAACTGAATTTAAATATCCAGAAAAGGTCTGAACAGACACTTCACCGATGTAGACATACAGATGGCAAATAATCACACGGTAAAAAAGGCTCAGCACCGTTAGTCATTAGAGAAATGCAAATAAACCGCAATTTTATCTTATTTAGTGATGCTACCACACACCTATCGGAAAGGCTAACACTAAAAAGACCAATCGCTTCCACTGTTGGTGAGGTTGAGAAACAACCACAACACAGACATTACGGACGGAAATAGGGAACGGGACAGACACTTTGGAAGTCAGCTTGCAGGTGGTCGGAAACTTGAGCACCTGCCGTCCCTGGGATGCACACACTTCTCTTAGGGACTGGCCCGAGAGGCACCGCGGCGCGAGTCCCTGCACGCAGCTGCTCGCGGCTGCACCAGCAGCTCTAAGTATAACAGACATTCGTGTTTATTAATTAGTGTTTATTAATTAGTGATTCTGATAATGAGCCAGGTTTGGGAGCAGTTGCTCTGAGGGTGTTGGATGTTTATGATGGCTCCAGAAAGGCCTCTTATTCCTCAGATAACTTCTATATGGAAGATATTATTGAATAAAAAGTTGGAATGATAAACAAATTGGGGAAGGAATGCCACCTAATGAGATGTGTGATGCTGGGCAAGTTATTTTAGTCATCTGAACCCTGAGAGATGATTTCAGCCTCCAGCAATCTAGGCATCTAGGATCTCAGAGGCCTCCACAGGGAACCTACTCATCCTTCTTCAAAGGGTGGATTAATGACACAGGCCAGATTAGGGGCATGGATTGTCCTCTGGGAGCACAGCTCTCTGCCCTCCAGCCAGCACTCAGTCACATAAGTAGGTATGTGCCCATGTGGTGCACCCATGCACTCGCACACACACTCACAGTTAATTATTCTGTAAAGATTTATTTATGCATACAAGAACTGGGGTACAGGCTACAGGTGTTGGGGTAGTGAGAGGATTCCCTAGAGACAGAGTGGGGAGCAGAAGAGGCAGATCAGCGAAGTACACTGCTGAGGGGAGCAGCAGGCGAGACAGGAGAGGTCTGCCATGCCATGTGGGTCACCTCTAGGGCGGGGATCGAACTCGCACTGAAGTGGCTGCAGCCAGCTTGCAGTGTTGTGTCCTAAACCACTGGGCCACCAGGGAGGGTCACACTTAAATTTTTTAATTAAAAAGCTAACATTTCCTCAATGGAAGGTGGTAGACTTTTCATTTAACTAATTAGATACAAATAGTTTTGCAATCCACTTGAGACTTTATTTTACTATCTGGATTCTTTTTCTGTAATTACTTCCCAATTTTGGATAACCTGAAAAATATAAGAGTGGAGACAGAGAATCATCAGCCTCCCTTATTTGGAAATAGATTTGTCATTTGTAGTCAGTATCTGTACCTGGGGCAGTTTGGATCAAAAAAACAGTTTTCAAGGCTTCATTTATTATCATTCTTTAAAGAATTCACCCTTTGATCAAGAGCCTGGGGATTCCAAGCTTTGGCCCCTTAAAAGTGTGCTCCCCAAGATCCCAGTGCTGTTTTTCTTTTGAAACCCTGTTTACTTCACAAATTCAGCAATTGCTCCCTAAGTTCCTTTTATGTCTATTGAATTTAATATATTTCATTGCACGATGGAAAAGCTATTTCAGTTTTTGGTATCAGCACCTTCTTGATGTGCCAAGGGGTCTTTTTGTTGGGTTTTGTGTGTGTGGTTGTTGATTTGCATTGCTGATTTTTTTTTATTTAACAATGATTTGAAGATGTTTGTTCTTGTTTTTTTTGTTTTTTGTTTTTTGTTTTTTAATATTTAGCCAAAGGGTGAGCAAGCAATGAGATTGGCAGCTCCTAGAAAATGGGATTCCCCATTGAGTCCAGGGAAATGACAAGAAGAAATATTTTTGCCCCTCCCAGTATTCCCTAATTCTATTGTCCCAGAACCACCTCCACAGTAAGCCAGCAAAGGCCACTGTTTCAGAAGGCACCTTGTCAATGGACTGCCTACTATGTGCTTGTTGCTGCACTGAGTGCTGTGCTAGATACAGAAGTCAAGTGGCTTAAAGTGTCATTGAGAGATGAGATTTATCTCTATACTGGGTTGAACTAGGTCTCCCCCAAAACTATGTCCTTCTAGAATCTGTATATGTGGCCTTATTTGGAAACAGCGTCTTTGTATATGTAATAAAGATGAGCTCATACTAGATTAAGGCAGACCCTAACCCAAGGGCCGAAGCAGTAGGGGTTTGGGATGGACTCACAAAAGCCTTAGAAGAAACCTGCTAAAAGGGGAGCAAGGATATCACTAAGCCCCAAGACAGGGAAAGGAGAATGAGGAGCGCCTGCTTTGCCTTGTGGGCGTGCCCTCCTCTGAAAGCGCTTCCCGCCCAGCCTACAGCCCCAAGCTCCTTTGCTGCTCAGTTGGTGCTGGAAGGCTGAAAAGGTTTCTCCAACTCCTCCCTCTCCCCAATGCCCCAGCCCTCTTGTATTTGTAGCAATTTGACTGCCAAGCCTTTTTCAAATACACATCATTAATTCTAATATGCAGCACAAGTGGAACCAGGGTATGAAAAAGAAAAGAAATCCGAAATTCAGAAGCTGGGCTGCCACATGCAAAGACCATCAGGGAAGGCAAACTAAAGAGAGAGAGAGAGAGAGAGAGAGAGAGATTGTTTTGTTTTGTTTCTCAACAGACAGAAGGTCACTCCAAGCAACAGCCATTAGCCTAATTAGACCCTCAGAGTAAGCAAGGGGAGAGAAGGCTCAGTGTCGGAGTGTGGGGAAGGGGCAAAGGCAGCAATTGAAGCCAAATAATGAATATTAAACTCTTGTAAGTAATATTTAATTAAGTTATTCTACGACTGAGGCTTTTTGCAAATATTACCATGGGATTCAAAGTTGTACATTAAGTGCCAGGAACTCTCTAGGCAGGAGCCCAGGCTTCAGTCTGAGAGAGCCTCTGCTCTCTCTGCAGAAGCGTCAAGGCTGAAGGCTCAGGGCAGGGCAGGGCCCCGAGCTGCCGCCTCTGCACACTGCTCTCACGCAAACCCTGCAGCTCCGGAGTCTGTCACCTGTTCCTCTACGGAGACTTCCGACTGTCAAAATATGCCATTAAAAGTAAAAAAGACAAGCCAAAACTTGAAAGAGGAAATATGCATACCTAGCACCAACTGAGAGTGGTGTTTCAGCAGATACAAATGTCTGCTTACGGACGACCTGCCCAGCAGAAAAAACATGGGTTGAAAGATGAACAGGCAACTCACAGAAGGAAAACAGCCAGCTAAAATATGAAAAAACGGACGCATTAAACTTGCTTAAACATCAGGAAAATGCATGGTCTGAAAAGCTACCATGTCGTCTCCCTGAGCAAGCACAGCAGACACTGATGTCTTTCAGCACAAGTGTTGGTGAGGACCCCGAAGGTGGGAATGTCTGATTGCCCCACACTAGTGCAGATTCCCCATTTGAAAAAGAAAAGACATATGGAACTCAGGAGCTGGGTTGCCACAAGCAGAGAATGCACATTCTCTAGGATCTGGGAAATCAGTTACATTTATATATGTAGATTTTTAGAAAGGTGTACAAAGACATTCAGTGCTGCTTATTAAGGTAGCAAAACAACTGGAAGCAAACTAATGTCCTCAATAATGGAATGGGCACGTAAAATTGAGGTTAAAGTCATGCAATGAAAACCATTCAGCAGGAAAAGCAAATTCCTGCATCATGTGAATAAATCACTGAAATATAATTTTAAGTAAAAATCAAAATCGGAACAAAACCAAAAAAAAAAGAGTACCAGAATACATACTCATGGTATAACTTATGTAAAATTTTTAATCTGCAAGACATTATGGAGAAACATCCACACACATTAAAAATGAAATACAATTATCGGGTAAACACCGAAGTCAAGGCATAGATTTCTTGAGTAGAGGCTGGGGTGATGAGGCAGAGAAAGGCATGTGGGAAAAACCTAGTGGGGCACTCATTATATTAACCTGTCTTATATTAAAGTGTCTTCATACCTTAAATATTTCATAAGGTATTTCTGAAAGTTGGCAACATATTTTTAAAGGAGTCAGCAAGATCCTCTGCTTCTCCAAGGAAAGGACTTGGATGAGCAGAAGACCAGGAGAGAGCAGGAGTCAATGTGCAAGGCACAGCTTGGACTCAGTTCCAGGAGCGATGTTAGGACCTGAAATATTGTTCTCAAGCTCTACCAAGAGTGCACCCGAACTTCCAAGTGGACCCCACACCACAGACTGAGCCACACCCCATCCTCAGGAAAGGTCATAAGCCAGGAAAGGCAGCCTGCCAAGCTGCTCACGCATCCTGACAAGCAACAGCCCTTGCGGGAGATTGAAGCCACAGGCAAAGAATAAGCCAGGGTTCTCTTGTTGACCAAATGGACGTTACATTTCAACCCTTCTCTTCATTCTGTATTTAGCAAATATATTCAAACTCAGCTGCCTCTTGGCACATTCTGAGGGTCCACAGAGGTCTCATTTTCCTCTTAGGATATGAGAAGACCTGGCAAGTGTTAATCAAGGAGACACCTCTCAGGCCAGAAGAAGCGCTGTGACACTAAAAGTGCAACAGATATACTCCAAGTTCCTTGATCCGGATTTAGACTCGGAGAAGTCTCTTTTTTTGAGGAATCATAATAAATGAATGCACATGTTTGTGAAGGGTAGATATGATGAACACATCTTTAATTGGGGTGGAAGCATCTAGGCAATGGTATTTTTATCTGTAAAGTCACATCCACTGCTGTGCTGATTTAGTGAAAAACGAACTAGATGTGCCAGGCAGACAACCTAGTGACTGCAGCTTGGGTCCAAGGTTCCCCGTCCTCCCCCCACCCCACCAACCAAGGGGAGTGGGGGGAGAACAACCACAGCCTAACAACAGCTTCATTCTTTCACCTATTTTTGTAGGAGGTACAAGCCAAGAATACTTTTTGTGTTCTTTAATAGGTGAAAATCAAAATACTGATAATATTTTGGGGCACATGAAAATTAAAGAATATTGAAATGTTAATATATATAGTTTTATATATATAAAACTATACCTCCACTTATTCATAAATTATTCATAAGTGCTTTCAGTGGCCAAGCTGGAGCTGCTGGGACACAGATTTGGGATACAGCCTCTGTATTTATATATTCTCTCTATTTACTCTCTGGCCCTTTGCAAAAAGAATTTGCCAGCCCTCCGTGTACACTGTGATTGTCCAAAAACAAAACAATACAAGACTAATATAAAAGACTAAATTTCCTAGTAGCCATGTTGAAGAAATAGAGTGAAATAAGTTGTCCTGACAGACTGCACTTAGCCCAACACCTTCCAAAAATAAAATGCATAATCGATACAATTTGTGTGAGATTTTTATATATTATTGCTTTCATACTAAGCCTTCGAAATCAAATGTGCATTTTGTACTTCCAATACATCTCTGGTTAGCTGACTGCATTGCAAGGACTCCATTGCCACAGGAGGCTGATGGCTACAATACCAGGCAGCTTAAGGCAAGGTGACTCTGGGGTCCTTTTTCAGTCTTTCCATGAGATAATTCAAAACATGTGTAGACTTTCAAATCAAAGCAAAATAAAGGACGACCCCTCTGGAAGGGTCCGATTAAAGTTCCAGCTCCAAGACTGTTGTTGAGTCCTCCATGCACAGTGTCCTTAGCTTACAGCATCCCAAATGTGCAGCCCACCCACCGCACCAGGCAGCCCCAGCCCCTCCGGAGGGCTCAGCCGCGGGTGCCTGCCTGCGCCCAGTCTCCACCTGCCCCTGCTGGTACCAGGCTTCATCGATTGTAGGTGTGCTTCTGTCTCTTGCTGTGCAGTGTGTCTGGGGTCTCTGAGTCTGTACAGAGCTCCTCCTGGGGCCCTGACTTCGGTTTGCTCCACCGCCCTTGCTACAGCCACCTTATGAGTCCTTCCTGAAGCCTACTCCCACCCCTTCCCAAACAACCCACACCTCTCCAAAACAAAGGCAGGGTGGGAATGGCATGGGGCTACAAAGGTTATAGCCAGCTAGGTGGGGTCAGTGATGTAGGAAGAAATACTCTGAAAGATAATCAAGGAAATTCAGAATGAAAGGGATTAAGAAAATTAAATAATCCTTTGAGGAGGCATTTTTAAAAGATGCAGCAGGATACTTGGGGGCTAACCAAGGAGGACAGCTAGTCATGAGTTGAACAAGAGAGACTGGAATTGAGGCAGAATTGAGAGAACTCATCTGTGCAGAGCCCAGATGAGAGTGGGTAAGGCAGCTGGTGCAGCTGGCCAGAGTGGAAGTCTGGGCACTGGGTGAGGAATCACTAAGGCCTGGGGACCCAAGCACCAGAGTCCAGAGGTAGGGATGGGGCTGGGAGGGAGGAAGGGAGGGGAAGGGGATGAGGGGGGAGGGGGGAAGAAAGGAGAGGAGGGGGAGGAAGGAGGTAGGGGAGGAAGGGGAGGCTGGAGGGATAGATGCTTTAAGGCTGAACTTCCCTCAAAGGTGCAGATAATGTCCCCACGTCCTCCCTCCTGGAGGAAGCCTCTGAGGCACTTAGTTGACCCTGGCACAGGACTGCAGTGGACAGAGGGGAAGTGGCAGAGGTGGGCTAATCAACTGTACTTCAAAAAGGAAAATACATTATTATTATGAAAGTAAGGGCCCATTATAACTTGTTCAAATAGTGCACAGAAGTATTAAAAAATATTACCTGAAATTTCTCAACCTGAAAATAATGAATTGGTGACCATTCTTTCATACGTATATCTCTGTGTCTCTGCACTACTTAATAGGATCAGTCATGGAAGTTCATTTTGCCATGGACACTGTGTGTGTGTTTCTATTTTAGATCAGCATTCTCTGGGGATCAAGAGACTCCTTTCCATTCTCCCCATCTCACCTTATTTTGCAGAAAGTGTCATTTTACACATTTCTCTACCTTTTGCTTACTTCACACTTTGTGTAGATGTCTCCAAATGAACAGACTGAGAATTTATTTTTAATATCTGCATACATTTGTATTATGTATAGACTATAATTAACTCAACTGTCCCCCTGAGAGGCACTCCCTTTAATATACCTTTGCATATACACTTATACTCACTAGTACTTTATTTGGATAAGGTATTGGGTTGTTGGAAAAGTCATGATGTATTTTTTCTCTGTTTTTCAAGCAAAAACGAGTCATGACTTTTCCAACAACCCAACAGATTCCCAAAGTGGAGCAGCCAGGTAGAAGGGAATGTGTTGTTTCTTTTTACTGGCTATTGCCAGATTGTTTCTTTAAAAAAAAAATAATAAATGGTGGGCCCTCCCTGGTGGCACAGCGGGTTAAAGCACAGCACCAAGAAGCCACTTCCGCATGAGTTCAATCCCCACCTGTCCCAGAGGTGACCCACATGGCGCGGCAGACCTCTCCTGACCCACCCGCTGCTCCCCTCAGCAGTGTACTTCATGGATCTGCTTGTTCTTCTCCCCACTCTGTCCCTGGTGAATCCTCTCACCCTCCGCATCTCTGGCCTGTACCCCAGTTCTATATGAATAAATAAATAAATCTTTAATAAATAAATAAATAAATAAATACATGGTGAAACGGTTTACATTTCCCTGACATTGTATACAAACTGCCTGCATGTGACAGAGGTAGACATTATTGGTCTTCACGTTTGCATGTCTGGTGGGTATAAAATGATAACTCAAACTATCATGGGATCATTTGCATTTTCCTGACTTCCAGTAAGTTAAATTGTTTCTTCACACATTTATGGACCTTTTAAGTTTGCTATTCTGTGGCCTGCCCACTTCTCTGTTTAGGCTGTCTTTTTGTTATTTCTTAAGAACTCTTGCTTATTATAGCTATAAACACTGTATCGATGTAATCTTTTTCACCTATCTTTTGTTGCTATTATTATTTTGACAGCCCAGTTATAGTGCACTGTTTGACCTAGGGGGATAAAGCAAGAATCAGAGCTTCTAGAGAAGTCCTTCTGGCTTGCAGATGGCCACCTCCCCTCTGTCAGCACACAGGCTTTGCACTGGCTCACATGATAAGGAGGGGCTGTGAATGTGTCTTTTTCTTCTTATAAGCACCAGGTCAGCAGCCCACCTTTATGACCTCCTTAAAGGCCTCTCTCCAAACACAGTCACACTAGGGGTTAGGGCTTCAACACATGTATTTGAGAGGCAAACTTCAGCTCTTAACAGGTGGGTTCTGCAGAGATGGATAAAGTCAAAGACATTACAGTGTCTGAGCTACATTTGTCTCCTCAGCATTTCCCAGGCCCAGCATAACAGGGATGCAATGGTGGGGAGCCCCACTCCCCAAAGAATGGCACAGAAATGGTCCATGAGCCCCCAGGCCTGAAGAGCCACTGCAGGAAGCAGGGATATTGGGGTTACAATGCAGTGGCCCAGACCAGGTCAGGGGAACCCACCTTCCTAGAAGGGGATCTGCAGGGATACATCCGTGAAGGGCCAGAAGCCTCAGCTCTACACAAATGCCCTGACCTTAGGGAGGGAACAACCAACTAAGTGGGCGTCACTTTTTGCTCTCTCCAACTCCAGGCAGAATGGAGTCATATCTGATAGTGTCAAGGCAGATAGGGAAACTAGGCAGAGTGTGGGTCCTCAGAGCCTGAGCCAAAGCCACTCCTGGACTGTGCCACAGCAGTTCTGGTGCCAGCGTGCAGTTTCCCGGGAGCTGACATCAACCTCCACCTCCCAGGCCTCCAGGAGATGCCTCCACACCACGGCTCCACCCTGCACAGAGCCAGCTTTTGCCTCCTCACCGGATCCTTCCCAAGAGCGACAGTTACAAATGGTCTTAATTGGAAATGAAGGCCTCTGTCCTTCCCCCCAGTCTCCCTCCAAGGGACACACAGCAAATTGCTCCCACGGACTTCTTCGGCCTAACCCTCCAATTACTCTGCCTCCTGTTACTCTAATTGAGTTATCTGTGGCTGTCAGGCAATGTGAAGAGACCACCCCCCCACCAGCTTCGGGAGCCAGCTCCCGGCACCCCCACACCCCCAGCCCTTTCTCGAACACCTGCCCAACGCAGGCCAGCACTCAGGAGCTCACCACTGAGCCAGCAGGAAAACAAGAGGTGCGCGTTGTCGGCTGTCATCCAGATCCTCGGGCTTTCTAAAACTGGGTGTTACTGGCCACGTCATGAAATGGGAAAAAACGCAAGAGGCCGCCCACTCCTCGGAACTCCTCGGGGGCTCCACTGGCGGACGCCAAGCAGGAGCTCGGCCTGCTCCACGCTTCTTGCTCCTTCCGGGACTGACAGCGGTGCTGTGACTCACAGCTTCTCTTCTCTGGACTCTATTCCCTCCCCTAAAATTTAGGTTCTCACTGAGTAGGAAGATTTGGTTTTACTTTTTAGACCAGTGTTTCAGGTTTCAGGTAGCCTTTCACTCACCCCCTCACTCTTCACCCCCGCCGGCCCCCCCAAAAAAATTGACACTTGTAGGCTCCTGAGCCACTCAGGTTCTTGGAGGAAAAAAAAAAAAGGTTTCTGGTTTTTGTTTTCTATTGCTGTGTCTAATCCACCAATGTAATTCCTCTGATTTTTGTTTCTGAACACTCCAAAATTGTAGTGCTTCTTGGATGTGAACATTATTGTACCTCTGCGTATTCTCCCCCCATGTAACGAGATTCCCCAGTGGGGCCCAGTGGCCCAGGGGCAGGGCAGCTTTGTTGGGGCTGAGGCACTGTCTGTGGACACTGCCCACCCCCAGCCCCAAGTGACGGGTGTGCCAGCCCTGGGTCTCTGGAACCCGGACCCACCAGCCCACTCTGACCTGAGAGCAGGCTGAGCTGGGCTTTTCCAGTTCTATCTGGCTATGTCTGGCTGCAGAATACCGAATGAGCCAATCAGGTTCAAGTTCACTGCTTGTTAGTTAGGTGGCTTGAAAACGGAAAATGAGCTGATTGGTGCTAGCGGTTGAATCAGATGGCTTCGGATTGAAAACTGTCCACGCTGAGACCCTGACGGGGACACAGGGCAGAGCAAGGGTCACCTTAATGCATTCTGCTCCCAGACACTGAAAGGCATTCATTCTGCTCCCAACCTCCTAAGGAAGAAAGAAGTATTCTGTTCCAGAAGCATTCTGGTCTCTGAACAGACAGAGAAGCATCGAGAAGTCACCCTCCATGGCATTCAGCACACCTCTGCAGACCCTCGCTAAGACCTCTGGACAACTTCCACAGACGACTACCGAGACTCAGCCGCTGCACCCAACTCCCAAGCCGCCTCTGACATCACCGGTGAGGAGCACCCTCAAGCCTGAGCCAGCGTCTCAAAGAGCTGTCCACAGCGTCTGGCTCTCTGGCGAGGCTTCCTGGTGCTGTGGAGTCCACAGGTCTGGCTGGCGTCCACCCCACCTTCAGGCTGATGATGGGTGCTGCTGCAGTGCCCCTCAGCTCCCACGGGCGGCCGCTGCCCTGGTTTGGGGCTCTGGACCCTGCAGACTCTGTCTGGGGTGAGACAGCCGGCCAGTCCTTTCCCCCAAGCTCCTGTTTGTTAAATAAGCCCTGCTGTTACTGGACCTTGAGCCTAAGTGATCCTGCAGTTGTGAGCATGAGAACTCATGACAGTGTCCTGTCTCCATCCTTGGCACTGCGTTAGCACTGTTTTGTACTGTTTGATTAACAGGCTGCCTTTGATCTGAGAAGTTTATCTGTTCTCCTGTTGAGTCCCTACCCTGCCATTAGCATTTGCTAAGGATGTCATTAATTTGCAGACCTTTTTTATTACTGGGTGAAGCAGAACAAGGAAAACCAGTCAGATCACTTAGTCCTGGCTCAGAGCTGCAAACCGATTTTATTGGAGAAATGGACTCAACTTGAGCATTAGGACAAGTGATCCTTTGCTGGCTGGGGACAGGTCTGCACACTTCTTAGCTCCCCCATGCACACAGGAGCGTGCAAACACTCTTCCACACAACACCCTCTCCCCATACACATGCCTACCTGCGTAACAGAAAATGCCATCAGTGAGGTTGTCTGTGGAAACACTAGATGGGGACTTTTTTTGCAAGGGCCAGAGAGGAAATCTGGAGAATACTCGAATGCATCAGATTTTTCCATGACATTCCTGTGTTGCTACAATGCTATATTGTTGACAAGGCAATTCCATGCACCACAGCTCTGATCTTTCCTACCTCAAGGACACTCTCTATTGCTTCTTCTTGGGCTGTCCTCTTCAGTGCACCTGCACACGCCACACCCCGGCTGGCCAGCTTCCCCTTCCCAGGGAAACCTCTCTAGAACCAGCCTAAGTTAGGGGTCTCCATCTTAACATTGGTTGCTTTTTTTTTAATATATTTATTTATTTGTGCATACAGAACTGGGGTAAAAGCCAGAGGCTCAGGGACAGTGAGAGGCTTCACCAGAGACAGAGTGAGGAGCAGAGCAGGCAGATCCAAGAAGTACACTGCTGAGGGAGCAGCGGGCGGGTCAGGAGAAGTCTGCTGCGCCACGTGGGTCACCTCTGGGGTGGGGATCCAACTTGCACTGAGGTGGCTGCGGCCAGCTTGCAGTGCTGTGTCCTAACCTGCTGCGCCACCAGGGAGGGCCCTCTGTTTGCTTTTTAATAGCACTTAAATAATTCACTTTTGAGTTTGCCTATTTACCTATTTATTGCCTATCTCGCCCACTGATTTACAAAACAAATCCTTAAACTCTGACAACAAAATGGTGGTTGCCAAAGGAAACGGGAGTGGTGTGGGAGGAACAGGTAAAGGGGCCCAATGGGCCGTGGTGAGTGGTAACTACGTGGGCTTAGGGTGACAGGTACATTTATCGAGGTGCAAGCTTCTACTTTCGAAACTTACAGTATGCTTTAAACCGATGATACCTCTATATGAAGGAGGGAGGGAGTGAAGGAGGAAGAGAGGGAGGCCCTGCAGGTCGAGACTTCATGGCATCTTAGTTTTAGTAGGGGACACAGTTGAACCCTTAAGACCCCCTGCTGGAGACTGGCCCGACTGAAGCCGGTAGGTCTAGTACAGTTTCTGAGTATTCTCTGTGTGATCTTCATCTAGGGTAGAATCAAGGAAACTCTTTTGCTGGGTGAAACTGGGTTGACCTGTGCTTATGTATGATATTCTTTCCGTGACCACCTCTCCACCCCACTTTGTGAACTCCTCTGCTACTATTAGTTTGTTGTCCCCCTATTGTTACAGGGCAATGCTTCCAGGAGCACTGGCATGCTAACGTAGGCCTTGAAGATGGACAAGTGTCAGGGTCCAAGGAAATGGACCCAGAGACAGACAGACAGACAAAGGCAGAACTGGGAACAGCAGGGCAGGACACCTCTGTTTCCCTCCCCTAACTCCTGGGGAATCATGTGCCCAAGGAAAACCCCAAGTGGCAGTGTGTGAGGGGGACCCCAAGGAAGAGCTATGTGGTGCCCGGAGGTCCATGATGCCATGTGTGGTGTGTTCACCCTATAAAGACGGACGAGCTGAGTGGTGGGAATGTCCGATCCCGGTGGCATTTGGGGCGTTGCCATAGCAAGAACTCTGGGACGCTGGCCCAGGACCTCTACTGAGCTGCTCTACGAGGCAAGGCCCATCTCTTCCCTTCTCTGCAAACTCAGTTTCCCCATCAGTATAATGGGGGTAGGGGGAGGGAGGGGTGGAAGTGGAAGGCTGGCTCTCGCCCCCTCGATTTGCACCTCTACGAGCACCTCTAACATCCCTCCTTGCCAAGAAAAACCATCAACACAACAGCAAACAGGGAGAGAGGGCAACGAGTGCCAGCCAAGCCTTCATCTGCTCGCTCACTCTAAACAGAAATCACTTACCCTAAACGGCAATCAGTCCCCGATGGCCTCCTTTCCAAACGCCGTGTATGACAATGAGTGATTTGTAACAACATCCAATCAGGCGCACCTAACCTTCCTGTAATTGCCTGTCCTTTTCAGCGTTCTTAAAAGCTTTCCAGTGGAAAAGAACAGAAGCTCCTTGTCAGAAGGAGGCTATTACACAGAGGAGAGCGACACCCCCATTCCTTCCTCCCTTCCAGCCCGTGCTGCACCCCCAGTCCCTGAGCCCCGCAGGAGCTATCCTCATCTGCCTGACGTCGCCATGGAAGCAGCACCCAGCTGCTGGTGTCGGTCACCCAGCTGTCCCTGCTCCTTTCTGGGGCCCAGGCCAGGGCCAACCGTGGCACCCACAGAGCAGAACCCTGCCTCCCCAGCCTCCTCCGGAAGAGGAGACACGCTGGACATCGTAATGAAAACAGGAAGAGCTGAACACCAGAAAGGTTCAGAGGCATGCCCAAGCTCACGGGCCAGGGCAGTGAACCTCGCAGTGGGCTGGGATGGAAAACAAGGTCTGCACCACCGCCATGCGCTGAACCAAAGGACGGGACCAGCTGCTGGCCTGGAGCAGGGATGTCTCAGGTCCTCACCAGCCCCAAATACAGGGGTGCGGCAAGAAGGTTCTTGGTGCAAAGGCTTGGCTCCAGAAACCCATCAGACTGGGGTCATAACAGCAAGGGGGAATGAACCAGGGGGCTGGACGTTCCCAGGGGCCAAAAACTGGAACTGAAACTCTCCACAGAGAAGGTCACAGGGAGACCACGCACAGCTCAGTGGTTACATCACTTTTGTCTGAAAACACTAACAGACTCTTGGCTCTTCCACACATGCCACGCTCACTCTGAAACCCTATCCCATCCCACCTCGTCTAGTCCATCATGCGTTCTCAACCTCTCTGCCAAAAGAACTCAGTGCCCAAGTCGTTAAACATGAATCACATGTTTTTCCAGCACAAGCAGATATTTCAGATATTCCTGGACTGGGACCATGGAAGCATCTGGTTCAATTCTGTAAGATAGAGAATCTGGGGCCCTCCATAGTGGCACAATGGGTAAGGATGCAGCACTGCAGGCTGGCTGCAGCCTCTTCAGTGTGAGTTCGATCCCAGCCCCAGAGGTGACCCACATGGCGTGGCAGACTTTTCCTGGCCCACCCGCTGCTCCCCCTATCAGTGTACTTCGTCAATCTGCCTGTTTTGCTCCCCACTCTGTTTCTGGTGAAGTCTCTCACCGTCCCTGCACCTCTGGCTTGTACCCCAGTTCTGTATGCACAAATAAATCTTTAAAAAAAAAAAAAAAGATAAAGTATCTGGGCCTCAAGAGTAGGGAAGGAGTTGTCTGAGTTCAACAGGCACCAAGCAGTAGAGCTGAAAGTGGAATCTGGCTCTTAATTTTCTTCCCAAGCAATACATATCACCTTTTCAGAGCTAAAGGGCATGGACAGTGGGCTTTTCACTGCTTCCCATACTTAGATCCAGGCTTGCAGTCAAGGTCCATGAGGCTATGACCATGTAAGACCAGGAGTCCTGGAGCCAAGATCATATCAGGCAACCTAAGCTCCCATAGTTTAGGGTATCCCCCCCAAAAAAGTTGGACATTCAGCACCCATCCCCCATACCCATCGTGGTCATCTGCAAAGGCTCCTGCCCAGCCCCCATCTTTTTTTAATCAATCTCCAAGTTTGAGTCATTTTAAGATGATGGATCTATGGACTTATAATTGTCCTATTAGTGTCAGGCCAGTGAGACTTTAAGTAGAAGCAGAAAAGAGTAGGATCCTGAATGCCCCAGAGGTAGAAGGTCCCTTGGGGCAGGGAGCAAGGAGAAGGAGGCACCCAGGGGAGATGGACCAGGTGCAGATGAATTCCACCCCCACTTGCACCTGCAGGCAGTTCTGGGGTGTCTCTGTGCCTGTCTCCAGTCCAGCACCCGGCCCCCCATCCTGAGGGGAATGGTGATGGGCTGGACCTGGACACAACAGTGACTCTGTGCCCATCAGGCTGATGACACGGCCCCAGGCCCAATGTACTGGCCAGTGAGGACATAACCAAGGTGACCAACTCATTCCATTCGCCAGTTTCCCAGACTGAAGAATGAAAGTTGCATGTGCCAAGCAAACCCTCCATCTCTAATCTGAACCTTGCTCTCATCTGTTAAATGGGCATAGTAGGCTTGCTGCTTTTCTTACAGGAGAATCAAGCTAAATAGGTAAGGAAATATGTTTGATCTTAAACCACTCATTTTCTGCATGTAGTCAAATCCACTGTTAGGAAGACAGGAGAGCACAAGGAGAGAAAAGAGGAGAAAAAGAGGGTAGAGAAAAGCAGAAGGAAGATAACAGATAGAGAAGAAATAGAAAATGGTGAGTGGGCCCCATGCAGAGAGGGGAGAGGCCTCAGTGCCACACAGGCTGCCTTCACTGCCTCCGCCATCCATTTCCTCAAACGATGCGCATCCTTCAAAGCCCTTCCTCCTCCAAGAAGCTCTCCCTGACCACCGCCGGGACCCAGAGGGACCTCAGGCTCTCCTTGGTCCGCTGAGATTGCAGCTGGTGACTTGCCATCGGCTCTGTCATCTAATTTTCTTTTACACTCTGTTTTACATATAAAGGTTGCATTTCCCTTTTTAGCTCATGTCTGCCTGTCACTCCGATAAATCCCTATTACACAGGGCACATGTAGGGTGTTACAAATATTTGTGGTTGTCTGAGTGATTAAATAGGGGGGAAAGTAAATTTTCCTTGCCCAGGAAAGAAATCCAAGTGACCTTTAAGGGCCTCGAGAGCCCGCCTGCCATTGGGCATCACCTGTGCCGCTTCGGTCTCCACAGAGAAGCGATGAGATGAAATGAAAACACGGGCCTGGGTTCTGGAAACCTGGGATCCTTGCCAAGTTCCCCAACCCCCAGCGGGTGACTCTGATCAGCCATGTCCTCCCACCACCCTTGGTTTTTCCCTCTGTAAAATAGCAGGCTCCGCGCCACAGCCCCCCAGGGTGGCCCGTGGACCAGCAGCCCCCAGTGGGCACCTGTTCCAGAAGTACAACCTGGGCTCCGGCCAACCCCTGGATCAGGCTCTGCATGTGAGCCCCCGGTGGGCTAAGGCAGAGCGGAGCCTGAGAGCACTGAGGACCCCCAGGCTTCAGCGTTCACCAGTTTCTGATCCATCGTGCCTGGCCCTCTGGGCAGCTGCGGGAATGTCCCGAGCGCCTGTCAGGGCTGTGAGCAGGGAGCGTCTGCATCTTCCAGAGCTTACGGGGCAACCCGCTTGTTACCCAAGTCTTTCACCCGCCTCTGTGGATGGGCTGAAGTTTCTACTCACACAAAGTTTTCAGGATGAGAAAAGGGAAATTATCTCATTCTACCGTGAAGAAAGCCATTTCCAAACCACTCAGCTAAGAAGGGAGAGTCACCAGCGCACAGACTCCTGATAAGTATCTTCTCGCCTTCCCAGATTTTTCTCCCTCTTACACACAACTCTTAATCTAGGAAAGTGACTCGGCCTTCAAGTGGGTTTAATAATCTCACGAGGACATGGTGGGGAGATAAGGCTTTGGGCTGCAGACTCCCCCTCCCCCGCTGCCACATGGCATGACTGGCTGGCCGCTGTCCAAGGTCCTCTGTGAGGTGTGCCCCACCTCCAGGAGCTGGGTTCAGTGCCACACCACCTTCTGGGGTTTGGGAGCTCAAGGACTACAGGGCTGCTGAGTCTGCCAGGCGCCAGGCCTGGGCTGGACTGGCCTGGGCCGGAGCAGAGAGACGTGGGTATCCAGCTGCCCCTGGTCTGGTCTGAAAACCATGGCCCAGCCTTGCCTATCTCTGTGCCCACACCTTTGCACTATGGAGTGCCTCCGGATAACTGGAATTTGCCCTTTTAGGTCCAAATTTCACTGCATTTTCATTGCATCCATGTTTAGGATGGATGTTTCAAGACCACCCCCTCTTTAGGGCTTTCTGAATGAATGCTTTCTTGTTTGTTTTTTGGTCCTTCACACACACCAGGTAACGGTGCCTGCATATCCCCAGTGCCTAGAACCACCCTACGAGCTGCTCAGAACACATAAGCGAAGCACCGTCCTGAGCATCACTCTGGGGCGAGGGCAGAGGGCTGACTGTCCGCCCAGACAGCGGTCACGTCCAGCTGGAGATGCTGACACTGGAGGGAGTGTCCAAGGAGGGGCCCACAGCTGAGGACGGGGGCCTCGCCTCCCCCAGTGCAGGCTCCTGCTTCAGGCAGCTTTGAAGCAGCACTGTCAGCGACTTAAACTCCACCTTCCCTTTCACTCTGCTAGATCGTCAGTTGTCACTTGAAGTGGCGTGGGACTGTAAAGCAGACAGGAGCTTACAGAGCACACTGAGGAGCAGGCGTGTGGCAAAGCAACACCCCTCGGCCACAGCGGGAGCCCCTACACCTCTCCCATTAATTCCAGCTGGTGGGCCTGGCCTGGAGAGTCAAGGCTGGAGAGCCTGATCCAGCCCTAGGGCCATGTCCTGAAGGGAGGAGGCTGAGCTCCAGAAGCGAGGTGAACCCCAGAGCCAGCAGCTCAGAGCAGAAACCAGCCCAGGTCTCAGGCCTGGCCCCCCTAAACGCCCAGCCCACCCCCAGCAGGGCCGACCAGTGTGCACTGCTATGTCTCTGACATATGGACCTGTGACTTCCTCCAGACTGGGGAGGAGGGAGAGAGGTAAATGGACTTGCTAAAACTGCTTCTAGCACAAGGGTAGACACTGTTCCTCTTTGCTCCACATCATATGTCATCTTAGAACTGCAAAACTAAACAATGAGATACCACTAGACACCTATTAGAATGACTAAGGTAGTTTGGCAGTTTCTTAGAAAACTAAATAAATCCAGCAACTGCACTCCTAGCTATTTGCCCAAATGAATTGAAAACTTAGGTCCGTACAAAAACCTGTATGTGGAGTTATAGTAACTTTATTCTTAATTGCCAACAATTACAAGTGTCATAAGTAAAAGACGCTAACCTGGAAAAACTACATCATGTACAATTCCAACTCATTGGCATTCCGGAGGGAGAGGATGGTAAAACTATAGAAATAGTGAAACTGATGATGAAGAGAAAGAAAAGAGGGATTTATTTACGGGTTGCAGAGAGTGTGAAAGGCAAAAAATAAAAGTATTACTCTATGTGGTACTGCGATGGTGGCTAATGTCATTTTACCTTCATCAAACGGAAGATAACTACACCTTAATGTAAATTATGGGTTTTAGTTAGTAGAGATGGAGCAATACTGACTATCAGTTGTAACAATGTCCCACTGTAATGCAAAGTGTGAAGCAGAGGGGTGTTGGGACTCCCTGTACTTTCTGTTCAGTTTTTCTTTAAACATAATACTACTCTTAAAGTCTTCTCATTTTAAAAAGCTCCCGATGGCCACGATGAAGACAACAGACACTGTCTGGCCCGCACAACGCGTGAGATTCCTGCCTGAACGAGCGAACCTTAACGCGGAGCACACTGGCTGCTAGTCTCTGCTTCTCAACTAACCACACAGAGAGTTAGCTGGGAGCTGTAACAGGACCCGTCCTGATTCTCATTCCTGTGGGACTTAACTAAATAGATCCAGCACCCTGACACTGTGCAGAGAAGCCACACACTGGGGTCCCAAGAATCGCCCAAAAGCATTCCGACAGCCCCATCCGTGAGAGACGCCACTGAACATGTCTCAGCGTTTCTAATTCACAGACATAGTTTCTGGCCCCACCGCAGGGCCCCCTTCTCCCTGCTTCATCCTTAGTAGAACTTCGATAAACAGCCACAGATTCTTCTGCATCCAAGCGCAGCCTGGATGGGTCTGGAGGTGAGATGTCCCCTGCAGAGACTGTTCCGGGAGGTACCGCAGCAGCTGGACTACCACGCACAGCACCAGTGATAAAAGGCTCATCATTTCACGAAAGCCCTATTTATTCACCCTGTACTTTTCCACACATTTCATTTCCCAGCATGGCTGACTGCCTAAAGCATTCATGTGAAAATAGCAGATTCTTGCCTGTGTGTGTTACTCCCTGTCTCCTCCCAATAATGCAGTTTATTGGATTCTCAGAAATGACATAAACACTTGGCACGTTCAAGAGGGAGAAACAAAGAGAAAAAGAAATAAAATGGCCAGTGATATAGTCATAGAAAGGGTGGGAGCCCGTCATTTGCAAGGAACAATGAAATCAAAGGTGTTGTGAGTACCTGGAAGGGCCCTCAGAGATGGCCTAGTGATCCAGGTGGGGAACCTGAGTCCAGAGAGGCGAATCCTCCCTGGATGTATGCGGAAGGGGATGACCGCTGTACATATTTCATGGGGCTCCTTTCTCACCAAGCCAAAAAACATGGCAAAGAATTCTGATTGTAGCCTCATGATACAAGGCAGCACAGGATACTAAACTTGCCAAGGCCCCCTTTGTTTAAATAGTTTATCAGTCACTGTCTAGGTTTTTACTTGTGTGCCCAATTTTAAGACTGTTTAGGCTTAGAAAATAACAACAAAGGGATTTATTTCACAAACTAGGAAAAGCAAGCGTTTTAAAGGCCAGTGACGACTGTTTCGTTTACCCGAAGTTGTGTCTAGTACTTTTTGGTCTTGCACAAAGACGGTCTAGTGCTGGCGTCCTCTGGCCACTGAGGAGGTGCAGCCCCTCTCCCAAGGAGAGGACGCGTGTCTGAGGTGGCGCCTTTTGACACTGGACACGTGACAGTCAAGCTATAGGTCAGGATTTGACTTACTAACAGAGTAAAGGATGTAACAGGAGATGTGTGGGGGGCTGTCAAAATGTTTTAGCCCAGCATTAAACAAGGAATAACTTAGTACTGCAGCTGCAGTGACCGGATGCTGACAAACAGGCACAATGAGGCATTTCAGTAAGACGCTGGCTTTGGTCTTTTGCCTTTTTCGGGCTACACTTTGACAACATGCCTGACTTTCTGGGTCTCAGGTCACACTGTGGCAAGATGCTTGACTTCCTGGGTCTCTCTTTTTGTGTAGGCAAGTTCTCTGATGCTTTAGGGTTTTTTTTTGTTTGTTTGTTTGTTTTGGTCAGGCCTAAAAAATGTTTTTAAAATGACTGTTTGCACAAAGCCGTATATGACAGCCTTTGTCATGGGCCTGTGTCCACAAAGCACAGTTTTTCTAAGACCTCCTGGAGTTGTCTGGAGCCATCTCTCACCAATGCATCGCAGCACTGCTGCAACTGTCACTTGGCTTCCCTCCCTCTTTCCCTGCCTCCCTCCCTCCTCACCCCTTTCCTTCCTCCCTCCTTCCCTCCCTCCCTCTCTCACACACATGCACATGTGAGCTCACACAACCCTTTTTTTTTTTTTCTATTGAGCGTATTTTTCTAGCACACATGCCCAGAGCTCCTCAGGCCCGTTTTTTAGTCCCTTATAAGCTATTTTGCTGTTTCACCCCACTTTTAGCATCTTTCTGGGGTGTTTTATTTTTTACCAGCAAACCCCTCCAGGGGGCACCACCCATAACAGTTTCCAGTTTTATCTACCAGTAACACTAGAAGTAAGAGATTGAGTCTTATGGAGTCGTAACATCAGTCTCTGGTATATTTTGTTCATCAAGACACTTTCTCCCAGGACCCAGTGAGCAGCACATGGTCCAGCAGGATGAGAGGCAAAATGTGATGAGAAGAAAAGGCCGAATCTCGAATGCCAACTGCACGCCCCGCATAGAGCTGGGAAATTTGTACATATTGTTCCAAATTCCCAGAATCATCATGTTAAAATCTGTCTAGAGAGAACTCTAGGATTTCAAAACAGGATACTCAGCCACTATTGGCTGAAGATTAGTTATTTGCCAGGCACTGTCCAAGCACTTAAGAGCTTTACCCCATTTAAACTTCATGATGACCCTGTAAGATTCTCCCATTTTCCAGATGACAAAACCTAGTCACCAAAAGGCTACGGGGGCTTTCCTAAGGCTACGTTGTGGTCAGATGAACCGGAGCTCATCTCAGGTGTCCTGTCCCAGAACTAAGGCCTCGGGCCTGCCTTTCTTTGAAAGTCCACTTACCTCAATCTGGGCAGCAGCATGAACGCCTTCGTTGACAGAAGCCAAGAAAGGTTTCTTGTGCAGTGTCTCAATTGATCCTCGCGACATCACTGCAAAGTGGGCAGAGTAGATCCTGGGCCCTATTAACCAGACAAGAAGAGTGAAGTGACACAGACGAGTCAGGGTCACACAGCTGAAAAGGGGCCCAGTACCCAGAGGTATCATGTCATGGCTGCCTCTCCACACTGCCCCGTCCCGGCTGAGCCAGGGTCACCCTCAGGAGAAAATACAGCCTCCAGGAAGGGACCTTCTTAGATGGGGGGCCTGTGGGAGAGGGGAGCAGAGGAGTGGGCCATATAACAAGCAGCCAGCCTCTTCCAGGCTCATAGCTGTTTTCTCGGAGTTTCTATGGAGCTGTGACAGCATCCCAGGTTCGTCTGAGGGGCCCTTTCCAGGCTTACTTCCTGTGAGCTGGTTTGGGGGCTGTGGGAGAAGCAAGCCTCCACCTCCTCTTCCCCGCCTCCTTTTCTCTCTCCTTTCACTTCCCAAGGCTCGCGGCCTCGTGCATTTTTCTCTCAGTCACACAGCGTTTGAACAATCCCCATCGGCGCCATGTGCTACTGATTGTGCAGTGAGGGTGACATTTAGATTCACAGTCCTAGAAGAAATCGCCTGGATTTGGAAGCACCAGAACACTAAATTTAACCAACCCCAAGTGCCCCGGGAGGCAAGGAGGAGGCGTAGAGGAAGATTTCATCCTGGGACAGGCCCACAAAATGCAGGGATTGGACGGTCGCTGGCCTCCCTGTGCCCGCTCAGCAGGAAGAGGGACACAGAACCTTAATCAGCCCACATTCCGCTCTCCTATTGTCAAGGGCTGGAGCTGAAAGCCCTAATCATTCCCTTTATTGTCTGGCTTAACACCAAGCCGAGCGAAGCAGTGTCAGACTACACCTCTGTCAGCAGAAAGCCCTGAGGTGTGTTGATATGTGTGTGTGTAGACAGATGAATCTACACACATCATCTCCTCTGGCTCTTGCACACACATCTGCACACGCACACACAGCCCTTGATTAAGAAAGGACATAGTGAGAGAGCAGCCCCACACCTGCCCATGTTGAAAAATGGTGCTGGAGAAACTGACTCTCAAATTCCCAACTGGCCCCTCTAGGGGGGACTTCTCGAGACCCTGCATCGACAGTGAGTGTCAATGCTAATTTGGATAACACTGGTCATCTAAGCAGCTCAGGCTTATTCCCATTGCCTCAGTTTCTCATTTTGGCCAAAGGATCTGAAGCACTGGCAAAGTAATGAGTTTTATCTCTTCCCTCTGTTCAGCAGTCTCTATTAGAACTTAAGCAGGGCTATGAAAACAAAAGGAGATTAGATCTGCCCATAAGATTTACGAAAGTAAATAAGTAATCTACCAAAATTTCCCTTTGCTGCAAAAATGCTTAAGCCCCTATAAAATGTCATACCCTGGGCTATTTTGTTGCTTAATAAGATGCAAAGCAGGAGCCAGATGTAACAGAGTGAAACAAACTATTGTCTTAACAGCTGGAACCAGGATGCCTCCTAGAGAAAGACGGTCTTTGCTTAGGAAAATACCTCTTGAAAGACATGATGTGAGATATGGATTGTCCTCACAGCCCTCAGTGTCCCGTGCTGCCTTGCCACCATGCCCTGCTGCAGGACTACCACCCTGGCTCCCTGCTGGGTCGTGTGCATGAGTGGTTGGCAAATGGGAAGCAAGGCGAAGCCTGAAAGGAGCTTGTGCATTTCTGCTCCCTATGTTCAGTCCTGCTGGTACTCTGCCTAGGATAAGAGCTGTCCATGGATTCCACCATCCCAGCCAAGGCGATTCTAGACAGCCACCCCAAAGGTGACCCACCTGATGAGAAGTGGCACACGGACAGTAAGCCAAGATCATCAGGGTATCCCATGAACTCATCAGAGGTAATAAATGGTTGTTGATTAAGACAGACTCTGAGTCCGGTTCATTCCACAACAATAGGCAGTTAATAGACTTGACTAAGAAGGTGAGTGTCCCAGAGGGCACTGGTTAACAGGGATCAAAAGGGGTCATCAAACTGAAGCATGAGTTAGGAAACGGGAGGAGCAAAGTAGAGAGAGAAGGGCAGGAGGAGAGGAAAGCCACAGGGACTAAATATTCTTGATAGCCAACATTCAATTTAAATTATTCAGTATGTCCATCCTCTATGCAGTAAAGCTGATCTCATACAGAAAACTCTTGTGGATGTAAATGAATGTGGATGTGTGTTTATAAATCATAGAAAGGGAAGGAATTCACATCTATGTCAATGTGGGTCAGGGGCTCTGAGAAGTTCAGTCACTAAGTTTGGTCGCTGCATTAGCTCATAAACTTAAAGTGGCTGCGAGAATTAAGTCCTGCAGGAATTTGTAGAAATCTTGGGGAACGCCTTGAGCTTCCCCCTAAACATGGAGCAAGAGGAGGCCAGGCCAACTTATTCAGATCTTGAAGAATAGCCCCAGGCTATGGATCCCATGCCAGTTCTTCGGGCCCCTAGTTATGTGCCCCTGCTAGGTGGGCCACCCTGTCTCCAGGTTCACTGATGTCTCATTTACCCATCAGGGAAAGCCAGGCTGGCAACTCCTAAATGAAATGCCAGTCCCACCATCCCAAAGCAAAACTCTTCAGTGTCCTCCCCCAAGCTACCTCCATCAGAGGTCTTCTGTGCCCCCGGCCCCACCATCTTTCCAGCTGCTATGTCCTTATCCTGGGCCCTCTCATGGCTCCCTCAGGCAGGTGACCTCCATGGCTGTCTGCTGCTTCCTCTCCCTTCACTTGTCCCTCATCTTAAAATGCCCTAGACCCCACTCAATTTCCATTCCATTCATCCAGAAACGTCTACCCATCCTTCAAGGCCTAATTCAACATGCCCTCTGTAAAGACTTTTCTGGTGCCGACCCAAACCACCCCTGGGGGACCAATCACTTCCTCCTTTGAGCTCTGCTTTTGTTTCATGCCACTGTCATCACTATACCCAATACTCCAGAAGGGCATGTCAATCACACATCACTGAAATCCCCTGCTGTGTAAGGTTGCCTTGTACCCCGTTCGTGGCCAGTAGGATTCCAACCTACTTCGGATTTCTATGCTATCCTGAGAAACTGCACGTTCTTGCTCACCCATGAGTATGGGCTGGCACCTTCACTGAATGAACAGATGAATGGGCGAGTATTCCCAGCGAGCACTGTTGAATATTCACCCTCTTCAAATGCCCACAGCCATCCACACAGGACATTTTCATTTTGTCTAGACAACCGGGAGTCCGTAACATGCATCTGGTGGCTCATTTTATGCTGCTCCCCCACCTCATTTGCTCCCACCCCTCAAGTCCATGGATTCCCACCAAAAGCCCCAAATTCTTCCCATCTTTGTGCAGAACCCCCTTCACCCTGGGTCTAGCAGCCAAACTCCACTGAAGGTCACGTTAATGCAATAAAACCCATTAGATCGTGTCTCTTCTTTCAACAGCGGCTGCGGCTACAAGAAAAACTAATTTCCTTACAAACTGCCCGTCCCCGGCAGAGACTGCCCTCCCACCCCTGTGTCAGGAGGGGGCCTGCCAGCTTTCTAGCTACCAGGCTAGCACCTGCCCATTGCGTGTTTGCTGAATTAACAAATGAGCCCGCTCCCAAATGCCCCCGCAGCCCACCCACCACAGCCTCCGGGGGCCTGAGAACAGTCAGGGTGGAAGGGCAGAAGGCTGGAGATAGGGGTTCCAGAGGACGGTCGCTGAGGAGGCTTGTTCCCCTGCTGAAGACAGGCTATTTCCCATCAAATGCATCTCCTCAGCCTTCTTCAGTGGTGGTTCAGCATATTTCTGTGTGAAATAAATGTTATTTTCTGGTGTGCCCAGGTTTCATTAGTCTTCCTGTCAGAGAGAATCAAAGCTAGAGGGGTGCGAGGCTGGCAGAAAGTGGCTTCTTGCTTACACCAGGCGGAAAGGGTAACTTAGCAAGGGGGGAGGGGAGCGACGGAAAACTCACTTCCTCATTTAATCAAGTCAAACACGGATTATATGAGGTTGGAAAACAGTTACCTTGTTCTCACACCAGTCTTTTGCTCTGTCTGGGGCTATAAAACCCTCTGCGATTTTATCTTTTCATAAACTTTTATTGAATCTGATGTTCAAGGGGGCATGGAGGATCATCCAATTAAACTCCCCCCACTAATCCTACTCTTAAACCCCAGCACTAAACTGATGGGAGATTAAAAGCTAATAAAGATGACAAATGAGAGGTGATCTGTAGGTTGATAAGGGAAATAAGAGTCGGGTGGGGATTTGCCACAGAGGAGCCAGGCCCGAACCAGAGAACACAGCTGCGGAGGGGCAATCATGGTGGCAAATTCAAAGACTTCTGGGCAGGTGCGACAGGGACGTGTGTGGCAGGTCCTGCCGCTGCTGCTGTGACCTGGGCCCCGGTGATCTGCAGGCAGCGGGTGGGCTGGACACCAACCCCACTGTGACGGCGCTCGGAGCGCAGGCTGACCCAGGACCCACTCCTGACACAAGTGCCATCAGGCCAGCGCGACAGAGCTGCTCCTTGGGCAGCGACCACATGCCAGACACCCCCGGTGAAGGAGAGGCGAGTGACGGGAGCAACACCACTTAGTGCACGGGCAAGCGGAGTCAAGGTGGGCCAGCAATTCCCCATCGCCCAGCAGGTGGTGACAATGCTGTCCTGCCCAGACGGGGAACCTGTTCTGTGAGCTTGAAAGGACTTCAGGAGACAAGAGGATCCTGCGGGTTGGGTACGGCCAGCCAAATCAACATCCGTCCTCTCCGTAAGCCAAATTCGGAGCCTCTCCAAAGAAGCCATCTTTCCTCACCACAACCACTGCCCCAAAATGCAATGCTTAACCATAAGATGAGAGTGAATGTCTAACCATGCTAGTTTATATCAATTTATTTGATTATTCCACAGGCATCCATAAAAACCTTTCTTTGCCAGGCTCTTTCATAAATATGTATCAAACTAATCCTCGCATCAGCCCTAAGAAGTAGAATTATTTCCTCATTTTAATTAATGAGTACACAGAGGCTTAGAGAATTCAAATGATTCTCCTGGGCCGCAAAGCTAATAGTGACAGGAATGGAATTCAGGTCACTGAGACCCTGGTGCCCAGGCCACATGCACCCTGGTCGGCACCCCCGGATCAGCGCCCGTGAGGCAGGCAGGAGGGGCCATGAGCCCACCGCCCAGGCACACACTCCAAGGAAGGCATGCCGGGAGGGGCTTCGTGGAGGGCAGCATTTTCCCCGGGCTTTTAGAGGCATTGAGCTGTGGGCCTTGTAGGGACGAGCAGGGAAGGCAAAGGCACAGAGAGGAAAGAATGGAGTCCCCTGGGGAGTTGGGACACCCTCATTGGTATGTACCATGGAGAACTTGGGAGGGAAGCCAGGGCACATGAAGAGGGTTGGGCGAGATCCGGAGCAGTTTGACTGGTAGGAAACGAGTCTAAAAGCACATTAAGGTTAAGGGCCTCCCTAGTGGCCTAGGGGTTATGTCTTGACGCTATCACTGCTATGACCCGAGTTCGATCCCCGGCCAGGGAGGTGACCCACATGGCACAACAGACTCTCCTGTCCTGCCCGCTGGTCCCCTTAGCAGGGCATTTCTGTAAACTTGCCTGTTCTACTCCCCATCCTGTGTCTGATGAATTCTCTCACCCCACTCCATCCCACATACACACACCTCTGGCCTACATCCCAGTTCTTCTATGTGCAAAAAAAAAAAAAAAGCAAGCAAGTTAAAAGCTGTATATCACACCTTCTTTCCCTGTTTCTCAAGACATCTGTGCCAAGGGGCCATGTCTCCAGTGAGCTAATAAACAGGCCAACACGGGTGCTCTCCCCGAGCTGACAAAGAGCATGAGGCTGAGTGGAATGAGCTGTGAGCTGGACATCGATAGGTAGGGATTCCACCCTGCCTCTGGCAGCCCCAACAGATTCTCAGCCTGTGGTTGCCCCAGGATACCTTGGAGTCCTTTTGCTCTTTTGGAGAGACAAGTGCTTCCTATGAGAGAGCCTAGCAATGCTTGGTGAAGAATTCACTTGGCTTAGGCCATTTGTCCCCTCAATCCATTGAGTCCATCCCAGCCTGCACCTGGACTCTTAGAGGGCAGTGATATGAACGTTTATGTGCCAACTTTACTGGGTCAGGAAATACTGACTGGCTGGACCTCGTTTCTGGGTGTGTCTATGAAGCTGATAATCCAGAAGAGAGTAGCATTCAGTCTGTAGACAGAGTAAGGTGGTCGCCCTCTCTTTTTTGGGTAGACGCCATCCCACCCACTCATGGCCTGCATTAGACAAAAAGGTGAAATGCTCTCTCTCTCTCTGTCTCTCTCCCCCTCTCAGGCTGCTGAGCTAGTGCATTGATCTTCTCCTGCCCTCGGTGCTCTGTGCTCTGGCTCTCAGGCCTTCTCAGTCTTCAACTTGCACACAGCAGATTAACTTCTCAGCCTCCATAATCACAAAAGCCAGTACCTTATAATATATCCTCTGGAGAATTCTGCCTAACACAGATTTTGGTACCGAGAGTGGTTCCAGAGAAAGATAATTTTAAAGATGAGTTTTCTGAATTGGTTCTGGGGATTCTGGAATTGATTCTCTAATCTGATTAGATAGAAAGGCACTGATCACTATTTCCAGTAGCGACAAGAGCACTGGTGACCCCTAACAAATGGAAACAGCACTGTAGAGACCCCACTTGTACCCAGTCTTCTCATTCACTTCACCTCATTTTAATGTCACAGTACACAATGTAGCTTAGCTTAGTCTCATTTTTTTTTTCATTTTTTAAAGATGTTTTTAAAGATTTATTTATATATGCATACAGAACTGGGATACAGGCCAGAGGTGCAGGGGTGGTGATAGGATTCACCAGAGACAGAGTGGGGAGCAGAACAGGCAGATGGAGGAAGTACACTGCTGAGGGGAGCAGCGAGCAGGTCAGGAGAAGTCTGCCTGCACCATGTGAGTCACCTCCGAGGCAGGGATCAAACTCATGCTGAAGTGGCTTTAGCTTCTTAGTGCTGTGCTTTAACCCGCTGCGCCACCAGGAAGCACCGAGATTAGTCTCATTTTTATGAAAAAAAAAAAAAAAATAGGTTCTAGTCCAAAGCTTCTTGATCAACATGAACCTCTTTTACTACACCAGTGACTGGTCACTAGAATAACTTGGTGTGCCCCACCCCAGACAAATACCTGGCAGGAAAGCCCACGTGCTGGCATGTTCTAGGAACCCCTCCAGCAACTCTGCTTATAGCCAGGGCTGAGAACCACAGTGCAAAATTTGCTTCTCTCAAAGACAACACTTGAGTCCCTCCAGCCCCAGCCCCACCCACCAAGTAAACCCGGCCCATTCCTCTGACTCCTTTTACAAGTTAATATTCATTTCATCACATTTAATTAACACAGGGAGACTAGAGCTGTCTCAGCATTGCACCCAGCAAGCAGGAGCAAGCGCCTCCCTTGGAGTTCAATCACAGCACTGTCTTACGCAATTAGCTTTCTTTTCCCTGATCTGAAGGGTCTGTGCCCATAAATATCAACCAATTTTATTGATATTTGTAATTAAAACCACCAAACGGGTCACACTCGGTTGAACAAGTTTGCAACACACACATCCATAATGGGAACATGAGCATATTTGTATGTGACATTTGATAGATAATAATCCTCGACATTTCTCATTTTCAGAACATCCTGTGGGTACCAGCTAATTAAGTGTAGTATGTCTCCTGGGACAGAGGGTGTTCTTGAGACAGACCCCTTTGATTATCTTTGTTCCTGAAGTTTCCAGTAAACCAAGGGCCAAGAAAGTGGGGTGACAGCCAGAAAGGCATGAAGAGAAACGGCGTGAGCACCAGGTCTGACCTTGTCAGAGTCTCAGTTTCCTTATGCCCAAAGCTTCTCACTACAACCTTCTAAGGAGTTTTATTAAAACTGATGGTTTAGGGCCCTCCCTGGTGGCACAGCAGGATGGAGCGCTGCACTGTGAAGCTAAGCCAAGCTGTGGCCGCTTCATTGCAAGTTAGATCCCCATCCTGGAGGTGACCCACATGGCGCTGCACACCTCTCCTGACCCACCCGCTGCTCCCCTCATCAGTGTACTTTGTAGATCTGCCTGCTCTGCTCCCCACTCTGTGAACCCTCTTGCTGCACCTGTACCTCTGGCCTGTACCCCATTTCTGTACGCATAAATAAATAAAATCTTTTTTAAAATAAAGAAATAAATAAAACTGATGGTTTAAAGGAGGAACTGCAAGCTTCCCCAGAGGCTCCAGACTCTCCCTTTGGGATTCTCCCCTACGACTCAAGCACCTCTTGCACCCCAAAATTTAGGCAAAGATAGCAGCCCACACAACCTCATCAAGATCCCATCTCCATGTTGGTTCCGCTGTAACTGTACCCATAAGCTGTTATTTGTGGTCCTAATTGTGTGACTTTTACCAGGAAATTGTTACATGGGTTATCTGTGAGCTGGTGAGATCCTGTGCAGAACAGAGCTCCCAGCTCATTAACGGAACAGAAACCATTGGCACTCCTGGGCTCAGTTTGGTCCCAGGTTATCAGATAGGCCCACTTCACATTTTCCCTTTGAAATCTCATCACTCACCTATACACGGGGAGATCTAAAATTTCCCCAAATCCCCAAGTTGCATTCTTGCAAGAAACAATCAGTCTTCAAGGAGCTACAAGCAAGTCATTGTATCCCAAAGGGCAGCCTCTTGAGTGGAGGGCAGGAAGATTATTCCTCTTGTCATCTAGAATAAATCACTTCCAAATCCTGCAAGGATAGAAGGGAATTCTAGAGGGAGCAGGAAAAAAGGGGGGTCGGGGGGGGAGAGAGAGCATGGAGACCTGAAAACAGATGAGTGGGTGACACTGTGGTAAAGGCACTTTTACAGTGTTATGACTTATGCCACCCCTGCTTCTAAAAATGATTTGAGACAGTTACAATAATAGGCATATAGCCAATAAAGCCATTAAAGTAGAAATAAGGAGCACATAGAAGAGTCTCAGCGGGTGACATTGAGGTAGTCATCATTCCCATTAGCCCAAGAGCTCAGGTAGGAAGAGAGGATTTAAGTGAGCATGAGGGGCTCTATTGATCATCGAGACACTAACTCAATTATTCAGGGGCTAACGATCCAATTTGTGTTTAATCTGGGCCCCTGACACCAGTTTTTTCTCTCTTCTGCTACCTAACTATGAAGAATCTCACTGTCCAGCATGTATCTGACCAAACATGACCATGAAAAGACATGAAATGAGAAACGCAGACTGGTGGGAAGGACCTTCTACCTCGCTTACGAAGGCTTCCCACTAGGTCCAGGAGTTCTTTTTAGAACTGCTGTATCAAAATTGTGCAGCAGCAATTGGAATACCTGTATAGACAGGGTGCTTGCCCCCTGGTGAGGTATTTCTCATGAGTCCATTGTCCTGTACCTATTGAGTCAGTAGAAGGCTAGTTCTTCTATTAAGACAAAGCCTACCCTCTTGGGGAAATCAGTCAGTGACCCCAAATGGTCAGCATTTTCGGGATGCTTTTGAAATGAGATCCTGGTGGGCGTACAGGTTAGTACACTGCTTAAGAGAACAGGGTGTCCTTATCTACTAATGCTAAACATTGGACCCTACATGTCTACTTATAGCTGCACACCCAGCATAAATTGGCACACCTCACAGCCAATGCAAAACCTCTCAGCTGTATTATTTCTGCCAAAAACTTCAAGTAACCAAAATGTCTGTCATGTAGAATGGGCAAATTTTGGGGTATTCCCCAAAATTGAACATTCTGAAGCAAATTTTGAAGCAAAACCATTTCCTATGAGGACAGACTTTTCTAGACCATCCCGTACTTTCTATGATGTCCACAGCATCTCATGTGGCTACTACTGAGCACTTGAGTTGTGGCTAGTGCAAAAAAAAAAAGTGAATTTTATTTCATTTTAATGAATTAACTAATTCATTAAAACATGCCCCTAGCAATTGCCGCATTGGGTAGCATGGTGCAGTAGGTAGAACAGAGAAAAAGAGTAAGCTCTGACCTCGCGCAATAGCCTGAATAACCTCACAATACAAGTACTGCAAGGACACACATGGCATGAAACATGAAAAGCTCAAAAATAGGCATGATACACTAAACATGTTTTTAAAGATTTATTTATTTGTGCATACAGAACCAGGGTACAGGCCAGAGATGCAGGGGCCGTGAAAGGATTCACCAGAGACACAGTAGGGAGCAGAACAGGCAGATAGATGAAGTACACCGCTGAGGGGATCAGAGCGCAGGTCAGGAGAGGTCTGCCACGCCATGTGGGTCACCTCCCGGGCGGGAATGGAACTCATGTGGAAGTGGCTTTAGCTTCTTAGTGCTGTGCTTTAACCCGCTGCGCCACCAGGGAGGGCCCGATGTACTAAATATTTAAGGACGAAAAATTAGTTTGCTGTGGCTTAGGTATGTAGGTTAACTGGTAAAACTTTAGATAGGAATAAAGAGGTAGGGCCACAGGTAGCGCTTCTGGAGACTGGCCACCTCCTGCTGCTTAGCTGTGCAGTAAACACAGAAGCCTCACTTGTAATAAATGATTCTGCTATCACTACTGTTTTTGAATGCTGCACTGTATTTGTGCATTATGTTTCACAATTTGAACATTATTAAAATGCAAATCATCTTTGCAACTGTTCTGTAAGTATATTACTTGTTTAGTTTTTAAAAATTTAAAAAAAAATACCAATTCAGTGTCCACTCCAGAATCTGGGTTTCTGGAAATGGGGCCTAGAAGTCTGTTTTGCAAAGCCTGAAAGAGAAGCATTGTTCTTGGAGCAGAATCTTCTCCAGGGCTGAATGTCCCTAGAATAGGTTTCTGTTGCCAGAGCACTCTTGTGCCCCTTGGGCTCACTGTGGTGGTGCTGCCTTGCCTGGGAGGGGTGCTGTGGAGCTTTGGCTGGGTCAGCATCCCTCGCATCAGCCGGTGCCATCCAGCTGCACTGGTAGCTGTAGAGGGATGGAAAGAGACACCAAGGGTAATGAAGGGTCAAAATCAATGCTAAGAATCTTACTTGGAGCCCTCCCCAGTGGCACAGGGGTTAAACCACAGCACTGTGAAGCTGTCTGCAGACACTGCAGCATGTGTTCGATCCCTGCAGCACGTGTTCGATCCCTGCCAGGGAGGTGACCCACATGGCGCAGCAGACTTCTCCTGTCTCGTCCACTGCTCCCCTCGGCAGTGTATTTCAGTTGATTTGCATGTTTTGCTCCCTGCTCTGACTCTGGTGAACCCTGTACCTCTGTCCTTACCCCAGTTCTTGTATGCATAAATAAATAAATAAATAAAACTTTTTTTTTTTTTTTTTTTAGATTTCATTTGATCCCAGGTCTCAATGAATCACAGACAATGTGGGCGTTAGGATGAGCCTTTGGTGGGTCCCAAGAGTAGGCCAACACAGAGAATGTGCCCATCTTTCCTATGTCCAGCTTGATCTTTAATCAAGGATCACATGACTCCATCTCCACAAAGTGGTCTTTTCCCAGAACCATCTAGCCCCCAATTCTGTACATTTCTCCAATCCGTCTCATTTCCTCCTGGAAATTGCAGGTCTCTGGATCCAGAGATGCAAGGTTGCCTAGAGGAGGAAAGACTGAGGATCTGGCAGAGAGGGAAGTTGCATTTCTACCCCACCAGGAAGCTCACATTCTTGTAAAATTAGCAAAAGCAAAGGGCAGCAGTGGAAATTTTCTCACGTGACCCCCACATCCACTTAGGAGCAGACAGGAAGGGAAGGCCCCTGTTCTGCTCACCCCTGAGAGCTCCTATTCCCATCGTCAGGGGAAGACACTGAAGCCAGAAAAAGCCTACAGACACGCACATGCCTCTCGGCTCCATACAGCCAGCCCCATGCTGCCATGACCACGACACCAGCTGCCCCAGTGGCCTGTCAACAAGCTGCCCTCTGGCCATAAAGGTGCCCCATACAGACCTATTGAGCAGGGGGAATAGAGGAGACCTGGATACGCGAGGCCAGGGGTTAGCACATCAGGAGAAGAGCAGTGGAAGGCAGGGAGAAGAAAGCCACACTTCAGCTGCAGGGTGCATTCAGGGAAGGCAGAGTGGGGCATAATTAAGCGTAATTGTGCAAGCCCTGCCACACTTTGGAGAGAAAGGAATGCCATGGTCTTCCATTCTATGCGGCCGACATATCTCCACCCAAAGGTCACCCACATTAACGCTGCCAGAAAAGTCACCTCTCTCCACATCCCGTCATCCCGCTAATAGAACCTTCTTCTACCTGTGCCGGGCGCTCAGACCAGCGCAGGTGCGTGTCCACGTGTGGATCCCGCCACTGGCACATTTCCTTCTGCTATTTTATGTACTTACACAGCTAGAATTGATGGAATCAGTTTGAGATTCAAATGACATCACACTGATGACTCACGTCTTGATAGACAGATAGATTTCCCCTCTGCATTTCTTTCAAGGTAACCTTGACTTGTCACAGCCTCTGGGGAACGCCAGGGAGCAGGGTTTATTCCTAGCTGTTTGACTTGGCCATCCGCACTTAGCAATCCTGGCCTGTGGGGACTGGCACAGGAGGCCGGGAGAGGCCAAGGAGCAAAGGCTTCGGACAGGGCTGGGAAGTCGGGGTTAGCCAATTAGTGGAGCCAGTGGCTAGACCAGCCCACACAGGCAGCCTGCCACTCCTTCAGGGATGAGGACAGCTGAGGGGCATTCTCAGTGCAGACTGCAATGCTGTCACTCCCTGGAAGTGACCTTTCTTTAGCAACATTTTTATTGAATACCCTTTCCTGCGGGAAAGTAAACAGGTATTGAGGGGGAAATAAATAGTAAGAGCAGCTGGAAAACATTTCAACAACAGAACAGGGTTGCAATTATGCAATCATTTCCGCTACTAGAATTTCTTTGAGGGAGATTTTCATTGGGAAAATGCAAAAGAAGAGAGGATGACTCACACCCTTTTAAGCCTCAGCTGGCCCCACACTGTGAATCCAGAGGTCAGTCTGACATGGCTGGATGACCTCTACTTCTCAGAGTCCAAGCTATCCACAAAGACCTCTTCCCTCCCTGTCTGCTTAGCATTTCCATTTTTGTAGCAGCTCCCTCCTTCCCCTAGGGCTTGGGGAGGTGTTCCTTCCTAAAACTTTAAGTGTAGGTGCAGAGCCAGATTAAATCAAGCAATCTATGCTGTTACAAGCCCGCTGCTTCTCAGTTTGCTTTTCTAGTGGTCTAGCCCGAGAAGCATGCCCTGTCTGAGCTGGCACAGGGGAG